>NC_064627.1:18279737-18589737 GCF_023864275.1 Schistocerca cancellata | reverse complement strand
AGACATGGTCAGATGTGCGCTAACTATGTCTACAGATGGTGAATGTGGGAAATGTTGCTTTCTGCAGCTCCTTACAGTTCTCCTTCACTTAGGGTAGAAAGGAAGGGAGACATGTTCAGCTGTGCGCTAGTAATGTCTACAGGTGGTGAATGTTGGAAATGGCGCTTTCTGAGGCTCCTTACAGTTCTTCTTCATCAAGCGTAGAAAGTAAGGGAGATATGGACAGATGGGCCCTAACTATGTCTACAGATGGTGAATGTTGGAAGTGGTGCTTTCTGCAGCTCCTTACAGTCCTCCTTAACTTAGGGTAGAAAGGAAGGGAGACATGTACAGCTGTGCGCTAGTATGTCTACAGATGGTGAATGTTGGAAATGGTGCTTTCTGAGGCTCCTTACAGTTCTTCATCAAGGGTAGAAAGTAAGGGAGACATGGTCAGATGTGCGCTAACTATGTCTACAGATGGTGAATGTTGGAAATGTTGCTTTCCGCAGCTCCTTACAGTCCTCCTTCACCTAGAGTAGAAAGGAAGGGAGATATGTACAGCTGTGCGCTAGTAATGTCTACAGGTGGTGAATGTTGGAAATGGAGCTTTCTGAGGCTCCTAACAGTTCTTCCTCATCAAGCGTAGTAAGTTAGGGAGGCAAGGTCAGCTGTGCACTAACTATGTCTAAAAATGGTGAATGTAGGAAATGGTGCTTTCTGCAGCTCCCTACATTTCTCCTTCACTAAGGGTAGAAAGTAAGGGAGACATGTACAGCTGTGCGCTAGTAATGTCTACAGATGGTGAATGTTGGAAATAGTGCCTTCTGAGCTCCTTACTGTTCTCCTTCACCTAGGATGTAGAGTAAGGAAGACGTGTACAGCTGTACGCTAACTATGTCTACAGATGGTGAATGTTGGAAATGGTGCTTTCTGAGGCTCCTTACAGTTCTTCTTCATCAAGTGTAGAAAGTAAGGGAGACATGGTCATATGTGCGCTAACTATGACTACAGATGGTGAATGTAGGAAATGGTGCTTTCTGCGGCTCCTTACATTCCACCTTCACCTAGGGTAGAAAGGAAGGGTGACATGTACAGCTGTGCTCTAGAATGTCTACAGATGGTGAATGTTGGAAATGGTGCTTTCTGCAGCTCCTTACAGTTCTCCTTCACCTAGGGTAGACAGTAAGGGAGACATGAACAACTGTGCACTAACTATGTCTACAGATGGAGAATGTTGCAAATGGTGCTTTCTGCAACTCCTTACAGTTCTTCTTCACCTAGGGTAGAAAGTAAGGGAGACATTTACAGCTGTGTGCTAACTATACCTACAGGTTGTGAATGTTGGAAATGGTGCTTTTTGCAGCTCCTTACAGTTCTCCTTCATCTGAGGTAGAAAGTAAGGGACACATGTACAGGTGTGCGCTAACTATGTCTACACATGGTGAATGTTGGAAATGGTGCTTTCTGCAGCTCCTAACAGTTCTTCTTCACGCAAGGTACAAAGTAGGGAAGACATGCACAGCTGTGCGCTAACTATATCTACAGATTGTGATTATTGGGAATGGTGCTTTCTGCAGCTCCTTACAGTTTTCCTTTACCTAGGGTAGGGAGTAAGGGTGACATGTACAGCCGTGTGCTAACTCTGTCTGCAGATGGTGAATGTTGTACATGGTGCTTCCTGCAGCTCCTTAAATATTTCCTACACCTATGGTAGAAAGTAAGGGAGACATGTACGGCAGTGCGCGAACTATGTATTCACTTGGTGAATGTTGGAAATGGTGTTTTTTACAGCCCCTTACAGTTCTCCTTCACCTAGGGTAGAAAGTAAGGGATACATGTACAGCTGTGCGGTAACTATGTCTACAGATGGTCAATATGGTAAATGGTGCTTTCTGCAGCCCCTTGGTTCTTCTTCATCAAGGGTAGAACCTAAGGGAGACATGTACAGGTGTGCACCAACTACGGCTAGAGGTGGTGAATGTAGGAAACTGATTGAATATCTCTCTGGTGCATTCAGGTGAATGTTGGAATGGTGCTTTCTGCAGTTCCTTCCAGTTATTATTCATCTAGGGTAGAAAGTAAGGGTGACATGTACAGCTGCGCACTAACCATGACTACAAATTGTGAATGTTGGAAACAGTGCTTTCTGCAGCTCCTTACAGTTGTTCTTCATCTCGGGCAGAATGTAAGGGTGACATGCACAGCTGTGCGCTAACTATGTCTAAAGATGGTGAATGTTGGAAAGGTGTTTTCTGCAGTTCCTTCCAGTTATTATTCATCGAGGGTAGAAAGTAAGGGTGACATGTACAGCTGTGCACTAACTATGACTACAGATCTTGAATGTTGGAAAGGTGCTTTCTGCAGCTCCTTACATTTGTTCTTCATCTCGGGCAGAAAGTAAAGGTGACATGCACAGCTGTGCGCTAACTATGTCTAAAGATGGTGAATGTTGGAAAGGTGCTTTCTGCAGTTCCTTCCAGTTATTATTCATCTAGGGTAGAAAGTAAGGGTGACACGTACAGCTGTGCACTAACTATGACTACAGATGGTGAATGTTGGAAATGGTGCTTCTGCAGCTCCTTACAGTTGTTCTTCGCCGTGGGCAGAAAGTAAGGGTGACATGCACATCTGTGCGCTAACTATGTCTAAAGATGGTGAATGTTGGAAAGGTGCTTTCTGCAGTTCCTTCCAGTTATTTTTCATCTAGGGTAGAAAGTAAGGGTGACATGTACATATGTGCGCTAACTATGTCTAAAGATGGTGAATAATGAAAGGTGCTTTCTGCAGCTCCTTACAGCTGTTCTTCATCTAGGGCAGAAAGTAAGGGTGACATGCACAGCTGTGCGCTAACAATGTCTAAAGATGGTGAATGTTGGAAAGGTGCTTTCTGCAGTTCCTTCCAGTTATTATTCATCTAGGGTAGAAAGTAAGGATGACATGTACAGCTGTGCACTAACTATGACTACAGACGGTGAATGTTGGAAATGGTGCTTTCTGCAGCTCCTTACAGTTGTTCTTCATCTCGGGCAGAAAGTAAGGGTGACATGCACAGCTGCGCGCTAACTATGTCTAAAGATGGTGTATGTTGGAAAGGTGCTTTCTGCAGTTCCTTCCAGTTATTATTCATCTAGGGTAGAAAGTTAGGGTGACATGTACAGCTGTGCACTAACTATGACTACAGATGGTGAATGTTGGAAATGGTGCTTTCTGCAGCACCTTACAGTTGTTCTTCATCTCGGGCAGAAAATAAGGGTGACATGCACAGCTGTGCGCTAACTATGTCTAAAGATGGTGAATGTTGGAAAGGTGCTTTCAGCAGTTCCTTCCAGTTATTATACATCTAGGGTAGAAAGTAAGGGTGACATGTACAGCTGTGCACTAACTATGACTACAGATGGTGAATGTTGGAAATGGTGCTTTCTGCAGCTCCTTACAGTTGTTCTTCTCCTCGGGCAGAAAGTAAGGGTGACATGCACAGCTTTGCGCTAACTATGTCTAAAGATGGTGAATGTTGGAAAGGTGCTTTCTGCAGTTCCTTCCAGTTATTCTTCACCTAGGGTAGAAAGTAAGGGTGATATGTACAGCTGTGCACTAACTATGACTACAGATGGTGAATGTTGGAAATGGTGCTTTCTGCAGCTCCTTACAGTTGTTCTTCTCCTCGGGCAGAAAGTAAGGGTGACGTGCACAGCTGTGCGCAAACTATGTCTAAAGATGGTGAATGTTGGAAAGGTGCTTTCTGCAGTTCCTTCCAGTTATTTTTCATCTAGGGTAGAAAGTAACTGTGACATGTACATATGTGCGCTAACTATGTCTAAAGACGGTGATTGTTGAAAAGTGCTTTCTGCAGCTCCTTACAGTTGTTCTTCATCTCGGGCAGTAAGTAAGGGTGAAATGCACAGCTGTGTGCTAACTATGTCTAAAGATGGTGAATGTTGGAAAGGTGATTTCTGCAGTTCCTTCCAGTTATTATTCATCTAGGGTAGTAAGTAAGGGTGGCATTTACAGCTGTGCAATAACTATGTCTACAGATGGTGAATGTTGGAAATGGTGCTTTCTGCAGCACCTTACAGTTGTTCTTCATCTCGGGCAGAAAGTAAAGGTGACATGCACAGCTGTGCGCTAACTATGTCTAAAGATGGTGAATGTTGGAAAGGTGCTTTCAGCAGTTCCTTCCAGTTATTATACATCTAGGGTAGAAAGTAAGGGTGACATGTACAGCTGTGCACTAACTATGACTACAGATGGTGAACGTTGGAAACGGTGCTTTCTGCAGCACCTTACAGTTGTTCTTCATCGCGGGCAGAAAGTAAGGGTGACATGCACAGCTGTGCGCTAACTATGTCTAAAGATGGTGAATGTTGGAAAGGTGCTTTCTGCAGTTCCTTCCAGTTATTATTCATCTAGGGTAGAAAGTAAGGGTGACAAGTACATCTGTGCACTAACTATGACTACAGATCTTGAATGTTGGAAAGGTGCTTTCTGCAGCTCCTTACAGTTGTTCTTCATCTCGGGCAGAAAGTAAGGGTGACATGCACAGCTGTGCGCTAACTATGTCTAAAGATGGTGAATGATGGAAAGGTGCTTTCTGCAGTTCCTTCCAGTTATTATTCATCTAGGGTAGAAAGTAAGGATGACATGTACAGCTGTGCACTAACTATGACTACAGATGTTGAATGTTGGAAATGGTGCTTTCTGCAGCTCCTTACAGTTGATCTTCATCTCGGGCTGAAAGTAAGGGTGACATGCACAGCCGTGCGCTAACTATGTCTAAAGATGGTTTATGTTGGAAAGGTGCTTTCTGCAGTTCCTTTCAGTTATTATTCATCTAGGGTAGAAAGTTAGGGTTACATGTACAGCTGTGCACTAACTATGACTACAGATGGTGAATGTTGGAAATGGTTTTTTCTGCAGCTCCTTACAGTTGTTCTTCATCTCGGGCAGAGAGGAAGCGTGACATGCACAGCTTTGCGCTAACTATGTCTAAAGATGGTGAATGTTGGAAAGGTGCTTTCTGCAGTTCCTTCCAGTTATTCTTCACCTAGGGTAGAAAGTAAGGGTGATATGTACAGCTGTGCACTAACTATGACTACAGATGGTGAATGTTGGAAATGGTGCTTTCTGCAGCTCCTTACAGTTGTTCTTCTCCTCGGGCAGAAAGTAAGGGTGACGTGCACAGCTGTGAGCAAACTATGTCTAAAGATGGTGAATGTTGGAAAGGTGCTTTCTGCAGTTCCTTCCAGTTATTATTCATCTAGGGTAGAAACTAAGGGTGACATGTACATATGTGCGCTAACTATGTCTAAAGACGGTGAAAGTTGAAAAATGCTTTCTGCAGCTCCTTACAGTTGTTCTTCATCTCGGGCAGTAAGTAAGGGTGAAATGCACAGCTGTGTGCTAACTATGTCTAAAGATGGTGAATGTTGGAAAGGAGCTTTCTGCAGTTCCTTCCAGTTATTATTCATCTAGGGTAGAAAGTAAGGGTGGCATTTACAGCTGTGCACTAACTATGTCTACAGATGGTGAATGTTGGAAATGGTGCTTTCTGCAGCACCTTACAGTTGTTCTTCATCTCGGGCAGAAAATAAGGGTGACATGCACAGCTGTGCGCTAACTATGTCTAAAGTTGGTGAATGTTGGAAAGGTGCTTTCTGCAGTTCCTTCCAGGTATTATTCATCTAGGGTGGAAAGTAAGGGTGACATGTACAGCTGTGCACTAACTATGACTACAGATGGTGAACGTTGGAAATGGTGCTTTCTGCAGCACCTTACAGTTGTTCTTCATCGCGGGCAGAAAGTAAGGGTGACATGCACAGCTGTGCGCTAAATATGTCTAAAGATGGTGAATGTTGGAAAGGTGCTTTCTGCAGTTCCTTCCAGTTATTATTCATCTAGGGTAGATAGTAAGGGTGACATGTACAGCTGTGCACTAACTATGACTACAGATCTTGAATGTTGGAAAGGTGCTTTCTGCAGCTCCTTACAGTTGTTCTTCATCTCGGGCAGAAAGTAAGGGTGACATGCACAGCTGTGCGGTAACTATGTGTAAAGATGGTGAATGTTGGAAAGGTGCTTTCTGCAGTTCCTTCCAGTTATTATTCATCTAGGGTAGAAAGTAAGGGTGACATGTACATATGTGCGCTAACTATGTCTAAAGATGGTGAATAATGAAAGGTGCTTCCTGCAGCTCCTTACAGTTGTTCTTCATCTAGGGCAGAAAGTAAGGGCGACATGCACAGCTGTGCGCTAACTATGTCTAAAGATGGTGAATGTTGGAAAGATGCTTTCTGCAGTTCCTTCCAGTTATTATTCATCTAGGGTAGAAAGTAAGGATGACATGTACAGCTGTGCACTAACTATGACTACAGATGGTGAATGTTGGAAATGGTGCTTTCTCCAGCTCCTTACAGTTGTTCTTCATCTCGGGCAGAAAGTAAGCGCGACATGCACAGCTGTGCGCTAACTATGTCTAAAGATGGTGTATGTTGGAAAAGTGCTTTCTGCAGTTCCTTCCAGTTATTATTCATCTAGGGTAGAAAGTTAGGGTTACATGTACAGCTGTGCACTAACTGTGACTACAGATGGTGAATGTTGGAAATGGTGCTTTCTGCAGCACCTTACAGTTGTTCTTCATCTCGGGCAGAAAGTAAGGGTGACATGCACAGCTGTGCGCTAACTATGCCTAAAGATGGTGAATGTTGGAAAGGTGCTTTCTGCAGTACCTTCCAGTTATTATTCATCTAGGGTAGAAAGTTAGGGTGACATGTACAGCTGTGCACTAACTATGACTACAGATGGTGAATGTTGGAAATGGTGCTTCTGCAGCTCCTTACAGTTGTTCTTCATCGTGGGCAGAAAGTAAGGGTGACATGCACATCTGTGCGCTAACTATGTCTAAAGATGGTGAATGTTGGAAAGGTGCTTTCTGCAGTTCCTTCCAGTTATTTTTCATCTAGGGTAGAAAGTAAGGGTGACATGTACATATGTGCGCTAACTATGTCTAAAGATGGTGAATAATGAAAGGTGCTTTCTGCAGCTCCTTACAGCTGTTCTTCATCTAGGGCAGAAAGTAAGGGTGACATGCACAGCTGTGCGCTAACAATGTCTAAAGATGGTGAATGTTGGAAAGGTGCTTTCTGCAGTTCCTTCCAGTTATTATTCATCTAGGGTAGAAAGTAAGGATGACATGTACAGCTGTGCACTAACTATGACTACAGACGGTGAATGTTGGAAATGGTGCTTTCTGCAGCTCCTTACAGTTGTTCTTCATCTCGGGCAGAAAGTAAGGGTGACATGCACAGCTGCGCGCTAACTATGTCTAAAGATGGTGTATGTTGGAAAGGTGCTTTCTGCAGTTCCTTCCAGTTATTATTCATCTAGGGTAGAAAGTTAGGGTGACATGTACAGCTGTGCACTAACTATGACTACAGATGGTGAATGTTGGAAATGGTGCTTTCTGCAGCACCTTACAGTTGTTCTTCATCTCGGGCAGAAAATAAGGGTGACATGCACAGCTGTGCGCTAACTATGTCTAAAGATGGTGAATGTTGGAAAGGTGCTTTCAGCAGTTCCTTCCAGTTATTATACATCTAGGGTAGAAAGTAAGGGTGACATGTACAGCTGTGCACTAACTATGACTACAGATGGTGAATGTTGGAAATGGTGCTTTCTGCAGCTCCTTACAGTTGTTCTTCTCCTCGGGCAGAAAGTAAGGGTGACGTGCACAGCTGTGCGCTAACTATGTCTAAAGATGGTGAATGTTGGAAAAGAGCTTTCTGCAGTTCCTTCCAGTTATTATTCATCTAGGGTAGAAAGTAAGGGTGACATGTACAGCTGTGCACTAACTATGACTACAGATGGTGAATGTTGGTAAGGTGCTTTCTGCAGCTCCTTACAGTTGTTCTTCATCTCGGGCAGAAAGTAAGGGTGACATGCACAGCTGTGCGCTAACTATGTCTAAAGATGGTGAATGTTGGAAAGGTGCTTTCTGCAGTTCCTTCCAGTTATTATTCATCTAGGGTAGAAAGTAAGGGTGACATGTACAGCTGTGCACTAACTATGACTACAGATGGTGAATGTTGGATATGGTGCTTCTGCAGCTCCTTACAGTTGTTCTTTATCTCGGGCAGAAAGTAAGGGTGACATGCGCAGCTGTGCGCTAACTATGTCTAAAGATGGTGAATGTTGGAAAGGTGCTTTCTGCAGTTCCTTCCAGTTATTATTCATCTAGGGTAGAAAGTAAAGGTGACATGTGCAGCTGTGCACTAACTATGACTATAGATGGTGAATGTTGGAAATGGTGCTTTCTGCAGCACCCTACAGTTGTTCTTCATCTCGGGCAGAAAGTAAGGGTGACATGCACAGCTGTGCGCTAAATATGTCTAAAGATGGTGAATGTTGGAAACGTGCTTTCTGCAGTTCCTTCCAGTTATTATTCACTAGGGTAGAAAGTAAGGGTGACATGTACAGCTGTGCAATAACTATGACTACAGATGGTGAATGTTGGAAATGGTGCTTTCTGCAGCTCCTTATAGTTGATCTTCATCTCGGGCAGAAAGTAAGGGTGACATGCACAGCTTTGCGCTAACTATGTCTAAAGATGGTGAATGTTGGAAAGGTGCTTTCTGCAGTTCCTTCCAGTTATTCTTCACCTAGGGTAGAAAGTAAGGGTGATATGTACAGCTGTGCACTAACTATGACTACAGATGGTGAATGTTGGTAAGGTGCTTTCTGCAGCTCCTTACAGTTGTTCTTCATCTCGGGCAGAAAGTAAGGGTGACATGCACAGCTGTGCGCTAACTATGTCTAAAGATGGTGAATGTTGGAAAGGTGCTTTCTGCAGTTCCTTCCAGTTATTATTCATCTAGGGTAGAAAGTAAGGGTGACATGTACAGCTGTGCACTAACTATGACTACAGATGGTGAATGTTGGATATGGTGCTTCTGCAGCTCCTTACAGTTGTTCTTTATCTCGGGCAGAAAGTAAGGGTGACATGCGCAGCTGTGCGCTAACTATGTCTAAAGATGGTGAATGTTGGAAAGGTGCTTTCTGCAGTTCCTTCCAGTTATTATTCATCTAGGGTAGAAAGTAAAGGTGACATGTACAGCTGTGCACTAACTATGACTATAGATGGTGAATGTTGGAAATGGTGCTTTCTGCAGCACCCTACAGTTGTTCTTCATCTCGGGCAGAAAGTAAGGGTGACATGCACAGCTGTGCGCTAAATATGTCTAAAGATGGTGAATGTTGGAAACGTGCTTTCTGCAGTTCCTTCCAGTTATTATTCACTAGGGTAGAAAGTAAGGGTGACATGTACAGCTGTGCAATAACTATGACTACAGATGGTGAATGTTGGAAATGGTGCTTTCTGCAGCTCCTTATAGTTGATCTTCATCTCGGGCAGAAAGTAAGGGTGACATGCACAGCTTTGCGCTAACTATGTCTAAAGATGGTGAATGTTGGAAAGGTGCTTTCTGCAGTTCCTTCCAGTTATTCTTCACCTAGGGTAGAAAGTAAGGGTGATATGTACAGCTGTGCACTAACTATGACTACAGATGGTGAATGTTGGAAATGGTGCTTTCTGCAGCTCCTTACAGTTGTTCTTCTCCTCGGGCAGAAAGTAAGGGTGACGTGCACAGCTGTGCGCAAACTATGTCTAAAGATGGTGAATGTTGGAAAGGTGCTTTCTGCAGTTCCTTCCAGTTATTTTTCATCTAGGGTAGAAAGTAACTGTGACATGTACATATGTGCGCTAACTATGTCTAAAGACGGTGATTGTTGAAAAGTGCTTTCTGCAGCTCCTTACAGTTGTTCTTCATCTCGGGCAGTAAGTAAGGGTGAAATGCACAGCTGTGTGCTAACTATGTCTAAAGATGGTGAATGTTGGAAAGGTGATTTCTGCAGTTCCTTCCAGTTATTATTCATCTAGGGTAGAAAGTAAGGGTGACAAGTACATCTGTGCACTAACTATGACTACAGATCTTGAATGTTGGAAAGGTGCTTTCTGCAGCTCCTTACAGTTGTTCTTCATCTCGGGCAGAAAGTAAGGGTGACATGCACAGCTGTGCGCTAACTATGTCTAAAGATGGTGAATGATGGAAAGGTGCTTTCTGCAGTTCCTTCCAGTTATTATTCATCTAGGGTAGAAAGTAAGGATGACATGTACAGCTGTGCACTAACTATGACTACAGATGGTGAATGTTGGAAATGGTGCTTTCTGCAGCTCCTTACAGTTGATCTTCATCTCGGGCTGAAAGTAAGGGTGACATGCACAGCTGTGCGCTAACTATGTCTAAAGATGGTTTATGTTGGAAAGGTGCTTTCTGCAGTTCCTTTCAGTTATTATTCATCTAGGGTAGAAAGTTAGGGTTACATGTACAGCTGTGCACTAACTATGACTACAGATGGTGAATGTTGGAAATGGTTTTTTCTGCAGCTCCTTACAGTTGTTCTTCATCCCTGGCAGAGAGGAAGCGTGACATGCACAGCTTTGCGCTAACTATGTCTAAAGATGGTGAATGTTGGAAAGGTGGCTAACTATGTCTAAAGATGGTGAATGTTGGAAAGGTGCTTTCTGCAGTTCCTTCCAGTTATTCTTCACCTAGGGTAGAAAGTAAGGGTGATATGTACAGCTGTGCACTAACTATGACTACAGATGGTGAATGTTGG
Organism: Schistocerca cancellata; assembly: GCF_023864275.1. Lineage (NCBI taxonomy): Eukaryota > Metazoa > Arthropoda > Insecta > Orthoptera > Acrididae > Schistocerca > Schistocerca cancellata. Next base: position 18,579,087 of record NC_064627.1, on the reverse strand, counting down.
AAATGGTGCTTTCTGCAGCTCCTTACAGTTGTTCTTCTCCTCGGGCAGAAAGTAAGGGTGACGTGCACAGCTGTGAGCAAACTATGTCTAAAGATGGTGAATGTTGGAAAGGTGCTTTCTGCAGTTCCTTCCAGTTATTATTCATCTAGGGTAGAAACTAAGGGTGACATGTACATATGTGCGCTAACTATGTCTAAAGACGGTGAAAGTTGAAAAATGCTTTCTGCAGCTCCTTACAGTTGTTCTTCATCTCGGGCAGTAAGTAAGGGTGAAATGCACAGCTGTGTGCTAACTATGTCTAAAGATGGTGAATGTTGGAAAGGAGCTTTCTGCAGTTCCTTCCAGTTATTATTCATCTAGGGTAGAAAGTAAGGGTGGCATTTACAGCTGTGCACTAACTATGTCTACAGATGGTGAATGTTGGAAATGGTGCTTTCTGCAGCACCTTACAGTTGTTCTTCATCTCGGGCAGAAAATAAGTGTGACATGCACAGCTGTGCGCTAACTATGTCTAAAGTTGGTGAATGTTGGAAAGGTGCTTTCTGCAGTTCCTTCCAGGTATTATTCATCTAGGGTGGAAAGTAAGGGTGACATGTACAGCTGTGCACTAACTATGACTACAGATGGTGAACGTTGGAAATGGTGCTTTCTGCAGCACCTTACAGTTGTTCTTCATCGCGGGCAGAAAGTAAGGGTGACATGCACAGCTGTGCGCTAAATATGTCTAAAGATGGTGAATGTTGGAAAGGTGCTTTCTGCAGTTCCTTCCAGTTATTATTCATCTAGGGTAGATAGTAAGGGTGACATGTACAGCTGTGCACTAACTATGACTACAGATCTTGAATGTTGGAAAGGTGCTTTCTGCAGCTCCTTACAGTTGTTCTTCATCTCGGGCAGAAAGTAAGGGTGACATGCACAGCTGTGCGGTAACTATGTGTAAAGATGGTGAATGTTGGAAAGGTGCTTTCTGCAGTTCCTTCCAGTTATTATTCATCTAGGGTAGAAAGTAAGGGTGACATGTACATATGTGCGCTAACTATGTCTAAAGATGGTGAATAATGAAAGGTGCTTTCTGCAGCTCCTTACAGTTGTTCTTCATCTAGGGCAGAAAGTAAGGGCGACATGCACAGCTGTGCGCTAACTATGTCTAAAGATGGTGAATGTTGGAAAGATGCTTTCTGCAGTTCCTTCCAGTTATTATTCATCTAGGGTAGAAAGTAAGGATGACATGTACAGCTGTGCACTAACTATGACTACAGATGGTGAATGTTGGAAATGGTGCTTTCTCCAGCTCCTTACAGTTGTTCTTCATCGCGGGCAGAAAGTAAGCGTGACATGCACAGCTGTGCGCTAACTATGTCTAAAGATGGTGTATGTTGGAAAAGTGCTTTCTGCAGTTCCTTCCAGTTATTATTCATCTAGGGTAGAAAGTTAGGGTTACATGTACAGCTGTGCACTAACTGTGACTACAGATGGTGAATGTTGGAAATGGTGCTTTCTGCGGCACCTTACAGTTGTTCTTCATCTCGGGCAGAAAGTAAGGGTGACATGCACAGCTGTGCGCTAACTATGCCTAAAGATGGTGAATGTTGGAAAGGTGCTTTCTGCAGTACCTTCCAGTTATTATTCATCTAGTGTAGAAAGTTAGGGTGACATGTACAGCTGTGCACTAACTATGACTACAGATGGTGAATGTTGGAAATGGTGCTTCTGCAGCTCCTTACAGTTGTTCTTCATCGTGGGCAGAAAGTAAGGGTGACATGCACATCTGTGCGCTAACTATGTCTAAAGATGGTGAATGTTGGAAAGGTGCTTTCTGCAGTTCCTTCCAGTTATTTTTCATCTAGGGTAGAAAGTAAGGGTGACATGTACATATGTGCGCTAACTATGTCTAAAGATGTTGAATAATGAAAGGTGCTTTCTGCAGCTCCTTACAGCTGTTCTTCATCTAGGGCAGAAAGTAAGGGTGACATGCACAGCTGTGCGCTAACAATGTCTAAAGATGGTGAATGTTGGAAAGGTGCTTTCTGCAGTTCCTTCCAGTTATTATTCATCTAGGGTAGAAAGTAAGGATGACATGTACAGCTGTGCACTAACTATGACTACAGACGGTGAATGTTGGAAATGGTGCTTTCTGCAGCTCCTTACAGTTGTTCTTCATCTCGGGCAGAAAGTAAGGGTGACATGCACAGCTGCGCGCTAACTATGTCTAAAGATGGTGTATGTTGGAAAGGTGCTTTCTGCAGTTCCTTCCAGTTATTATTCATCTAGGGTAGAAAGTTAGGGTGACATGTACAGCTGTGCACTAACTATGACTACAGATGGTGAATGTTGGAAATGGTGCTTTCTGCAGCACCTTACAGTTGTTCTTCATCTCGGGCAGAAAATAAGGGTGACATGCACAGCTGTGCGCTAACTATGTCTAAAGATGGTGAATGTTGGAAAGGTGCTTTCAGCAGTTCCTTCCAGTTATTATACATCTAGGGTAGAAAGTAAGGGTGACATGTACAGCTGTGCACTAACTATGACTACAGATGGTGAATGTTGGAAATGGTGCTTTCTGCAGCTCCTTACAGTTGTTCTTCTCCTCGGGCAGAAAGTAAGTGTGACGTGCACAGCTGTGCGCTAACTATGTCTAAAGATGGTGAATGTTGGAAAAGAGCTTTCTGCAGTTCCTTCCAGTTATTATTCATCTAGGGTAGAAAGTAAGGGTGACATGTACAGCTGTGCACTAACTATGACTACAGATGGTGAATGTTGGTAAGGTGCTTTCTGCAGCTCCTTACAGTTGTTCTTCATCTCGGGCAGAAAGTAAGGGTGACATGCACAGCTGTGCGCTAACTATGTCTAAAGATGGTGAATGTTGGAAAGGTGCTTTCTGCAGTTCCTTCCAGTTATTATTCATCTAGGGTAGAAAGTAAGGGTGACATGTACAGCTGTGCACTAACTATGACTACAGATGGTGAATGTTGGATATGGTGCTTCTGCAGCTCCTTACAGTTGTTCTTTATCTCGGGCATAAAGTAAGGGTGACATGCGCAGCTGTGCGCTAACTATGTCTAAAGATGGTGAATGTTGGAAAGGTGCTTTCTGCAGTTCCTTCCAGTTATTATTCATCTAGGGTAGAAAGTAAAGGTGACATGTACAGCTGTGCACTAACTATGACTATAGATGGTGAATGTTGGAAATGGTGCTTTCTGCAGCACCCTACAGTTGTTCTTCATCTCGGGCAGAAAGTAAGGGTGACATGCACAGCTGTGCGCTAAATATGTCTAAAGATGGTGAATGTTGGAAACGTGCTTTCTGCAGTTCCTTCCAGTTATTATTCACTAGGGCAGAAAGTAAGGGTGACATGTACAGCTGTGCAATAACTATGACTACAGATGGTGAATGTTGGAAATGGTGCTTTCTGCAGCTCCTTATAGTTGATCTTCATCTCGGGCAGAAAGTAAGGGTGACATGCACAGCTTTGCGCTAACTATGTCTAAAGATGGTGAATGTTGGAAAGGTGCTTTCTGCAGTTCCTTCCAGTTATTCTTCACCTAGGGTAGAAAGTAAGGGTGATATGTACAGCTGTGCACTAACTATGACTACAGATGGTGAATGTTGGAAATGGTGCTTTCTGCAGCTCCTTACAGTTGTTCTTCTCCTCGGGCAGAAAGTAAGGGTGACGTGCACAGCTGTGCGCAAACTATGTCTAAAGATGGTGAATGTTGGAAAGGTGCTTTCTGCAGTTCCTTCCAGTTATTTTTCATCTAGGGTAGAAAGTAACTGTGACATGTACATATGTGCGCTAACTATGTCTAAAGACGGTGATTGTTGAAAAGTGCTTTCTGCAGCTCCTTACAGTTGTTCTTCATCTCGGGCAGTAAGTAAGGGTGAAATGCACAGCTGTGTGCTATCTATGTCTAAAGATGGTGAATGTTGGAAAGGTGATTTCTGCAGTTCCTTCCAGTTATTATTCATCTAGGGTAGAAAGTAAGGGTGGCATTTACAGCTGTGTAATAACTATGTCTACAGATGGTGAATGTTGGAAATGGTGCTTTCTGCAGCACCTTACAGTTGTTCTTCATCTCGGGCAGAAAATAAGGGTGACATGCACAGCTGTGCGCTAACTATGTCTAAAGATGGTGAATGTTGGAAAGGTGCTTTCAGCAGTTCCTTCCAGTTATTATACATCTAGGGTAGAAAGTAAGGGTGACATGTACAGCTGTGCACTAACTATGACTACAGATGGTGAACGTTGGAAACGGTGCTTTCTGCAGCACCTTACAGTTGTTCTTCATCGCGGGCAGAAAGTAAGGGTGACATGCACAGCTGTGCGCTAACTATGTCTAAAGATGGTGAATGTTGGAAAGGTGCTTTCTGCAGTTCCTTCCAGTTATTATTCATCTAGGGTAGAAAGTAAGGGTGACAAGTACATCTGTGCACTAACTATGACTACAGATCTTGAATGTTGGAAAGGTGCTTTCTGCAGCTCCTTACAGTTGTTCTTCATCTCGGGCAGAAAGTAAGGGTGACATGCACAGCTGTGCGCTAACTATGTCTAAAGATGGTGAATGATGGAAAGGTGCTTTCTGCAGTTCCTTCCAGTTATTATTCATCTAGGGTAGAATGTAAGGATGACATGTACAGCTGTGCACTAACTATGACTACAGATGGTGAATGTTGGAAATGGTGCTTTCTGCAGCTCCTTACAGTTGATCTTCATCTCGGGCTGAAAGTAAGGGTGACATGCACAGCTGTGCGCTAACTATGTCTAAAGTTGGTGAATGTTGGAAAGGTGCTTTCTGCAGTTCCTTCCAGGTATTATTCATCTAGGGTGGAAAGTAAGGGTGACATGTACAGCTGTGCACTAACTATGACTACAGATGGTGAACGTTGGAAATGGTGCTTTCCGCAGCACCTTACAGTTGTTCTTCATCGCGGGCAGAAAGTAAGGGTGACATGCACAGCTGTGCGCTAAATATGTCTAAAGATGGTGAATGTTGGAAAGGTGCTTTCTGCAGTTCCTTCCAGTTATTATTCATCTAGGGTAGATAGTAAGGGTGACATGTACAGCTGTGCACTAACTATGACTACAGATCTTGAATGTTGGAAAGGTGCTTTCTGCAGCTCCTTACAGTTGTTCTTCATCTCGGGCAGAAAGTAAGGGTGACATGCACAGCTGTGCGGTAACTATGTGTAAAGATGGTGAATGTTGGAAAGGTGCTTTCTGCAGTTCCTTCCAGTTATTATTCATCTAGGGTAGAAAGTAAGGGTGACATGTACATATGTGCGCTAACTATGTCTAAAGATGGTGAATAATGAAAGGTGCTTTCTGCAGCTCCTTACAGTTGTTCTTCATCTAGGGCAGAAAGTAAGGGCGACATGCACAGCTGTGCGCTAACTATGTCTAAAGATGGTGAATGTTGGAAAGATGCTTTCTGCAGTTCCTTCCAGTTATTATTCATCTAGGGTAGAAAGTAAGGATGACATGTACAGCTGTGCACTAACTATGACTACAGATGGTGAATGTTGGAAATGGTGCTTTCTCCAGCTCCTTACAGTTGTTCTTCATTTCGGGCAGAAAGTAAGCGTGACATGCACAGCTGTGCGCTAACTATGTCTAAAGATGGTGTATGTTGGAAAAGTGCTTTCTGCAGTTCCTTCCAGTTATTATTCATCTAGGGTAGAAAGTTAGGGTTACATGTACAGCTGTGCACTAACTGTGACTACAGATGGTGAATGTTGGAAATGGTGCTTTCTGCAGCACCTTACAGTTGTTCTTCATCTCGGGCAGAAAGTAAGGGTGACATGCACAGCTGTGCGCTAACTATGCCTAAAGATGGTGAATGTTGGAAAGGTGCTTTCTGCAGTACCTTCCAGTTATTATTCATCTAGGGTAGAAAGTTAGGGTGACATGTACAGCTGTGCACTAACTATGACTATAGATGGTGAATGTTGGAATGGAGCTTTCTGCAGCACCTTACAGTTGTTCTTCATCTCGGGCAGAAAGTAAGGGTGACATGCACAGCTGTGCGCTACTATGTCTAAAGATGGTGAATGTTGGAAAGGTGCTTTCTGCAGTTCCTTCCAGTTATAATTCATCTAGGGTAGGAAGTAAGGGTGACATGTACAGCTGTGCACTAACTATGACTACAGATGGTGAATGTTGGAAATGGTGCTTTCTGCAGCTCCTTACAGTTGTTCTTCATCTCAGGCAGAAAGTAAGGGTGACTTGCACAGCTGTGTGCTAACTATATCTAAAGATGGTGAATGTTGGAAAGGTGCTTTCTGCAGTTCCTTCCAGTTATTATTCATCTAGGGTATAAAGTAAGGGTGACATGTACAGCTGTGCACTGACTATGACTACAGATGGTGAATGTTGGAAATGGTGCTTTCTGCAGCTCCTTACAGTTGTTCTTCATCTCGGGCAGAAAGTAAGGGTGACATGCACAGCTTTGCGCTAACTATGTCTAAAGATGGTGAATGTTGGAAAGGTGCTTTCTGTAGTTCCTTCCAGTTATTATTTTCTAGGGTAGAAAGTAAGGGTGACATGTACAGCTGTGCACTAACTATGACTACAGATGGTGAATGTTGTATATGGTGCTTTCTGCAGCTCCTTACAGTTGTTCCTCATCTCGGGCAGAGAGTAAGCGTGACATGCACAGCTGTGCGCTAACTATGTCTAAAGATGGTGAATGTTGGAAAGGTGCTTTCTGCAGTTCCTTCCAGTTATTATTCATCTAGGGTAGAACGAAAGGGTGACATTTACAGCTGTGCACTAACTATGTCTACAGATTGTGAATGTTGGAAATGGTGCTTTCTGCAGCACCTTACAGTTGTTCTTCATCTCGGGCAGAAAGTAAGGGTGACATGCACAGCTGTGCGCTAACTATGTCTGAAGATGGTGAATGTTGGAAAGGTGCTTTCTGCAGTTCCTTCCAGTTATTATACATCTAGGGTAGAAAGTAAGGGTGACATGTACAGCTGTGCACTAACTATGACTACAGATGGTGAACGTTGGAAATGGTGCTTTCTGCAGCACCTTACAGTTGTTCTTCATCGTGGGCAGAAAGTAAGGGTGACATGTACAGCTGTGCGCTAACTATGTCTAAAGATGGTGAATGTTGGAAAGGTGCTTTCTGCAGTTCCTTCCAGTTATTATTCATCTAGGGTAGAAAGTAAGGGTGACATGTACAGCTGTGCACTAACTATGACTACAGATGGTGAATGTTGGAAATGGTGCTTCTGCAGCTACTTACAGTTGTTCTTCATCTCGGGCAGAAAGTAAGGGTGACATGCACAGCTATGCGCTAACTATGTCTAAAGATGGTGAATGTTGGAAAGGTGCTTTCTGCAGTTCCTTCCAGTTATTATTCATCTACGATAGAAAGTAAGGGTGACATGTACAGCTGTGCACTAACTCTGACTACAGATGGTGAACGTTGGAAATGGTGGTTTCTGCATCTCCTTACAGTTGTTCTTCATCTCGGGCAGAAAGTAAGGGTGACATGCACAGCTGTGCGCTAACTATGTCTAAAGATGGTGTATGTTGGAAAGGTGATTTCTGCAGTTCCTTCCAATTATTATTTATCTAGGGTAGAAAGTTGGGGTGACATGTACAGCTGTGCACTAACTATGACTACAGATGGTGAATGATGGAAATGGTGCTTTCTGCAGCTCCTTACAGTTGTTTTTCATCTCAGGCAGAAAGTAAGGGTGACATGCACAGCTGTGCGCTAACTATGTCTAAAGATGGTGAATGTTGGAAAGGTGCTTTCTGCAGTTCCTTCCAGTTATTATACATCTAGGGTAGAAAGTAAGGGTGACATGTACAGCTGTGCACTAACTATGACTACAGATGGTGAACGTTGGAAATGGTGCTTTCTGCAGCACCTTACAGTTGTTCTTCATCGTGGGCAGAAAGTAAGGGTGACATGTACAGCTGTGCGCTAACTATGTCTAAAGATGGTTAATGTTGGAAAGGTGCTTTCTGCAGTTCCTTCCAGTTATTATTCATCTAGGGTAGAAAGAAAGGGTGACATGCACATATGTGCGCTAACTATGTCTAAAGATGGTGAATGTTGAAAGGTGCTTTCTGCAGCTCCTTACAGTTGTTCTTCATCTAGGGCAGAAAGTAAGGGTGACATGCACAGCTGTGCGCTAACTATGTCTAAAGATGGTGAATGGTGGAAAGGTGCTTTCTGCAGTTCCTTTAAGTTATTATTCATCTAGGGCAGAAAGTAAGGGTGACATGCACAGCTGTGCGCTAACTAAGTCTAAAGATGGTGAATGTTGGAAAGGTGCTTTCTGCAGTTCCTTCCAGTTATTATTCATCTAGGGTAGAAAGTAAAGGTGACATGTAAAGCTGTGCACTAACTATGACTACAGATGGTGAATGTTGGAAATGGTGCTTTCTGCAGCTCCTTACAGTTGTTATTCATCTCGGGCAGAGAGTAAGCGTGACATGCACATCTGTGCGCTAACTATGTCTAAAGATGGTGAATGTTGGAAAGGTGCTTTCTGCAGTTCCTTCCAGTTATTATTCATCTAGGGTAGAAAGTAAGGGTGACATTTACAGCTGTGCACTAACTATTTCTACAGATGGTGAATGTTGGAAATGGTGCTTTCTAAAGCACCTTACAGTTGTTCTTCATCTCGGGCAGAAAGTAAGGGTGACATGCACAGCTGTGCGCTAACTATGTCTAAAGATGGTGAATGTTGGAAAGGTGCTTTCTGCAGTTCCTTCTAGTTATTATTCATCTAGGGTAGGAAGAAAGGGTGACATGCACATATGTGCGCTAACTATGTCTAAAGATGGTGAATGTTGAAAGGTGCTTTCTGCAGCTCATTACAGTTGTTCTTCATCTAGGGCAGAAAGTAAGGGTGACATGCACAGCTGTGCGCTAACTATGTCTAAAGATGGTGAATGGTGGAAAGGTGCTTTCTGCAGTTCCTTCCAGTTATTATTCATCTAGGGTAGAAAGTAAGGGTGACATGTACAGCTGTGCACTAACTATGACTATTGATGGTGAACGTTGGAAATGGTGCTTTCTGCAACACCTTACAGTTGTTCTTCATCGCGGGCAGAAAGTAAGGGTGACATGCACAGCTGTGCGCTAACTATGTCTAATGATGGTGAATGATGGAAAGGTGCTTTCTGCAGTTCCTTCCAGTTATTATTCATCTAGGATAGAAAGTAAGGGTGACATGTACAGCTGTGCACTAACTATGACTACAGATGGTGAACGTTGGAAATGGTGCTTTCTGCAGCTCCTTACAGTTGTTCTTCACCGCGGGCAGAAAGTAAGGGTGACATGCACAGCTGTGCGCTAACTATGTCTAAAGATGGTGTATGTTGGAAAGGTGCTTTCTGCAGTTCCTTCCAGTTATTATTCATCTAGGGTAGAAAGTAAGGATGACATGTACAGCTGTGCACTAACTATGACTACAGATGGAGAATGTTGGAAATGGTGCTTTCTGCAGCTCCTTACAGTTGTTCTATATCTAGGGCAGAAAGTAAGGGTGACATGCACAGCTGTGCGCTAACTATGTCTAAAGATGGTGTATGTTGGAAAGGTGATTTCTGCAGTTCCTTCCAATTATTATTTATCTAGGGTAGAAAGTTAGGGTGACATGTACAGCTGTGCACTAACTATGACTACAGATGGTGAATGTTGGAAATGGTGCTTTCTGCAGCTCCTTACAGTTGTTCTTCATCTCAGGCAGAAAGTAAGGGTGACATGCACAGCTGTGCGCTAACTATGTCTAAAGATGGTGAATGTTGGAAAGGTGCTTTCTGCAGTTCCTTCCAGTTATTATACATCTAGGGTAGAAAGTAAGGGTGACATGTACAGCTGTGCACTAACTATGACTACAGATGGTGAACGTTAAAAATGGTGCTTTCTGCAGCACCTTACAGTTGTTCTTCATCGTGGGCAGAAAGTAAGGGTGACATGTACAGCTGTGCGCTAACTATGTCTAAAGATGGTGAATGTTGGAAAGGTGCTTTCTGCAGTTCCGTCCAGTTATTATTCATCTAGGGTAGAAAGAAAGGGTGACATGCATATATGTGCGCTAACTATGTCTAAAGATGGTGAATTTTGAAAGGTGCTTTCTGCAGGTCCTTACAGTTGTTCTTCATCTAGGGCAGAAAGTAAGGGTGACATGCACAGCTGTGCGCTAACTATGTCTAAAGATGGTGAATTGTGGAAAGGTGCTTTCTGCAGTTCCTTTAAGTTATTATACATCTAGGGTAGAAAGTAAGGGTGACAGGTACAGCTGTGCACTAACTATGACTACAGATGGTGAACGTTGGAAATGGTGTTTTCTGCAGCACCTTACAGTTGTTCTTCATCGCGGGCAGAAAGTAAGGGTGACATGCACAGCCGTGCGCTAACTATGTCTAAAGATGGTGAATGTTGGAAAGGTGCTTTCTGCAGTTCCTTCCAGTTATTATTCATCTAGGATAGAAAGTAAGGGTGACATGTACAGCTGTGCACTAACTATGACTACAGATGGTGAACGTTGGAAATGGTGCCTTCTGCAGCTCCTTACTGTTGTTCTTCATCTCGGGCAGAAAGTAAGGGTGACATGCACAGCTGTGCGCTAACTATGTCTAAAGATGGTGAATGTTGGAAAGGTGCTTTCTGCAGTTCCTTCCAGTTATTATTCATCTAGGGTAGAAAGTAAGGATGACATGTACAGCTGTGCACTAACTATGACTACAGATGGTGAATGTTGGAAATGGTGCTTTCTGCAGCTCCTTACAGTTGTTATTCATCTCGGGCAGAGAGTAAGCGTGACATGGACAGCTGTGCGCTAACTATGTCTAAAGATGGTGAATGTTGGAAAGGTGCTTTCTGCAGTTCCTTCCAGTTATTATTCATCTAGGGTAGAAAGTAAGGGTGACATTTACAGCTGTGCACTAACTATGTCTACAGATGGTGAATGTTGGAAATGGTGCTTTCTGTAGCACCTTACAGTTGTTCTTCATCTCGGGCAGAAAGTAAGGGTGACATGCACAGCTGTGCGCTAACTATGTCTGAAGATGGTGAATGTTGGAAAGGTGCTTTCTGCAGTTCCTTCCAGTTATTATACATCTAGGGTAGAAAGTAAGGGTGACATGTACAGCTGTGCACTAACTATGACTACAGATGGTGAACGTTGGAAATGGTGCTTTCTGCAGCACCTTACAGTTGTTCTTCATCGCGGGCAGAAAGTAAGGGTGACATGCACAGCTGTGCGCTAACTATGTCTAAAGATGGTGAATGTTGGAAAGGTGCTTTCTGCAGTTCCTTCCAGTTATTATTCATCTAGGATAGAAAGTAAGGGTGACACGTACAACTGTGCACTAACTATGAATACAGATGGTGAACGTTGGAAATGGTGCTTTCTGCAGCTCCTTACAGTTGTTCTTCATCTAGGGCAGAAAATAAGGCTGACATGCACAGCTGTGCGCAAACTATGTCTAAAGATGGTGAATGGTGGAAAGGTGCTTTCTGCAGTTCCTTCCAGTTATTATTCATCTAGGGTAGAAAGTAAGGGTGACATGTACAGCTGTGCACTAACTATGACTACAGATGGTGAACGTTGGAAATGGTGCTTTCTGCAGCTCCTTACAGTTGTTCTTCACCGCGGGCAGAAAGTAAGGGTGACATGCACAGCTGTGCGCTAACTATGTCTAAAGATGGTGTATGTTGGAAAGGTGCTTTCTGCAGTTCCTTCCAGTTATTATTCATCTAGGGTAGAAAGTTAGGGTGACATGTACAGCTGTGCACTAACTATGACTACAGATGGTGAATGTTGGAAATGGTGCTTTCTGCAGCACCTTACAGTTGTTCTTCATCTCGGGCAGAAAGTAAGGGTGACATGCACAGCTGTGCGCTAATTATGTCTAAAGATGGTGAATGTTGGAAAGGTGCTTTCTGCAGTTCCTTCCAGTTATTATTCATCTAGGGTAGAAAGTAAGGGTAACATGTACAGCTGTGCACTATCTATGTCTACAGATGGTGAATGTTGCAAATGGTGCTTTCTGCTGCTCCTTACAGTTGTTCTTCATCTCGGGCAGAAAGTAAGGGTGACATGCACAGCTTTGCGCTAACTATGTCTAAAGATGGTGAATGTCGGAAATGTGCTTTCTGCAGTTCCTTCTATTTATTATTCATCTAGGGTAGAAAGTAAGAGTGACATGTACATATGTGCGGTAACTATGGCTAAAGACGGTGAATGTTGAAAAGTGCTTTCTGCAGCTCCTTACAGTTGTTCTTCATCTCGGGCAGAAAGTAAGGGTGACATGCACAGCTGTGCGCTAACTATGTCTAAAGATGGTGAATGTTGGAAAGGTGCTTTCTGCAGTTCCTTCCAGTTATTATTCATCTAGGGTAGAAAGTAAGGGTGACATGTACAGCTGTGCACTAACTATGTCTACAGATGGTGAATGTCGGTAATGGTGCTTTCTGCAGCAACTTACAGTTGTTCTTCATCTCGGGCAGAAAGTAAGGGTGACATGCACAGCTGTGCGCTAACTATGTCTAAAGATGGTGAATGTTGGAAAGGTGCTTTCTGCAGTTCGGTCTAGTTATTATTCATCTAGGATAGAAAGTAAGGGTGACATGTACAGCTGTGCACTAACTATGACTACAGATGGTGAACGTTGGAAATGGTGCTTTCTGCAGCTCCTTACAGTTGTTCTTCATCTCGGGCAGAAAGTAAGGGTGACATGCACAGCTGTGCGCTAACTATGTCTAAAGATGGTGAATGTTGGAAAGGTGCTTTCTGCAGTTCCTTCCAGTTATTATTCATCTAGGGTAGAAAGTAAGGGTGACATGTACAGCTGTGCACTAACTATGACTACAGATGGTGAACGTTGGAAATGGTGCTTTCTGCAGCACCTTACAGTTGTTCTTCATCGCGGGCAGAAAGTAAGGGTGACATGCACAGCTGTGCGCTAACTATGTCTAAAGATGGTGAATGTTGGAAAGGTGCTTTCTGCAGTTCCTTCCAGTTATTATTCATCTAGGATAGAAAGTAAGGGTGACACGTACAGCTGTGCACTAACTATGACTACAGATGGTGAACGTTGGAAATGGTGCTTTCTGCAGCTCCTTACAGTTGTTCTTCATCTAGGGCAGAAAATAAGGCTGACATGCACAGCTGTGCGCTAACTATGTCTAAAGATGGTGAATGGTGGAAAGGTGCTTTCTGCAGTTCCTTCCAGTTATTATTCATCTAGGGTAGAAAGTAAGGGTGACATGTGCAGCTGTGCACTAACTATGACTACAGATGGTGAACGTTGGAAATGGTGCTTTCTGCAGCTCCTTACAGTTGTTCTTCACCGCGGGCAGAAAGTAAGGGTGACATGCACAGCTGTGCGCTAACTATGTCTAAAGATGGTGTATGTTGGAAAGGTGCTTTCTGCAGTTCCTTCCAGTTATTATTCATCTAGGGTAGAAAGTTAGGGTGACATGTACAGCTGTGCACTAACTATGACTACAGATGGTGAATGTTGGAAATGGTGCTTTCTGCAGCACCTTACAGTTGTTCTTCATCTCGGGCAGAAAGTAAGGGTGACATGCACAGCTGTGCGCTAATTATGTCTAAAGATGGTGAATGTTGGAAAGGTGCTTTCTGCAGTTCCTTCCAGTTATTATTCATCTAGGGTAGAAAGTAAGGGTAACATGTACAGCTGTGCACTATCTATGTCTACAGATGGTGAATGTTGCAAATGGTGCTTTCTGCTGCTCCTTACAGTTGTTCTTCATCTCGGGCAGAAAGTAAGGGTGACATGCACAGCTTTGCGCTAACTATGTCTAAAGATGGTGAATGTCGGAAATGTGCTTTCTGCAGTTCCTTCTATTTATTATTCGTCTAGGGTAGAAAGTAAGAGTGACATGTACATATGTGCGGTAACTATGGCTAAAGACGGTGAATGTTGAAAAGTGCTTTCTGCAGCTCCTTACAGTTGTTCTTCTTCTCGGGCAGAAAGTAAGGGTGACATGCACAACTGTGCGCTAACTATGTCTAAAGATGGTGAATGTTGGAAAGGTGCTTTCTGCAGTTCCTTCCAGTTATTATTCATCTAGGGTAGAAAGTAAGGGTGACATGTACAGCTGTGCACTAACTATGTCTACAGATGGTGAATGTCGGTAATGGTGCTTTCTGCAGCAACTTACAGTTGTTCTTCATCTCGGGCAGAAAGTAAGGGTGACATGCACAGCTGTGCGCTAACTATGTCTAAAGATGGTGAATGTTGGAAAGGTGCTTTCTGCAGTTCGGTCTAGTTATTATTCATCTAGGATAGAAAGTAAGGGTGACATGTACAGCTGTGCACTAACTATGACTACAGATGGTGAACGTTGGAAATGGTGCTTTCTGCAGCTCCTTACAGTTGTTCTTCATCTCGGGCAGATAGTAAGGGTGACATGCACAGCTGTGCGCTAACTATGTCTAAAGATGGTGAATTTTGGAAAGGTGCTTTCTGCAGTTCCTTCCAGTTATTATTCATCTAGGGTAGAAAGTAAGGATGACATGTACAGCTGTGCACTAACTATGACTACAGATGGAGAATGTTGGAAATGGTGCTTTCTGCAGCTCCTTACAGTTGTTCTTCATCTAGGGCAGAAAGTAAGGGTGACATGCACAGCTGTGCTCTAACTATGTCTAAAGATGGTGTATGTTGGAAAGGTGATTTCTGCAGTTCCTTCCAATTATTATTTATCTAGGGTAGAAAGTTAGGGTGACATGTACAGCTGTGCACTAACTATGACTACAGATGGTGAATGTTGGAAATGGTGCTTTCTGCAGCTCCTTACAGTTGTTCTTCATCTCAGGCAGAAAGTAAGGGTGACATGCACAGCTGTGCGCTAACTATGTCTAAAGATGGTGAATGTTGGAAAGGTGCTTTCTGCAGTTCCTTCCAGTTATTGTACATCTAGGGTAGAAAGTAAGGGTGACATGTACAGCTGTGCACTAACTATGACTACAGATGGTGAACGTTGGAAATGGTGCTTTCTGCAGCACCTTACAGTTGTTCTTCATCGTGGGCAGAAAGTAAGGGTGACATGTACAGCTGTGCGCTAACTATGTCTACAGATGGTGAATGTTGGAAAGGTGCTTTCTGCAGTTCCTTCCAGTTATTATTCATCTAGGGTAGAAAGAAAGGGTGACATCACATATGTGCGCTAACTATGTCTAAAGATGGTGAATTTTGAAAGGTGCTTTCTGCAGGTCCTTACAGTTGTTCTTCATCTAGGGCAGAAAGTAAAGGTGACATGCACAGCTGTGCGCTAACTATGTCTAAAGATGGTGAATGTTGGAAAGGTGCCTTCTGCAGTTCCTTCCAGTTATTATTCATCTAGGGTAGAAAGTAAGGATGACATGTACAGCTGTGCACTAACTATGACTACAGATGGAGAATGTTGGAAATGGTGCTTTCTGCAGCTCCTTACAGTTTTTCTTCATCTAGGGCAGAAAGTAAGGGTGACATGCACAGCTGTGCGCTAACTATGTCTAAAGATGGTGTATGTTGGAAAGGTGATTTCTGCAGTTCCTTCCAATTATTATTTATCTAGGGTAGAAAGTTAGGGTGACATGTACAGCTGTGCACTAACTATGACTACAGATGGTGAATGTTGGAAATGGTGCTTTCTGCAGCTCCTTACAGTTGTTCTTCATCTCAGGCAGAAAGTAAGGGTGACATGCACAGCTGTGCGCTAACTATGTCTAAAGATGGTGAATGGTGGAAAGGTGCTTTCTGCAGTTCCTTTAAGTTATTATTCATCTAGGGTAGAAAGTAAGGGTGACAGGTACAGCTGTGCACTAACTATGACTACAGATGGTGAACGTTGGAAATGGTGCTTTCTGCAGCTCCTTACAGTTGTTCTTCATCTAGGGCAGAAAATAAGGCTGACATGCACAGCTGTGCGCAAACTATGTCTAAAGATGGTGAATGGTGGAAAGGTGCTTTCTGCAGTTCCTTCCAGTTATTATTCATCTAGGGTAGAAAGTAAGGGTGACATGTACAGCTGTGCACTAACTATGACTACAGATGGTGAACGTTGGAAATGGTGCTTTCTGCAGCTCCTTACAGTTGTTCTTCACCGCGGGCAGAAAGTAAGGGTGACATGCACAGCTGTGCGCTAACTATGTCTAAAGATGGTGTATGTTGGAAAGGTGCTTTCTGCAGTTCCTTCCAGTTATTATTCATCTAGGGTAGAAAGTTAGGGTGACATGTACAGCTGTGCACTAACTATGACTACAGATGGTGAATGTTGGAAATGGTGCTTTCTGCAGCACCTTACAGTTGTTCTTCATCTCGGGCAGAAAGTAAGGGTGACATGCACAGCTGTGCGCTAATTATGTCTAAAGATGGTGAATGTTGGAAAGGTGCTTTCTGCAGTTCCTTCCAGTTATTATTCATCTAGGGTAGAAAGTAAGGGTAACATGTACAGCTGTGCACTATCTATGTCTACAGATGGTGAATGTTGCAAATGGTGCTTTCTGCTGCTCCTTACAGTTGTTCTTCATCTCGGGCAGAAAGTAAGGGTGACATGCACAGCTTTGCGCTAACTATGTCTAAAGATGGTGAATGTCGGAAATGTGCTTTCTGCAGTTCCTTCTATTTATTATTCATCTAGGGTAGAAAGTAAGAGTGACATGTACATATGTGCGGTAACTATGGCTAAAGACGGTGAATGTTGAAAAGTGCTTTCTGCAGCTCCTTACAGTTGTTCTTCATCTCGGGCAGAAAGTAAGGGTGACATGCACAGCTGTGCGCTAACTATGTCTAAAGATGGTGAATGTTGGAAAGGTGCTTTCTGCAGTTCCTTCCAGTTATTATTCATCTAGGGTAGAAAGTAAGGGTGACATGTACAGCTGTGCACTAACTATGTCTACAGATGGTGAATGTCGGTAATGGTGCTTTCTGCAGCAACTTACAGTTGTTCTTCATCTCGGGCAGAAAGTAAGGGTGACATGCACAGCTGTGCGCTAACTATGTCTAAAGATGGTGAATGTTGGAAAGGTGCTTTCTGCAGTTCGGTCTAGTTATTATTCATCTAGGATAGAAAGTAAGGGTGACATGTACAGCTGTGCACTAACTATGACTACAGATGGTGAACGTTGGAAATGGTGCTTTCTGCAGCTCCTTACAGTTGTTCTTCATCTCGGGCAGAAAGTAAGGGTGACATGCACAGCTGTGCGCTAACTATGTCTAAAGATGGTGAATGTTGGAAAGGTGCTTTCTGCAGTTCCTTCCAGTTATTATTCATCTAGGGTAGAAAGTAAGGGTGACATGTACAGCTGTGCACTAACTATGACTACAGATGGTGAACGTTGGAAATGGTGCTTTCTGCAGCACCTTACAGTTGTTCTTCATCGCGGGCAGAAAGTAAGGGTGACATGCACAGCTGTGCGCTAACTATGTCTAAAGATGGTGAATGTTGGAAAGGTGCTTTCTGCAGTTCCTTCCAGTTATTATTCATCTAGGATAGAAAGTAAGGGTGACACGTACAGCTGTGCACTAACTATGACTACAGATGGTGAACGTTGGAAATGGTGCTTTCTGCAGCTCGTTACAGTTGTTCTTCATCTAGGGCAGAAAATAAGGCTGACATGCACAGCTGTGCGCAAACTATGTCTAAAGATGGTGAATGGTGGAAAGGTGCTTTCTGCAGTTCCTTCCAGTTATTATTCATCTAGGGTAGAAAGTAAGGGTGACATGTACAGCTGTGCACTAACTATGACTACAGATGGTGAACGTTGGAAATGGTGCTTTCTGCAGCTCCTTACAGTTGTTCTTCACCGCGGGCAGAAAGTAAGGGTGACATGCACAGCTGTGCGCTAACTATGTCTAAAGATGGTGTATGTTGGAAAGGTGCTTTCTGCAGTTCCTTCCAGTTATACTTCATCTAGGGTAGAAAGTTAGGGTGACATGTACAGCTGTGCACTAACTATGACTACAGATGGTGAATGTTGGAAATGGTGCTTTCTGCAGCACCTTACAGTTGTTCTTCATCTCGGGCAGAAAGTAAGGGTGACATGCACAGCTGTGCGCTAATTATGTCTAAAGATGGTGAATGTTGGAAAGGTGCTTTCTGCAGTTCCTTCCAGTTATTATTCATCTAGGGTAGAAAGTAAGGGTAACATGTACAGCTGTGCACTATCTATGTCTACAGATGGTGAATGTTGCAAATGGTGCTTTCTGCTGCTCCTTACAGTTGTTCTTCATCTCGGGCAGAAAGTAAGGGTGACATGCACAGCTTTGCGCTAACTATGTCTAAAGATGGTGAATGTCGGAAATGTGCTTTCTGCAGTTCCTTCTATTTATTATTCATCTAGGGTAGAAAGTAAGAGTGACATGTACATATGTGCGGTAACTATGGCTAAAGACGGTGAATGTTGAAAAGTGCTTTCTGCAGCTCCTTACAGTTGTTCTTCTTCTCGGGCAGAAAGTAAGGGTGACATGCACAACTGTGCGCTAACTATGTCTAAAGATGGTGAATGTTGGAAAGGTGCTTTCTGCAGTTCCTTCCAGTTATTATTCATCTAGGGTAGAAAGTAAGGGTGACATGTACAGCTGTGCACTAACTATGTCTACAGATGGTGAATGTCGGTAATGGTGCTTTCTGCAGCAACTTACAGTTGTTCTTCATCTCGGGCAGAAAGTAAGGGTGACATGCACAGCTGTGCGCTAACTATGTCTAAAGATGGTGAATGTTGGAAAGGTGCTTTCTGCAGTTCGGTCTAGTTATTATTCATCTAGGATAGAAAGTAAGGGTGACATGTACAGCTGTGCACTAACTATGACTACAGATGGTGAACGTTGGAAATGGTGCTTTCTGCAGCTCCTTACAGTTGTTCTTCATCTCGGGCAGAAAGTAAGGGTGACATGCACAGCTGTGCGCTAACTATGTCTAAAGATGGTGAATTTTGGAAAGGTGCTTTCTGCAGTTCCTTCCAGTTATTATTCATCTAGGGTAGAAAGTAAGGATGACATGTACAGCTGTGCACTAACTATGACTACAGATGGAGAATGTTGGAAATGGTGCTTTCTGCAGCTCCTTACAGTTGTTCTTCATCTAGGGCAGAAAGTAAGGGTGACATGCACAGCTGTGCTCTAACTATGTCTAAAGATGGTGTATGTTGGAAAGGTGATTTCTGCAGTTCCTTCCAATTATTATTTATCTAGGGTAGAAAGTTAGGGTGACATGTACAGCTGTGCACTAACTATGACTACAGATGGTGAATGTTGGAAATGGTGCTTTCTGCAGCTCCTTACAGTTGTTCTTCATCTCAGGCAGAAAGTAAGGGTGACATGCACAGCTGTGCGCTAACTATGTCTAAAGATGGTGAATGTTGGAAAGGTGCTTTCTGCAGTTCCTTCCAGTTATTGTACATCTAGGGTAGAAAGTAAGGGTGACATGTACAGCTGTGCACTAACTATGACTACAGATGGTGAACGTTGGAAATGGTGCTTTCTGCAGCACCTTACAGTTGTTCTTCATCGTGGGCAGAAAGTAAGGGTGACATGTACAGCTGTGCGCTAACTATGTCTACAGATGGTGAATGTTGGAAAGGTGCTTTCTGCAGTTCCTTCCAGTTATTATTCATCTAGGGTAGAAAGAAAGGGTGACATCACATATGTGCGCTAACTATGTCTAAAGATGGTGAATTTTGAAAGGTGCTTTCTGCAGGTCCTTACAGTTGTTCTTCATCTAGGGCAGAAAGTAAGGGTGACACGCACAGCTGTGCGCTAACTATGTCTAAAGATGGTGAATGTTGGAAAGGTGCCTTCTGCAGTTCCTTCCAGTTATTATTCATCTAGGGTAGAAAGTAAGGATGACATGTACAGCTGTGCACTAACTATGACTACAGATGGAGAATGTTGGAAATGGTGCTTTCTGCAGCTCCTTACAGTTTTTCTTCATCTAGGGCAGAAAGTAAGGGTGACATGCACAGCTGTGCGCTAACTATGTCTAAAGATGGTGTATGTTGGAAAGGTGATTTCTGCAGTTCCTTCCAATTATTATTTATCTAGGGTAGAAAGTTAGGGTGACATGTACAGCTGTGCACTAACTATGACTACAGATGGTGAATGTTGGAAATGGTGCTTTCTGCAGCTCCTTACAGTTGTTCTTCATCTCAGGCAGAAAGTAAGGGTGACATGCACAGCTGTGCGCTAACTATGTCTAAAGATTGTGAATGGTGGAAAGGTGCTTTCTGCAGTTCCTTTAAGT
Source organism: Schistocerca cancellata (assembly GCF_023864275.1). Classification (NCBI taxonomy): domain Eukaryota; kingdom Metazoa; phylum Arthropoda; class Insecta; order Orthoptera; family Acrididae; genus Schistocerca; species Schistocerca cancellata. The sequence goes on along the minus strand of NC_064627.1, from coordinate 18,558,865 downwards.
TATTATTCATCTAGGGTAGAAAGTAAGGGTGACAGGTACAGCTGTGCACTAACTATGACTACAGATGGTGAACGTTGGAAACGGTGTTTTCTGCAGCACCTTACAGTTGTTCTTCATCGCGGGCAGAAAGTAAGGGTGACATGCACAGCCGTGCGCTAACTATGTCTAAAGATGGTGAATGTTGGAAAGGTGCTTTCTGCAGTTCCTTCCAGTTATTATTCATCTAGGGTAGAAAGTAAGGGTGACATGTACAGCTGTGCACTAACTATGACTACAGATGGTGAACGTTGGAAATGGTGCCTTCTGCAGCTCCTTAGTTGTTCTTTATCTCGGGCAGAAAGTAAGGGTGACATGCACAGCTGTGCGCTAACTATGTCTAAAGATGGTGAATGTTGGAAAGGTGCTTTCTGCAGTTCCTTCCAGTTATTATTCATCTAGGGTAGAAAGTAAGGATGACATGTACAGCTGTGCACTAACTATGACTACAGATGGAGAATGTTGGAAATGGTGCTTTCTGCAGCTCCTTACAGTTGTTATTCATCTCGGGCAGAGAGTAAGCGTGACATGCACAGCTGGGCGCTAACTATGTCTAAAGATGGTGAATGTTGGAAAGGTGCTTTCTGCAGTTCCTTTCAGTTATTATTCATCTAGGGTAGAAAGTAAGGGTGACATTTACAGCTGTGCACTAACTATGTCTACAGATGGTGAATGTTGGAAATGGTGCTTTCTGTAGCACCTTACAGTTGTTCTTCATCTCGGGCAGAAAGTAAGGGTGACATGCACAGCTGTGCGCTAACTATGTCTAAAGATGGTGAATGGTGGAAATGTGCTTTCTGCAGTTCCTTCCAGTTATTATTCATCTAGGGTAGAAAGTTAGGGTGACATGTACAGCTGTGCACTAACTATGACTACAGATGGTGAATGTTGGAAATGGTGCTTTCTGCAGCTACTTACAGTTGTTCTTCATCTTGGGCAGAAAGTAAGGGTGACATGCACAGCTTAGCGCTAACTATGTCTAAAGATGGTGAATGTCGGAAATGTGCTTTCTGCAGTTCCTTCTATTTATTATTCATCTAGGGTAGAAAGTAAGAGTGACATGTACATATGTGCGGTAACTATGGCTAAAGACGGTGAATGTTGAAAAGTGTTTTCTGCAGCTCCTTACAGTTGTTCTTCATCTCGGGCAGAAAGTAAGGGTGACATGCACAGCTGTGCGCTAACTATGTCTAAAGATGGTGAATGTTGGAAAGGTGCTTTCTGCAGTTCCTTCCAGTTATTATTCATCTAGGGTAGAAAGTAAGGGTGACATGTACAGCTGTGCACTAACTATGTCTACAGATGGTGAATGTCGGAAATGGTGCTTTCTGCAGCACCTTACAGTTGTTCTTCATCTCGGGCAGAAAGTAACGGTGACATGCACAGCTGTGCAATAACTATGTCTAAAGATAGTGAATGTTGGAAAGGTGCTTTCTGCAGTTCGGTCTAGTTATTATTCATCTAGGATAGAAAGTAAGGGTGACATGTACAGCTGTGCACTAACTATGACTACAGATGGTGAATGTTGGAAATGGTGCTTTCTGCAGCTCCTTACAGTTGTTCTTCATCTCGGGCAGAAAGTAAGGGTGACATGCACAGCTGTGCGCTAAATATGTCTAAAGATGGTGAATGTTGGAAAGGTGCTTTCTGCAGTTCCTTCCAGTTATTATTCATCTAGGGTAGATAGTAAGGGTGACATGTACAGCTGTGCACTAACTATGACTACAGATCTTGAATGTTGGAAAGGTGCTTTCTGCAGCTCCTTACAGTTGTTCTTCATCTCGGGCAGAAAGTAAGGGTGACATGCACAGCTTGTGCGCTAACTATGTCTAAAGATGGTGTATGTTGGAAAGGTGATTTCTGCAGTTCCTTCCAGTTATTATTCATCTAGGGTAGAAATTTAGGGTGACATGTACACCTGTGCACTAACTATGACTACAGATGATGAATGTTGGAAATGGTGCTCTCTGCAGCACCTTACAGTTGTTCTTTATATCGGGCAGAAAGTAAGGGTGACATGCACAGCTGTGCGCTAACTATGTCTAAAGATGGTGAATGTTGGAAAGGTGCTTTCTGCAGTTCCTTCCAGTTATTATTCATCTAGGGTAGAAAGTAAGGGTGACATGTACAGCTGTGCACTAACTATGACTACAGATGGTGAATGTTGGAAATGGTTCTTCTGCAGCTACTTACAGCTGTTCTTCATCTCGGGCAGAAAGTAAGGGTGACATGCACAGCTGTGCGCTAACTATGTCTAAAGATGGTGAATGTTGGAAAGGTGCTTTCTGCAGTTCCTTCCAGTTATTATTCATCTAGGTTAGAAAGTAAGGGTGACATGTACATATGAGCGCTAACTAATTCTAAAGATGGTGAATGTTGAAAGGTGCTTTCTGCAGCTCCCTACAGTTGTTCTTCATCTAGGGCAGAAAGTAAGGGTGACATGCACAGCTGTGTGCTAACTATGTCTAAAGATGTTGAATGTTGGAAAGGTGCTTTCTGCAGTTCCTTCCAGTTATTATTCATCTAGGGTAGAAAGTAAGGGTGACATGTCAGCTGTGCACTAACTATGACTACAGATGGTGAATGTTGGAAATGGTGCTTTCTGCAGCACCTTACAGTTGTACTTCATCTCGGGCAGAAAGTAAGGGTGACATGCACAGCTGTGCGCTAACTATGTCTAAAGATGGTGAATGTTGGAAAGGTGCTTTCTGCAGTTCCTTCCAGTTATTATTCATCTAGGGTAGAAAGTAAGGGTGACATGTACAGCTGTGCACTAACTATGACTGCAGATGGTTAATGGTGGAAATGGTGCTTTCTGCCGCTCCTTACAGTTGTTCTTCATCTCGGGCAGAAAGTAAGGGTGACATGCATAGCTGTGCGCTAACTATGTCTAAAGATGGTGAATGTTGGAAAGGTGCTTTCTGCAGTTCCTTCCAGTTATTATCCATCTAGGGTAGAAAGTAAGGGTGACATGTACAGCTGTGCGCTAACTATTTCTAAACATGGTGAATGTTGGAAAGATTCTTTCTGAAGTTCCTTCCAGTTATTATTCATCTAGGGTAGAAAGTAAGGGTGACATGTACAGCTGTGCGCTAACTATGTCTAAAGATGGTGAATGTTGAAAAGGTGCATTCTGAGCGCCTTACAGTTCTCCTTCACCTAGGGTAGAGCGTAAGGGAGACGTGTACAGCTGTACGCTAACAATGCCTACAGATGATGAATGTTGGAAATGGGGCTTTCTGAGGCTCCTTACAGTTCTTGTTCATCAAGTGTAGAAAGACATGGTCAGATGTGCGCTAACTATGTCTACAGATGGTGAATATTGGAAACGGTGTTTTCTGAGGCTCTTTATAGTTCTTCTTCATCTAACGTAGAAAGTAAGGGAGGCTAGGTCAGGTGTGCACTAACTATGTCTAAAGATGGTGAATGTAGGAAATGATGCTTTCTGCTGCTCCCTACAGTTCTCCATAACGGAGGGTAGAATGTTATGGGGACATGTACAGCTGTGCACTAACTATGTCTACAGATGGTGAATATTGGAAATGGTGCCTTGTGAGCTCCTTACTGTTCTCCAACACCTAGGGTAGAGAGTAAGGGAGACGTGTACAGCTGTACGCTAACTATGTCTACAGATGATGAATGTTGGAAATGATGCTTTCTGAGGCTCCTTATAGATCTTCTGCATCTAACGTAGAAAGTAAGGGAGGCAAGGTCAGGTGTGCGCTAACTATGTCTACAGATGGTGAATGTTGGAAATGGTGCTTTCTGAGGAGCCTTACAGTTCTTCTTCATCAAGGGTAGAAAGTACGGGAGACATGGTGAGATGTGCACTAACTATGTCTACAGAAGGTGAATGTTGGAAATGGTGCTTTCTGCAGCTCCTTACATTCCTCCTTCACCTAGGGTAGAAAGGAAGGGAGACATGTACAGCTGTGCGCTAGGAAAGTCTACAGATGGTTAATGTTGGAAATGGTGCTTTCTGAGGCTCCTTACAGTTTTTCTTCATCAAGGGTAGAAAGTAAGGGAGACATGGTCAGATGTGTGCTAACTATGTCTACAGATGGTGAATGTTGGAAATGGTGCATTCTGAGGCTCCCTACAGAACTTCTTCATCAAGGGTAGAAAGTAAGGGAGACATGGTCAGATGTGCACAAACTATGTCTACAGATGGTGAATGTTGGTAATGGTGCTTTCTGCAGCTCCTTATGGTTCTCCTTCACCTAGGATAGAAAGAAAGGGAGACATGTACAGCTGTGCGCTAGTAATGTCTACAGATGGTGAATGTTGGAAATGGTTCTTCTGAGGCTTCTTACAGTTCTTCTTCATCAAGCGTAGAAAGTAAGGGAGGCAAGTTCAGGTGTGCGCTAACTATGTCTAAAGATGATTAATGTAGGAAATGGTTTTTTCTGCAGCTCCCTACAATTGTCCTTCACCGAGGATAGAGAGTAAGGGAGACATGTACAGCTGTGCGCTAACTATGTCTACAGATGGTGAATGTTGGAAATGGTGCTTTCTAAGGCTCCTTGCAGTTCTTCTTCATCAAGGGTAGAAAGTAAGGGAGACATGGTGAGATGTGCGCTAACTATGTCTACAGATGCTGAATGTTGGAAATGGTGCTTTCTGAGGTTCCTTACAGTTCTTCTTCATCAAGGGTAGAAAGTAAGTGAGACATGGTCAGATGTGCGCTAACTATGGCTACAGATGGTGAATGTTGGAAATGGTGCTTTCAGCAGCTCCTTACAGTCCTCCTTCACCTAGGGTAGAAAGGAAGGGAGGCATGTACAGCTGTGCGCTAACTATGTCTACAGATGGTGAATATTGGAAATGGTGCCTTCTGAGCTCCTTACTGTTCTCCTTCACCTGGGGTAGAGAGTAAGGGAGACATGTACAGCTGTACGCTAACTATGTCTACAGATGGTGAATGTTGGAAATGGTGCATTCTGAGGCTCCCTACAGAACTTCTTCATCAAAGGTAGAAAGTAAGGGAGACATGGTCAGATGTGCACAAACTATGTCTACAGATGGTGAATGTTGGTAATGGTGCTTTCCGCAGCTCCTTACTGTCCTCCTTCACCTAGGGTAGAAAGGAAGGGAGACACGTACAGCTTTGCGCTAGTAATGTCTACAGATGGTGAATGTTGGAAATGGTGCTTTCTGAGGCTCCTTACAGTTCTTCTTCATCAAGTGTAGAGAGTAAGGGAGGCAAGGTCAGGTGTGTGCCAACTATGTCTATAGAAGGTAAATGTAGAAATGGTGCTTTCTGAGGCTCCTTACAGTCCTCCTTCACCTAGGGTAGAAAGGAAGGGAGTCATGTACAGCTGTGCACTAGTAATGTCTACAGTTGGTGAATGTTGGAAATGGTGCTTTCTGAGGCACCTTACAGTCCTCCTTCACCTAGGGTAGAAAGGAAGGGAGACATGTACAGCAGTGAGCCAGTAATGTCTACAGATTGTGAATGTTGGAAATGGTGCTTTCTTAGCCTCCATACATTCCTCCTTCACCTAGGGTAGAAAGGAAGGGAGACATGTACAGCTGTGCACTAGTACTGTCTAAAGATGGTGAAAGTTGGAAATGGTGCTTTCTGAGGCTCCTTACAGTTCTTCTTCATCAAGCGTAGAAAGTAAGGGAGGCAAGGTCAGGTGTGCTCTAACTATGTCTAGAGAAGGTGACTGTAGGAAATAGTGCTTTCGGAGGCTTCTTACAGTCCTCCTTCACCTAGGGTAGAAACTAAGGGAGAAATGTACAGCTGTGCAATAGTAATGTCTACAGATGGTGAAAGTTGGGAATGGTGCTTTCTGAGGCTCCTTACAGTCCTCCTTCACCTAGGGTAGAAAGGAAGGGAGACAAGCACATCTGCGTGCTAGTAATGTCTACAGATGGTGAATGTTGGAAATGGTGCTTTCTGAGGCTCCTTACAGTTCTTCTTCATCAAGCGTAGAAAGCAAGGGAAACAAGGTCAGGTGTGCGCTTAGAATGTCTAGAGAAGGTCAATGTAGGAAATGGTGCTTTCTGAGGCTCCTTACTGTCCGCCTTCACCTAGGGTAGAAAGCAAGGGAGACATGTACAGCTGTGCGCTAGTAATGTCTACAGATTGTGAATGTTGGAAATGGTGCTTTCTGTGGCTACTTACAGTCCTCCTTCACCTGGGGTAGAAAGGAAGGGACACATGTACGGCTGTGCACTAGTACTGTCTAAAGATGGTGAAAGTTGGAAATGGTGCTTTCTGAGGCTCCTTACAGTTCTTCTTCATCAAGCGTAGAAAGTAAGGGAGGCAAGGTCAGGTGTGCTCTAACTATGTCTAGAGAAGGTGACTGTAGGAAATAGTGCTTTCGGAGGCTCCTTACAGTCCTCCTTCACCTAGGGTAGAAACTAAGAAAGAAATGTACAGCTGTGCAATAGTAATGCCTACAGATGGTGAAAGTTGGGAATGGTGCTTTCTGAGGCTCCTTACAGTCCTCCTTCACCTAGGGTAGAAAGGAAGGGAGACAAGCACAGCTGCGTGCTACTAATGTCTACAGATGGTGAATGTTGGAAATGGTGATTTCTGAGGCTCCTTACAGTCCTCCTTCACCTAGGGTAGAAAGCAAGGGAGACATGTACAGCTGTGCACTAGTAATGTCTACAGATGGTGAATGTTTGAAATGGTGCTTTCTGAGGCTCCTTACTGTCCTCCTTCACCTAGGGTAAAAAGGAAAGGAGACATGTACAGCTGTGTGGTAGCAATGTCTACAGTTGGTGAATGTAGGAAATGATGCTTTCAGAGGCTCCTTATAGTCCTCCATCAAATAGGGTAGAAGGGAAGGGAGACATATACAGCTGTGCGCTAGTAATGTCTACAGATGGTGAATGTTGGAAATGGTGCTTTCTGAGGCTCCTTACAGTTCTTCTTCATCAAGCGTAGAAAGTAAGGGATGCAAGGTCAGGTGTGCGCTAACTATGTCTACAGATGATGAATGTTGGAAATGGTGCTTTCTGCAGCTCCTTGCAGTCCTCCTTCACCTAGGGTAGAAAGGAGGGAGACATGTACAGCTGTGTGCTAGTCTACAGATCGTGAATGTTGGAAATGGTGCTCTCTGAGGCTCCATACAGTCCTCCATCACCTAGGGTAGAAAGGAAGGGAGACATATACAGCTGTGTGCTTGTAATGTATACAGATGGTGAATGTTGGAAATGGTGCTTTCTGAGGCTCCTTACAGTCCTCCTTCACCTAGGGTAGAAAGGAAGGGAGACATGTACAGCTCTGCGCTAGTAATGTCTACAGATGGTGAATGTAGGAAATGGTGCTTTCTGAGGCTCCTTACAGTTCTTCTTCATCAAGCGTAGAAATTAAGGGAGGCAAGATCAGGTGTGCGCTAACTATGTCTCCAGATGGTGACTGTTGGAAATGGTGCTTTATGCAGCTCCTTACAGTCCTCCTTCACATAGGGTAGAAAGGAAGGGAGACATGTACATCAGCGCGCTAGTAATGTCTACAGATGGTGAATTTGGTAATGGTGCTTTCTGAGTCTCCTTACAGTTCTTCTTCATCAAGCGTAGAAAGTAATGGAGGCAAGATCAGGTGTGCGCTAACTATGTCTACAGATGGTGAATGTAGGAAATGGTGCTTTCTGAGGCTGCTTACTGTTCTTCTTCATCAAGCGTAGGAAGTATGGGACGCAAGGTTAGGTGTGGGCCAACTATGTCTACAGATGGTGAATTTTGGAAATTTTGCTTTCCGCAGCTCCTTACAGTCCTCCTTCACCTAGGGTAGAAAGGAAGGGAGACATGTACAGCTGTGCGCTAGTAATGTCTACAGATAGTGAATGTAGGAAATGGTGGTTTCTGAGGCTCCTTACAGTCCCCCTTCACCTAGGGTAGAAAGGAAGGGAGACATGTACAGCTGTGCGCCAGTAATGTCTGCAGATGGTGATGGGGGAAATGGTGCTTTCTGCGGCTCCTTACAGTCCTCCTTCTCGTAGGGTAGAAAGGAAGAGAGACATGTACAGCTGTGCGCTAGTAATGTCTACAGATGGTGAATGTTGGAAATGGTGCTTTCTGCGGCTCCTTACAGTCCTCCTTCACCTAGGGTAGAAAGGAAGTGAGACATGTACAGCTGTGCGCTAGTAATGGCTACAGATTGTGAATGTTGGAAATGGTGCTTTCTGAGGCTCCTTACAGTTCTTCTTCATCAAGCATAGAAAGTAAGGGAGGCAAGGTCAGGTGTGCGCTAACCATGTCTGGAGAAAGTAAATGTAGAAATGGTGCTTTCTGAGGCTGCTTACAGTCCTCCTTCACCTAGGGTAGAAAGGAAGGGAGACATGTACAGCTGTGCGCTAGTAATGTCTACAGATGGTGAATGTTGGAAATGGTGCTTTCTGCGGCTCCTTACAGTTCTTCTTCATCAAGCGTAGAACTAAGGGAGGCAAGGTCAGGTGTGCGCTAACTATGTGTACAGATGGTGAATGTTGGAAATGGTGCTTTCTAAGGCTCCTTACAGTCCTCCTTCACCTAGGGTGGAAAGGAATTGAGACATGTTCAGCTGTGTGCTTGTAATGTATACAGATGGCGAATGTTGTAAATTGTGTTTTCTGAGGCTCCTTACAGTTCTTCTTCATCAAGCGTAGAAAGTAAGTGGGGCAAGGTCAGGTGTGCGCTAACTATGTCTAGAGAAGGTGAATGTAGGAAATGGTGCTTTCTGAGGCCCTTTACAGTCCTCCTTCACCTAGGGTAGAAAGGAAGGGAGGCGTGTACAGCTGAGCGCTAACTATGTCTACAGATGGTGAATGTAGGATATGGTGCTTTCTGAGGCTCCTTACAGTAGTTCATCAAGCGTAGAAAGTAAGGGAGGCAATCTCAGGTGTGCGCTAACTATGTCTAGAGAAGGTGAATGTAGGAAATGGTGCTTTTTGAGGCTCCTTACAGTCCTCCTTCAGCTAGGGTAGAAAGGAAGAGTGACATGTACAGCTGTGTGCTAGCAATGTCTACAGATGGTGAATGCAGGAAATGGTGCTTTCTGAGGTTCCATACAGTCCTCCTTCACCTAGGGTAGAAAGGAAGGGAGACATGCACAGCTGTGCACTAGTAATGTCTACAGATTGTGAATGTTCGAAACGGTGCTTTCTGAGGCTCCTTACAGTTCTTCTTCATCAAGCGTAAAATGTAAGGGAGGCATGGTCAGGTGTGCGCTAACTATGTCAAGACATGGTGAATGTTGGAAATGGGGCTTTCTGAGGCTCCATACAGTCCTCCTTCACCTAGGGTAGAAAGGAAGGGAGACATGTACAGCTGTGCGCTAGTAATGTCTACAGATTGTGAATGTTGGAAATGGTGCTTTCTGAGACTCCTTACAGTTCTCCTTCATCAAGAGTTGAAAGTAAGGGAGGCAAGTTCAGGAGTGCGCTAAGTATGTCTAGAGAAGGTTAGTGTTGGAAATGGCGCTTTCTGAGGCTCCTTACAGTCCTACTTCACCTAAGGTAGAAAGGAAGGGAGACATGTACAGCTGTGCGCTAGTAATGTCTAGAGATAGTGAATGTAGGAAATGGTGCTTTCTGAGGCTCCTTACAGTCCTCCTTCACCTAGGGTAGAAAGGAAGGGAGACATGTACAGATGTGCGCTAGTAATGTCTACGGATAGTGAATGTAGGAAATGGTGCTTTCTGAGGCTCCTTTCAGTCCTCCTTCACCTAGGGTAGAAAGGAAGGGAAACATGTACAGCTGTGCGCTAGTAATGTCTACAGATGGTGAATGTTGGAAATGGTGCTTTCTGAGGCTCCTTACAGTCCTCCTTCACCTGGGGTAGAAAGAAGGGAGACTTGTACAGCTGTGCGCTGGTAATCTCCGCAGATGGTGAATGTTGGAAATGGTGCTTTCTGAGGCTCCTTACAGTTCTTCCTCATCAAGAGTTGCAAGTAAGGGAGGCAAGGTCAGTAGTGCGCTAAGTATGTCTAGAGAAGGTGAAGGTTGGAAATGGTGCTATCTGAGGCTTCTTACAGTCCTCCTTCACCTAGGGTAGAAAGGAATGGAGACATGTACAGCTGTGCACTAGTAATGTCTACAGATGGTGAATGGAGGAAATGGTGCTTTCTGAGGCTCCTTACAGTCCTCCTTCACCTAGGGTAGAAAGGAAGGGAGACATGTACAGCTGTGCGCTAGTAATGTCTACAGATGGTGAATGATGGAAAAGTGCTTTCTGAGGCTCCTTACAGACCTCCTTCACCTAGGGTAGAAAGGATCAGAGACATGTAGAGCTGTGTGCTAGTAATGTCTACAGATGGTGAATGTTGGAAATGGTGCTTTCTGAGGCTCCTTACAGTCCTCCTTCACCTAGGGTAGAAAGGAAGGGACACATGTACAGCTGTGCACTAGTAATGTCTAAAGATGGTGAAAGTTGGAAATGGTGCTTTCTGAGGCTCCTTACAGTTCTTCTTCATCAAGCGTAGAAAGCAACGGAGGCAAGGTCAGGTGTGCGCTAACTATGTCTACAGATATTGAATGTTGGAAATGGTGCTTTCCACAGCCCCTTACCGTCCTCCATCACCTATGGTAGAAAGGAAGGGACACATGTACAGCTGTGCACTAGTAATGTCTACAGATTGTGAATGTTGGAAATGGTGCTTTCTGAGACTCCTTACAGTTCTTCTCCATCAAGAGTAGAAAGTAAGGGAGGCAAGTTCAGGAGTGCGCTAAGTATGTCTGGAGAAGGTTAATGTTGGAAATGGCGCTTTCTGAGGCTCCTTACAGTCCTACTTCACCTAGGGTAGAAAGGAAGGGTGACATTTACAGCTGTGCGCTAGTAATGTCTACAGATAGTGAATGTAGGACATGGTGCTTTCTGAAGCTCCTTACAGTCCTCTTCCACCTAGGGTACAAACGAAGGGAGAAATGTACAGCTGTGCGCTAGTAATGTCTACAGATAGTGAATGTAGGAAATGGTGCTTTCTGAGGCTACTTACAGTCCTCCTTCACCTAGGGTAGAAAGAAGGGAGACATGTACAGCTGTGCGCTAGGAAAGTCCACAGATGGTGAATGTTGGAAATGGTGCTTTCTTAGGCTCCTTACAGTCCTAGTTCACCTAGGGTAGAAAGAAAGGGAGACATGTACAGCTGTGTGCTAGTAATGTCTACAGATAGTGAATGTTGGAAATGATTCGTTCTAAGGCTCCTTATAGTCCTCCTTCACCTAGGGTAGAAAGGAAGGGAGACATGTACAGCTGCGCGCTAATAATGTCTACAGATGGTGAATGATGGAAATGGTGCTTTCTGAGGCTCCTTACAGTCCTCCTTCACCTAGGGTAGAAAGGAAGGGAGACATGTACAGCTGTGCGCTAGTAATGTCTATAGATGGTGAATGTTGTAAATGGTGCTTTCTGAGGCTCCTTACAGTCCTCCTTCACCTAGGGTAGAAAGGTATGGAGACATGTACAGCTGTGCGCTAGTAATGTCTACAGATGGTGAATGTTGGAAATGGCGCTTTCTGATGCTCTTTACAGTTCTTCTTCATCAATGGTAGAAAGTAAGGGAGACATGGTCAGATGTGCACTAACTATGTCTACCGATGGTGAATGTTGGAAATGGTGCTTTCTGCAGCTCCTTACAGTCCTCCTTCACCTAGGGTAGAAAGGAAGGGAGACATGTACAACTGTGCGCTAGGAAAGTCCACAGATGGTGAATGTTGGAAATGGTGCTTCCTGAGGCTCCTTACAGTTCTTCCTCATCAAGCGTAGAAAGTAAGGGAGGCACGGTCAGGTGTGCGCTAACTATGTCTAGAGATTGTGAATGTTGGAAATGGTGCTTTCCGCAGCTCCTTACATTCCTCCTTCTCCTAGGGTAGAAAGGAAGGGAGACGTGTACAGCTGTACGCTAACTATGTCTACAGATGATGAATGTTGGAAAGGGTGCTTTCTGAGGCTCATTAAAGTTCTTCTTCGTCAAGCGTTGAAACTAAGGGGCTCATGGTCATGTGAGCGCTAACTATGTCTAGAGATGTTAAATGTTGGAAATGGTGCTTTCCACAGCTCCTTACAGTCATCCTTCACCTAGGGTAGAAAGGAAGGGAGACATGTACAGCTGTGCGCTAACTATGTCTACAGATGGTGAATATTGGAAATGGTGCCTTCTGAGTTCCTAACTGATATCCTTGTCCTAGGGTAGAGAGTAAGGGAGACATGTACAGCTGTACGCTAACTATGTCTACAGGTGGTGAATGTTGGAAATGGTGCTTTCTGCAGCTCCTTACAGTCCTACTACACCTAGGGTAGAGAGGAAGGGAGACATGTACAGCTGTGCGCTATCAATGTCTACAGATGGTAAATGTTAGTAATGGTGTTTTCTGAGGCTCCTTACAGTTCTTCTTCATCAAGCGTAGAAAGTAAGGGAGGCAAGGTCAGATGTGCGCTAACTATGTCTACAGATGGTGAATAATGGAAATGTTGCCTCCTCATATCCTTACTGTTCTCCTTCACCTAGGATAGAGAGTAAGGGAGATGTGTACAGCTGTACGCTAACTATGTCAACAGATGGTGAATGTTGGGAATGGTGCTTTCTGAGGCTCCTTACAGTTCTCCTTCATCAAGGGTAGAAAGTAAGGGAGACATGGTCAGATGTGTGCTAACTATGTCTACAGATGGTGAATGTTGGAAATGGTGCATTCTGAGGCTCCCTACAGAACTTCTTCATCAAGGGTAGAAAGTAAGGGAGACATGGTCAGATGTGCACAAACTATGTCTACAGATGGTGAATGTTGGTAATGGTGCTTTCTGCAGCTCCTTATGGTTCTCCTTCACCTAGGATAGAAAGAAAGGGAGACATGTACAGCTGTGCGCTAGTAATGTCTACAGATGGTGAATGTTGGAAATGGTTCTTCTGAGGCTTCTTACAGTTCTTCTTCATCAAGCGTAGAAAGTAAGGGAGGCAAGTTCAGGTGTGCGCTAACTATGTCTAAAGATGATTAATGTAGGAAATGGTTTTTTCTGCAGCTCCCTACAATTGTCCTTCACCGAGGATAGAGAGTAAGGGAGACATGTACAGCTGTGCGCTAACTATGTCTACAGATGGTGAATGTTGGAAATGGTGCTTTCTGAGGCTCCTTGCAGTTCTTCTTCATCAAGGGTAGAAAGTAAGGGAGACATGGTGAGATGTGCGCTAACTATGTCTACAGATGCTGAATGTTGGAAATGGTGCTTTCTGAGGTTCCTTACAGTTCTTCTTCATCAAGGGTAGAAAGTAAGTGAGACATGGTCAGATGTGCGCTAACTATGGCTACAGATGGTGAATGTTGGAAATGGTGCTTTCAGCAGCTCCTTACAGTCCTCCTTCACCTAGGGTAGAAAGGAAGGGAGGCATGTACAGCTGTGCGCTAACTATGTCTACAGATGGTGAATATTGGAAATGGTGCCTTCTGAGCTCCTTACTGTTCTCCTTCACCTGGGGTAGAGAGTAAGGGAGACATGTACAGCTGTACGCTAACTATGTCTACAGATGGTGAATGTTGGAAATGGTGCATTCTGAGGCTCCCTACAGAACTTCTTCATCAAAGGTAGAAAGTAAGGGAGACATGGTCAGATGTGCACAAACTATGTCTACAGATGGTGAATGTTGGTAATGGTGCTTTCCGCAGCTCCTTACTGTCCTCCTTCACCTAGGGTAGAAAGGAAGGGAGACACGTACAGCTTTGTGCTAGTAATGTCTACAGATGGTGAATGTTGGAAATGGTGCTTTCTGAGGCTCCTTACAGTTCTTCTTCATCAAGTGTAGAGAGTAAGGGAGGCAAGGTCAGGTGTGTGCCAACTATGTCTATAGAAGGTAAATGTAGAAATGGTGCTTTCTGAGGCTCCTTACAGTCCTCCTTCACCTAGGGTAGAAAGGAAGGGAGTCATGTACAGCTGTGCACTAGTAATGTCTACAGTTGGTGAATGTTGGAAATGGTGCTTTCTGAGGCACCTTACAGTCCTCCTTCACCTAGGGTAGAAAGGAAGGGAGACATGTACAGCAGTGAGCCAGTAATGTCTACAGATTGTGAATGTTGGAAATGGTGCTTTCTTAGCCTCCATACATTCCTCCTTCACCTAGGGTAGAAAGGAAGGGAGACATGTACAGCTGTGCACTAGTACTGTCTAAAGATGGAGAAAGTTGGCAATGGTGCTTTCTGAGGCTCCTTACAGTTCTTCTTCATCAAGCGTAGAAAGTAAGGGAGGCAAGGTCAGGTGTGCTCTAACTATGTCTAGAGAAGGTGACTGTAGGAAATAGTGCTTTCGGAGGCTTCTTACAGTCCTCCTTCACCTAGGGTAGAAACTAAGGGAGAAATGTACAGCTGTGCAATAGTAATGTCTACAGATGGTGAAAGTTGGGAATGGTGCTTTCTGAGGCTCCTTACAGTCCTCCTTCACCTAGGGTAGAAAGGAAGGGAGACAAGCACATCTGCGTGCTAGTAATGTCTACAGATGGTGAATGTTGGAAATGGTGCTTTCTGAGGCTCCTTACAGTTCTTCTTCATCAAGCGTAGAAAGCAAGGGAAACAAGGTCAGGTGTGCGCTTAGAATGTCTAGAGAAGGTCAATGTAGGAAATGGTGCTTTCTGAGGCTCCTTACTGTCCGCCTTCACCTAGGGTAGAAAGCAAGGGAGACATGTACAGCTGTGCGCTAGTAATGTCTACAGATTGTGAATGTTGGAAATGGTGCTTTCTGTGGCTACTTACAGTCCTCCTTCACCTGGGGTAGAAAGGAAGGGACACATGTACGGCTGTGCACTAGTACTGTCTAAAGATGGTGAAAGTTGGAAATGGTGCTTTCTGAGGCTCCTTACAGTTCTTCTTCATCAAGCGTAGAAAGTAAGGGAGGCAAGGTCAGGTGTGCTCTAACTATGTCTAGAGAAGGTGACTGTAGGAAATAGTGCTTTCGGAGGCTCCTTACAGTCCTCCTTCACCTAGAGTAGAAACTAAGAAAGAAATGTACAGCTGTGCAATAGTAATGCCTACAGATGGTGAAAGTTGGGAATGGTGCTTTCTGAGGCTCCTTACAGTCCTCCTTCACCTAGGGTAGAAAGGAAGGGAGACAAGCACAGCTGCGTGCTACTAATGTCTACAGATGGTGAATGTTGGAAATGGTGATTTCTGAGGCTCCTTACAGTCCTCCTTCACCTAGGGTAGAAAGCAAGGGAGACATGTACAGCTGTGCACTAGTAATGTCTACAGATGGTGAATGTTTGAAATGGTGCTTTCTGAGGCTCCTTACTGTCCTCCTTCACCTAGGGTAAAAAGGAAAGGAGACATGTACAGCTGTGTGGTAGCAATGTCTACAGTTGGTGAATGTAGGAAATGATGCTTTCAGAGGCTCCTTATAGTCCTCCATCAAATAGGGTAGAAGGGAAGGGAGACATATACAGCTGTGCGCTAGTAATGTCTACAGATGGTGAATGTTGGAAATGGTGCTTTCTGAGGCTCCTTACAGTTCTTCTTCATCAAGCGTAGAAAGTAAGGGATGCAAGGTCAGGTGTGCGCTAACTATGTCTACAGATGATGAATGTTGGAAATGGTGCTTTCTGCAGCTCCTTGCAGTCCTCCTTCACCTAGGGTAGAAAGGAGGGAGACATGTACAGCTGTGTGCTAGTCTACAGATCGTGAATGTTGGAAATGGTGCTCTCTGAGGCTCCATACAGTCCTCCATCACCTAGGGTAGAAAGGAAGGGAGACATATACAGCTGTGTGCTTGTAATGTATACAGATGGTGAATGTTGGAAATGGTGCCTTCTGAGGCTCCTTACAGTCCTCCTTCACCTAGGGTAGAAAGGAAGGGAGACATGTACAGCTCTGCGCTAGTAATGTCTACAGATGGTGAATGTAGGAAATGGTGCTTTCTGAGGCTCCTTACAGTTCTTCTTCATCAAGCGTAGAAATTAAGGGAGGCAAGATCAGGTGTGCGCTAACTATGTCTCCAGATGGTGACTGTTGGAAATGGTGCTTTATGCAGCTCCTTACAGTCCTCCTTCACATAGGGTAGAAAGGAAGGGAGACATGTACATCAGCGCGCTAGTAATGTCTACAGATGGTGAATTTGGTAATGGTGCTTTCTGAGTCTCCTTACAGTTCTTCTTCATCAAGCGTAGAAAGTAATGGAGGCAAGATCAGGTGTGCGCTAACTATGTCTACAGATGGTGAATGTAGGAAATGGTGCTTTCTGAGGCTGCTTACTGTTCTTCTTCATCAAGCGTAGGAAGTATGGGAGGCAAGGTTAGGTGTGGGCCAACTATGTCTACAGATGGTGAATTTTGGAAATTTTGCTTTCCGCAGCTCCTTACAGTCCTCCTTCACCTAGGGTAGAAAGGAAGGGAGACATGTACAGCTGTGCGCTAGTAATGTCTACAGATAGTGAATGTAGGAAATGGTGCTTTCTGAGGCTCCTTACAGTCCCCCTTCACCTAGGGTAGAAAGGAAGGGAGACATGTACAGCTGTGCGCCAGTAATGTCTGCAGATGGTGATGGGGGAAATGGTGCTTTCTGCGGCTCCTTACAGTCCTCCTTCTCGTAGGGTAGAAAGGAAGAGAGACATGTACAGCTGTGCGCTAGTAATGTCTACAGATGGTGAATGTTGGAAATGGTGCTTTCTGCGGCTCCTTACAGTCCTCCTTCACCTAGGGTAGAAAGGAAGTGAGACATGTACAGCTGTGCGCTAGTAATGGCTACAGATTGTGAATGTTGGAAATGGTGCTTTCTGAGGCTCCTTACAGTTCTTCTTCATCAAGCATAGAAAGTAAGGGAGGCAAGGTCAGGTGTGCGCTAACCATGTCTGGAGAAAGTAAATGTAGAAATGGTGCTTTCTGAGGCTGCTTACAGTCCTCCTTCACCTAGGGTAGAAAGGAAGGGAGACATGTACAGCTGTGCGCTAGTAATGTCTACAGATGGTGAATGTTGGAAATGGTGCTTTCTGCGGCTCCTTACAGTTCTTCTTCATCAAGCGTAGAACTAAGGGAGGCAAGGTCAGGTGTACGCTAACTATGTGTACAGATGGTGAATGTTGGAAATGGTGCTTTCTAAGGCTCCTTACAGTCCTCCTTCACCTAGGGTGGAAAGGAATTGAGACATGTTCAGCTGTGTGCTTGTAATGTATACAGATGGCGAATGTTGTAAATTGTGTTTTCTGAGGCTCCTTACAGTTCTTCTTCATCAAGCGTAGAAAGTAAGTGGGGCAAGGTCAGGTGTGCGCTAACTATGTCTAGAGAAGGTGAATGTAGGAAATGGTGCTTTCTGAGGCCCTTTACAGTCCTCCTTCACCTAGGGTAGAAAGGAAGGGAGGCGTGTACAGCTGAGCGCTAACTATGTCTACAGATGGTGAATGTAGGATATGGTGCTTTCTGAGGCTCCTTACAGTAGTTCATCAAGCGTAGAAAGTATGGGAGGCAATCTCAGGTGTGCGCTAACTATGTCTAGAGAAGGTGAATGTAGGAAATGGTGCTTTTTGAGGCTCCTTACAGTCCTCCTTCAGCTAGGGTAGAAAGGAAGAGTGACATGTACAGCTGTGTGCTAGCAATGTCTACAGATGGTGAATGCAGGAAATGGTGCTTTCTGAGGTTCCATACAGTCCTCCTTCACCTAGGGTAGAAAGGAAGGGAGACATGCACAGCTGTGCACTAGTAATGTCTACAGATTGTGAATGTTCGAAACGGTGCTTTCTGAGGCTCCTTACAGTTCTTCTTCATCAAGCGTAAAATGTAAGGGAGGCATGGTCAGGTGTGCGCTAACTATGTCAAGACATGGTGAATGTTGGAAATGGGGCTTTCTGAGGCTCCATACAGTCCTCCTTCACCTAGGGTAGAAAGGAAGGGAGACATGTACAGCTGTGCGCTAGTAATGTCTACAGATTGTGAATGTTGGAAATGGTGCTTTCTGAGACTCCTTACAGTTCTCCTTCATCAAGAGTTGAAAGTAAGGGAGGCAAGTTCAGGAGTGCGCTAAGTATGTCTAGAGAAGGTTAGTGTTGGAAATGGCGCTTTCTGAGGCTCCTTACAGTCCTACTTCACCTAAGGTAGAAAGGAAGGGAGACATGTACAGCTGTGCGCTAGTAATGTCTAGAGATAGTGAATGTAGGAAATGGTGCTTTCTGAGGCTCCTTACAGTCCTCCTTCACCTAGGGTAGAAAGGAAGGGAGACATGTACAGATGTGCGCTAGTAATGTCTACGGATAGTGAATGTAGGAAATGGTGCTTTCTGAGGCTCCTTTCAGTCCTCCTTCACCTAGGGTAGAAAGGAAGGGAAACATGTACAGCTGTGCGCTAGTAATGTCTACAGATGGTGAATGTTGGAAATGGTGCTTTCTGAGGCTCCTTACAGTTCTTCCTCATCAAGAGTTGCAAGTAAGGGAGGCAAGGTCAGTAGTGCGCTAAGTATGTCTAGAGAAGGTGAAGGTTGGAAATGGTGCTATCTGAGGCTTCTTACAGTCCTCCTTCACCTAGGGTAGAAAGGAATGGAGACATGTACAGCTGTGCACTAGTAATGTCTACAGATGGTGAATGGAGGAAATGGTGCTTTCTGAGGCTCCTTACAGTCCTCCTTCACCTGGGGTAGAAAGAAGGGAGACTTGTACAGCTGTGCGCTGGTAATCTCCGCAGATGGTGAATGTTGGAAATGGTGCTTTCTGAGGCTCCTTACAGTTCTTCCTCATCAAGAGTTGCAAGTAAGGGAGGCAAGGTCAGTAGTGCGCTAAGTATGTCTAGAGAAGGTGAAGGTTGGAAATGGTGCTATCTGAGGCTTCTTACAGTCCTCCTTCACCTAGGGTAGAAAGGAATGGAGACATGTACAGCTGTGCACTAGTAATGTCTACAGATGGTGAATGGAGGAAATGGTGCTTTCTGAGGCTCCTTACAGTCCTCCTTCACCTAGGGTAGAAAGGAAGGGAGACATGTACAGCTGTGCGCTAGTAATGTCTACAGATGGTGAATGATGGAAAAGTGCTTTCTGAGGCTCCTTACAGACCTCCTTCACCTAGGGTAGAAAGGAAGAGAGACATGTACAGCTGTGTGCTAGTAATGTCTACAGATGGTGAATGTTGGAAATGGTGCTTTCTGAGGCTCCTTACAGTCCTCCTTCACCTAGGGTAGAAAGGAAGGGACACATGTACAGCTGTGCACTAGTAATGTCTAAAGATGGTGAAAGTTGGAAATGGTGCTTTCTGAGGCTCCTTACAGTTCTTCTTCATCAAGCGTAGAAAGCAACGGAGGCAAGGTCAGGTGTGCGCTAACTATGTCTACAGATATTGAATGTTGGAAATGGTGCTTTCCACAGCCCCTTACCGTCCTCCATCACCTATGGTAGAAAGGAAGGGACACATGTACAGCTGTGCACTAGTAATGTCTACAGATTGTGAATGTTGGAAATGGTGCTTTCTGAGACTCCTTACAGTTCTTCTCCATCAAGAGTAGAAAGTAAGGGAGGCAAGTTCAGGAGTGCGCTAAGTATGTCTGGAGAAGGTTAATGTTGGAAATGGCGCTTTCTGAGGCTCCTTACAGTCCTACTTCACCTAGGGTAGAAAGGAAGGGTGACATTTACAGCTGTGCGCTAGTAATGTCTACAGATAGTGAATGTAGGACATGGTGCTTTCTGAAGCTCCTTACAGTCCTCTTCCACCTAGGGTACAAACGAAGGGAGAAATGTACAGCTGTGCACTAGTAATGTCTACAGATAGTGAATGTAGGAAATGGTGCTTTCTGAGGCTACTTACAGTCCTCCTTCACCTAGGGTAGAAAGAAGGGAGACATGTACAGCTGTGCGCTAGGAAAGTCCACAGATGGTGAATGTTGGAAATGGTGCTTTCTTAGGCTCCTTACAGTCCTAGTTCACCTAGGGTAGAAAGAAAGGGAGACATGTACAGCTGTGTGCTAGTAATGTCTACAGATAGTGAATGTTGGAAATGATTCTTTCTAAGGCTGCTTATAGTCCTCCTTCACCTAGGGTAGAAAGGAAGGGAGACATGTACAGCTGCGCGCTAATAATGTCTACAGATGGTGAATGATGGAAATGGTGCTTTCTGAGGCTCCTTACAGTCCTCCTTCACCTAGGGTAGAAAGGAAGGGAGACATGTACAGCTGTGCGCTAGTAATGTCTATAGATGGTGAATGTTGTAAATGGTGCTTTCTGAGGCTCCTTACAGTCCTCCTTCACCTAGGGTAGAAAGGTATGGAGACATGTACAGCTGTGCGCTAGTAATGTCTACAGATGGTGAATGTTGGAAATGGCGCTTTCTGATGCTCTTTACAGTTCTTCTTCATCAATGGTAGAAAGTAAGGGAGACATGGTCAGATGTGCACTAACTATGTCTACCGATGGTGAATGTTGGAAATGGTGCTTTCTGCAGCTCCTTACAGTCCTCCTTCACCTAGGGTAGAAAGGAAGGGAGACATGTACAACTGTGCGCTAGGAAAGTCCACAGATGGTGAATGTTGGAAATGGTGCTTCCTGAGGCTCCTTACAGTTCTTCCTCATCAAGCGTAGAAAGTAAGGGAGGCACGGTCAGGTGTGCGCTAACTATGTCTAGAGATTGTGAATGTTGGAAATGGTGCTTTCCGCAGCTCCTTACATTCCTCCTTCTCCTAGGGTAGAAAGGAAGGGAGACGTGTACAGCTGTACGCTAACTATGTCTACAGATGATGAATGTTGGAAAGGGTGCTTTCTGAGGCTCATTAAAGTTCTTCTTCGTCAAGCGTTGAAACTAAGGGGCTCATGGTCATGTGAGCGCTAACTATGTCTAGAGATGTTAAATGTTGGAAATGGTGCTTTCCACAGCTCCTTACAGTCATCCTTCACCTAGGGTAGAAAGGAAGGGAGACATGTACAGCTGTGCGCTAACTATGTCTACAGATGGTGAATATTGGAAATGGTGCCTTCTGAGCTCCTAACTGATATCCTTGTCCTAGGGTAGAGAGTAAGGGAGACATGTACAGCTGTACGCTAACTATGTCTACAGGTGGTGAATGTTGGAAATGGTGCTTTCTGCAGCTCCTTACAGTCCTACTACACCTAGGGTAGAGAGGAAGGGAGACATGTACAGCTGTGCGCTATCAATGTCTACAGATGGTAAATGTTAGTAATGGTGTTTTCTGAGGCTCCTTACAGTTCTTCTTCATCAAGCGTAGAAAGTAAGGGAGGCAAGGTCAGGTGTGCGCTAACTATGTCTAGAGATGGTGAATGTTGGAAATGGTGCTTACTGCAGATCCCTACAGTTCTCCTTCACCTAGGGTAGAAAGAAGGGAGACATGTACAGCTGTGCGCTATCAATGTCTACAGATGGTAAATGTTAGTAATGGTGCTTTCTGAGGCTCCTTACAATTTTTCTTCATCGAGGGTAGAAAGTAAGGGAGACATGTACAGCTGTGTGCTAACTATGTCTACAGATGGTGAATGTTGGAAATGGTGCTTTCTGATTCTTCTTACAGTCCTCCTTCACCTGGGGTAGAAAGGAAGGGAGACATGTACAGCTGTGCACTAGTAATTTCTACAGATGGTGCATGTTGGAAGTGGTCCTTTCTGAGGGTCCTTACAGTTCTTCCTCATCAAGCGTATAAAGTAAGGGAGGCAAGGTCAGGTGTGCGCTAACTATGTCTAGAAATGGTGAATGTAGGAAATGTTGCCTTCTGCAGCTCCCTACAGTTCTCCTTCACCTAGGGTAGAAAGTAAGGGAGATATGTACAACTGTACGCTAACAAGGCTACAGATGGTGAATGTTGGAAATGGTGCTTTCTGAGGCTCCTTACAATTCTTCTTCATTAACCGTAGAAAGTAAGGGAGGCAAGATCGGGTGTGTGCTAACTATGTCTAGAAATGGTGAATGTAGGAAATGGTGCCTTCTGCAGCTCCCTACAGTTCTCCTTCACCTATGGTAGAAAGTAAGGGGCACGTGTACAGCTGTACGCTAACTATGACTACAGATGGTGAATATGGGAAATGGTGCTTTCTGAGGCTCCTTACAGTTCTTCTTAATAAAGCGTAGAAAGTAAGGGAGGCAAGGTCAGGTGTGCGCTAACTATGTCTAAAGATGGTGAAAGTAGGAAATGGTGCTTTCTGCAGCTCCCTACAGTTCTCCTTCACCGAGGGTAGGAAGTAAGGGAGACATGTACAGCTGTGTGCTAACTATGTCTACAGATGGTGAATGTTGGAAATGGTGCTCTCTGAGGCTCCTTACAGTTCTTCTTCATCAAGCGTAGACAGTAAGGGAGGCAAGGTCGGGTGTGCGCGAACTATGTTTAGAGAAGGTGAACGTAGGAAATGGTGCTTTCTGTGGCTCCTTACAGTTCTTCTTCATCAAGCGTAGAATGTAAGGGAGGCAAAGTCAGGTGTGCGCTAACTATGTCTAGCGAAGGTGAATGTTGGTATTGGTGCGTTCCGCACCTCTTTACAGTCCTCCTTCACCTAGGGTAGAAAGGAAGGGTGACAAGTACAGCTGTGCGCTAGTAACGTCTACAGATGGTGAATGTTGGAAATGCTGCTTTCTGAGGCTCTTTACAGTCCTCCTTCACCTATGGTAGAAAGGAAGGGAGACATGTACTGCTGTGCGCTAGTAATGTCTACAGATGGTGAATGTAGGAAATGGTGGTTTCTGAGGCTCCTTACAGTCCTCCTTCACCTAGGGTAGAAAGGAGGGGAGACATGTACAGCTGCGCGCTAGTAATGTCTACAGATGGTGAAAGTTGAAAATGGTGCTTTCTGAGGCTCCTTACAGTCCTCCTTCACCTAGGGTATAAAGGGATGGAGACTTGTACAGCTGTGCGCTAGTAATGTCTACAGATGGTGAATGTTGGAAATGGTGCTTTCTTAGGCTCCTTACAGTCCTCCTTCACCTAGGGTAGAAAGGAAGGGAGACATATACAGCTGTGTGCTAGTAATGTCTTCAGCTAGTGAATGTTGGAGATGCTGCTTTATGAGGCTCCTTACAGTCCTCCTTCACCTAGGGTAGAAAGGAAGGGAGACATGTACAGCTGTGCACTAGTAATGTTTACAGATGGTGAATGTTGGAAATGGTGCTTTCTGAGGCTCCTTACAGTCCTCCTTCACCTAGGGTCGAAAGGTAGGTAGACATGTACAGCTGTGCGCTAGTAATGTCTACAGATTGTGAATGTTGGAAATGGTGCTTTCTGAGGCTCCTTACAGTTCTTCTTCATCAAGCGTAGAAAGTAAGGGAGGCAAGGTCAGGTGTGCGCTAACTATGTCTAGAGAAAGTAAATGTAGAAATGGTGCTTTCTGAGGCTCCTTACAATCCTCCTTCACCTAGGGTAGAAAGGAAGGGACACATGTACGGCTGTGCACTAGTAGTGTCTAAAGATGGTGAAATTTGGAAATGGTGCTTTCTGAGGCTCCTTACAGTTCTTCTTCATCAAGCGTAAAAAGTAAGGGAGGCAAGGTCAGGTGTGCGCTAACTATGTCGAGACATGGTGAATGTTGGAAATGGGGCTTTCTGCAGCTCCTTACAGTCCTCCTTCACCTAGGGTAGAAAGCAAGGGAGACATGTAGAGTTGTGCGCTAATAATGTCTACAGATGGTGAGTGTTGGAAACGGTGCTTTCTGAGGCTCCTTACTGTTCTTCTTCATCACGCGTAGAAGTAAGGGGGGCAAGGTAGGGTGTGCGCTAACTATGTCTAGAGAAGGTGAATGTAGGAAATAGTGCTTTCTGAGGCTCCTTACAGTCCTCCTTCCCCTAGGGTAGAAACGAAGGGAGAAATGTACAGCTGTGCGCTAGTAATGTCTACAGATGGTGAATGTTGGAAATGGTGCTTTCTGAGGCTCCTTACAGTTCTTATTCATCAGGGGTAGAAACTAAGGGAGGCAAGTCAGGTGTGCGCTAACTATGTCTAGAGAAGGTGAATGTTGGAAATGGTGCTTTCTGAGGTGCCTTACAGTTCTCCTTCACCTAGGGTAGAAAGGAAGAGAGACACGTACAGCTGTGCGCTAGTAATGTTTACAGATGGTGATTGTTGGAAATAGTGCTTTCTGAGACTCCTTACAGTTCTTCTTCATCAAGAGTAGAAAGTAAGGGAGGCAAGGTCAGGAGTGCGCTAAGTATGTGTAGAGAAGGTGAATGTTGGAAATGGTGCTTTCTGAGGCTCCTTACAGTCCTCCTTCACCTAGGGTAAAAAGGAAGGGAGACATGTACAGCTGTGCGCTAGTAATGTCTACAGATAGTGAATGTAGGAAATGGTGCTTCCTGAGGCTGATTACAGTCCTCCTTCACCTAGGGTACAAAGGAAGGGACACATGTACAGCTGTGCACTAGTAATGCCTAAAGATGGTGAAAGTTGGAAATGGTGCCTTCTGAGGCTCCTTACAGTTCTTCTTCATCAAGCGTAAAAAGTAACGGAGGCAAGGTCAGGTGTGCGCTAACTATGTCAAGACATGGTGAATGTTGGAAATGGGGCTTTCCGCAGCTTCTTACACTCCACCTTTACCTAGGGTAGAAAGCAAGGGAGACATGTACAGCTGTGCGCTATTAATGTCTACAGATGGTGAATGTTGGAAACGGTGCTTTCTGAGGCTCCTTACAGTTCTTCTTCATCAAGCGTAGAATGTAAGGGAGGCAAGGTCAGGTGGGCGCCAACTATGTCTACAGATGGTGAATGTTGGAAATGGTGCTTTTCACAGCTCCTTACCGTCCTCCATCACCTATGGTAGAAAGGAAGGGAGACATATACAGCTGTGTGCCAGTAATGTCTACAGATGGTGAATGTTGGAAATGGTTCTTTCTAAGGCTCCTTACAGTCCTCCTTCACCTAGGGTAGAAAGGGAGGGAGACATGTGCAGCTGCGCACTAGTAATGTCTACAGATGGTGAATGTTGGAGATGCTGCTTTCTGAGGCTCCTTACAGTCCTCCTTCATCTAGGGTATTACGGAAAGGAGACATGTACAGCTGTGCGCTAGTAATGTCTACAGATGGTGAATGTTGGAAATGGTGCTTTCTGAGGCACCTTACAGTTCTTGTTCATCAAACGTAGTAAGTAAGGGAGGCAAGGTCAGGTGTGCGCCAACTATGTCTACAGATGGTGAATGTTGGAAATGGTGCTTTCCACAGCTCCTTACCGTCCTCCTTCACCTAGGGTAGAAAGGAGGGGAGACATGTACAGCTGTGCGCTAGTAATGTCTACAGATGGTGAATGTTGGAAATGGTGCTCTCTGAGGCTCCTTACAGTCCTCTTTCACCTAGGGTAGAAAGGAAGGGAGACATGTACAGCTGTGCGCTATTTTTGCCTACAGATGGTGAATGTTGTAAATGGTGCTTTCTGAGGCTCCTTACAGTTCTTCTTCATCAAGCGTAGAAAGTAAGGGAGGCAAGGTCAGGTGTGCGCTAACTATCTCTAGAGATGTTGAATGTTGGAAATGGTGCTTTCTGAGGCTCCTTACAGTCCTCCTTCACCTATGGTAGAAAGGAACGGAGACATGTACAGCTGTGCGCTGCTAATGTCTACAAATGGTGAATGTTGGAAATGGTGCTTTCTGAGGCTCCTTACAGTTCTTCTTCATCATGTGTAGAAAGTAAGGGAGGCAAGGTCAGGTGTGCACTAACTATGTCCAGGGATGGTGAATGTTGGAAATGGTGCTTTCCGCAGCTCCTTACAGTCCTCCTTCACCTAGGGTAGAAAGGAAGGGAGACATGTACAGCTGTGCGCTAGTAATGTCTACAGATGGTGAATGTTGGAAATGGTGCTTTCTGAGGCTCCTTACAGTCTTCCTTCACCTAGGGTAGAACGGAAGGGAGGCATGGTCAGGTGTGCGATTACTCTGTCTTGAGAAGGTGATTGTAGGAAATGGTGCATTCTGAGGCTCCTTACAGTCCTCTTTCACCTAGTTTAGAAACGAAGGGAGAAATGTACAACTGTGCGCTAGTAATGTCTACAGATGGTGAATGTTGGAAATGGTGCTCTCTGAGGCTCCTTGCAGTCCTCCTTCAGCTAGGGTAGAAAGGAAGAGAGACATGTACAACTCTGTGCTAACAATGTCTACAGATGGTGAATGTAGGAAATGGTGCTTTCTGAGGCTCCTTACACTCCTCCTTCACCTAGTATAGAAAGGAAGGGAGACATGTTCAGCTGTGCGCTATTAATGTCCACAGATGGTGAATGTTGTAAATGGTGCTTTCTGAGGCTCCTTACAGTTCTTCTTCATCAAGCGTAGAAAGTAAGGGAGGCAAATTCAGGTGTCCGCTAACTATCTCTAGAGATGTTGAATGTTGGAAATGGTGCATTCTGAGGCTCCTTACAGTCTTCCTTAACCTATGGTAGAAAGGAACGGAGACATGTACAGCTGTGCGCTGGTAATGTCTACAAATGGTGAATGTTGGAAATGGTGCTCTCTGAGGCTCCTTTCAGTCCTCCTTCACCTAGGGTAGAAAGGAAGGGAGACATGTACAGCTGTGTGCTAGTAATGTCTACAGATGGTGAATGT
The DNA here is from genome assembly GCF_023864275.1 of Schistocerca cancellata. Lineage (NCBI taxonomy): Eukaryota > Metazoa > Arthropoda > Insecta > Orthoptera > Acrididae > Schistocerca > Schistocerca cancellata. Next base: position 18,532,441 of record NC_064627.1, on the reverse strand, counting down.
TGGAAATGGTGCTTTCTGAGGCTCCTTTCAGTCCTCCTTCACCTAGGGTAGAAAGGAAGGGAGACATGTACAGCTGTGTGCTAGTAATGTCTACAGATGGTGAATGTTGTAAATGGTGCTCTCTGAGGCTCCTTACATTTCTTCTTCATCAAGCGTTAAAAGTAAGGGAGGCAAGGTCAGGTGTGCGCTAACTATATCTACAGATGGTGAATGTAGGAAATGGTGCTTTCTGAGGCTCCTTACGGTTCTTCTTCACCTATGATATAACGGAAGGGAGACATTTACCGCTGTGTGCTAGTAATGTCTACAGATGGTGAATGTTGGAAATGGTGCTTTCCACAGCTCCTTACCGTCCTCCTTCACCTAGGGTAGAAAGGAAGTGAGACACGTACAGCGGCGCGCTAGTAATGTCTACAGATGGTGAATGTTCGAAATGGTGCTTTCTGAGGCTCCTTACAGTCCTCCTTCACCTAGGGTAGAAAGGAAGGGAGACATGTACAGCTGTGCGCTATTATTGTCTAAAGATGGTGAATGTTGTAAATGGTGCTTTCTGAGGCTCCTTACAGTTCTTCTTCATTCAGCGTACAAAGTAAGGGAGGCATGGTCAGGTGTGCGATAACTATGTCTTGAGAAAGTGAATGTAGGAAATGGTGCTTTCTGAGGCTCCTTACAGTCCTCCTTCACCTAGTATAGAAAGGAAGGGAGACATGTTCAGCTGTGCGCTATTAATGTCCACAGATGGTGAATGTTGTAAATGGTGCTTTCTGAGGCTCCATACAGTTCTTCTTCATCAAGCGTAGAAAGTAAGGGAAGCAAGGTGAGGTGTGCGATAACTATGTCTAGAGATGGTGAACGTTGGAAATGGTGCTTTCCGCAGCTCCTTACAGTCCTAATTCACCTGGGGTAGAAAGGAAGGGAGACATGTGCAGCTGTACGCTAGTAATGTCTACAGATGGTGAATGTTGGAAATGGTTCTTTCTAAGGCTCCTTACAGTCCAACTTCACCTAGGGTAGAAAGGAAGGGAGACATGTACAGCTGCGCGCTAGTAATGTCTACAGATGGTGAATGTTGTAAATGGTGCTTTCTGAGGCCCCTTACAGTTCTTCTTCATCAAGTGTAGAAAGTAAGGGAGGCAAGGTCAGGTGTGCGCTAACTATCTCTAGAGATGTTGAATGTTGGAAATGGTGCTTTCTGAGGCTCCTTACAGTCCTCCTTCACCTATGGGAGAAAGGAACGGAGACATGTTCAGCCGTGCGCTGCTAATGTCTACAAATGGTGAATGTTGGAAATGGTGCTTTCTGAGGCTCCTTACAGTTCTTCTTCATCAAGTGTAGAAAGTAAGGGAGGCAAGGTCTGGTGTGCGCTAATTATGTCTAGGGATGGTGAATGTTGGAAATGGTGCTTTCCGCAGCTCCTTACAGTCCTCCTTCTCCTAGGGTAGAAAGGAAGGGAGATGTGTACAGCTGTGCGCTAGTAATGTCTACAGATGGTGAATGTTGGAAATGGTGCTTTCTGAGGCTCCTTACAGTCCTCCTTCACCTAGGGTAGAACGGAAGGGAGACATAAACAGCTGTGCGCTAGTAATGTCTTCAGATGGTGAATGTTGGAAATGGTGGTTTCTGAGGCTCGATACAGTTCTTCTTCAACAAGCGTAGAAAGTAAGGGAGGCAAGGTCAGGTGTGCGCTAACTATGTCACAGATGGTGTATGTTGGAAATGGTGTGTTCCACAGCTACTTACCGTCCTCCATCACCTATGGTAGAAAGGAAGGGAGACATGTACAGCTGTGTGCTAGTAATGTCTACAGATGGTGAATGTTGGAAATGGTTCTTTCTGAGGCTCCTTACAGTCCTCTTTCACCTAGCGTAGAAAGGAGGTTGTCATGTACAGCTGCGTGCTAATAATGACTACAGATGGTGAATGTTGGAAATGGTGCTTTCTGAGGCTCCCTACAGTCCTCCTTCACCTAGGGTAGAAAGGAAGGGAGACATGTACAGCTGTGCGCTAGTAATGTCTACATATGGTAAATGTTGTAAATGGTGCTTTCTGAGGCTCCTTACAGTTCTTCTTCATCAAGCATTAAAAGTAAGGGAGGCAAGGTCAGGTGTGCTTTAACTATGTCTAGTAATGGTGAATGTTGGAAATGGTGCTTTCCACAACTCCTTACCGTCCTCTTTCGCCTAGGGTAGAAAGGAAGGGAGACATGTACAGCTGTGCGCTAGTAATGTCTACAGATGGTGAATGTTGGAAATGGTGCTTTCTGAGGCTCCTTACAGTCATCCTTCACCTAGGGTGGAAAGGAAGGGAGACATGTACAGCTGTACGCTATTAATGTCTACAGATGGTGAATGTTGTAAATGGTGCTTTCTGAGGCTCCTTACAGTCCTCCTTCACCTAAGGTAGAAAAGAATGGAGAGATGTACAGCTGTGCGCTGATAATGTCTACAGATAGTGAATGTTGGAAATGGTGCTATCTGAGGCTCCTTACAGTTCTTCTTCATCAAGTGTAGAAAGTAAGGGAGGCAAGGTCAAGTGTGCGCTAACTATGTCTATAGAGGGTGAATGTTGGAAATGGTGCTTTCTGCAGCTCCTTACAGTGCTCCATCACCTGGGGTAGAAAGGAAGGGAGACGTGTACAGCTGTGCGCTATTAATGTCTACAGATGGTGAATGTTGTAAATGGTGCTTTCTGAGGCTCCTTACAGTTCTTCTTCATCAAGCGTAGAAGTAAGGGAGGCAGGGTCAGGTGTGCGCTAACTATCTCTAGAGATGTTGAATGTTTGAAATGGTGGTTTCTGAGGCTCCTTACAGTCCTCCTTCACCTATGGTAGAAAGGAACGGAGACATGTACAGCTGTGCGCTAGTAATGTCAGCAGATAGTGAATGTACGAAATGTTGCTTTCTGAGGCTCCTTACAGTCCTCCTTCACCTAGTGTAGAAAGGAATTGAGACATATACAGCTGTGCGCTAGTAACGTCTACAGATGGTGAATGTTGAAAATGGTGCTTTCTGAGACTCCTTACAGTTCTTCTACTTGAAGCGTAGAAAGTAAGGGAGGCAAGGTCAGGTGTGTGCTAACTATCTCTAGAGATGGTGAATGTTGGAAATGGTGGTTTCTGAGGCTCCCTACGGTCCTCCTTCACCTAGGGTAGAAAGTAGGGGAGGCAAGTACAGCTGTGCGCTAGTAATGTCTACAGATGGTGAATGTAGGAAATGGTGCTTTCTGAGGCTCCTTACAGTCCTCCTTCACCTAGGGTAGAAAGGAAGGGAGACATGTACAGCTGTGCGCTAGTAATGTCTACAGATGGTGAATGTTGGAAATGGTGCTTTCTGAGACTCCTTACAGTTCTTCTTCATCAAGAGTAGAAAGTAAGGGAGGCAAGGTCAGGAGTACGCTAAGTATGCCTAGAGAAGGTTAAGGTTGGAAATGGTGTTTTCTGAGGCTCCTTACAGTCCTCCTCCTCCTAGGGTAGAAAGGAAGGGAGACATGTACAGCTGTGCGCTGGTAATGTCTACAGATGGTGAATGTTGGAAATGGTACTTTCTGAGGCTCCTTATAGTTCCTCTTTATCAAGTGTAGAAAGTAAGGAAGGCAAGGTCAGGAGTGCCCTAACTATGTCTAGAGAAGGTGAATGTTGGAAATGGTGCTTTCTGAGGCTCCTTAATGTCCTCCTTCACCTAGGGTAGAAAGGAAGGGAGACATGTACAGCTGTCCGCTAGTAGTGCCTACAGATGGTGAATGTTGGAAATGGTGCTTTCTGAGGCTCCTTACAGTCCTCCTTCACATAGGGTAGAACGGAAGGGAGACATAAACAGCTGTGCGCTAGTAATGTCTTCAGATGGTGAATGTTGGAAATGGTGCTTTCTGAGGCTCGTTACAGTTCTTCTTCATCAAGCGTAGATAGTAAGGGAGGCAAGGTCAGGTGTGCGCTAACTATGTCTACAGATGGTGAATGTTGGAAATGGTGCTTTCCCCAGCTCCTTACCATCCTCCATCACGTATGGTAGAAAGGAAGGGAGACATCTACAGCTCTGTGCTAGTAATGTCTACAGACGGTGAATGTTGGAAATGGTGCTTTCTGAGGCTCCTTACAGTTCTTCTTCATCAAGTGTAGAAGTAAGGGAGGCAAGATCAGGTGTGCGCTATCTATCTCTAGAGATGTTGAATGTTGGAAATGGTGCTTTCTGAGGCTCCTTACAGTCCTCCTTCACCTATGGTAGAAAGGAACGGAGACATGTACAGCTGTGCGCTAGTAATGTCTACAGATGGTGAATGTTGGAAATGGTGCTTTCTGAGGCTCCTTACAGTCCTCCTTCACCTAGGGTAGAAAGAAGGGAGACATGTACAGCTGTGCGTTAGTAATGTCTACAGATGTTGAATGTTGTAAATGGTGCTTTCTGAGGCTCCTTACAGTTCTTCTTCATCAAGCGTTAAAAGAAAGGAGGCAAGGTCAGATGTGCTCTAACTATGTCTACAGATGGTGAATGTTGGAAATGGTGCTTTCCACAGCTACTTACCGTCCTCTTTCGCCTAGGGTAGAAAGGAATGGAGACATGTACAGCTGTGCGCTAGTAATGTCTACAGATGGTGAATGTTGGAAATGGTGCTTTCTGAGTCTCCTTAAGGTCCTCTTTCACCTAGGGTGGAAAGGAAGATAGACATGTACAGCTGTACGCTATTAATGTCTACAGATGGTGAATGATGTAAATGGTGCATTCTGAGGCTCCTTACAGTCCTCCTTCACCTAGGGTAGAAAGGAAGCGAGACATGTACAGCTGTGCGCTATTATTGTCTACAGATGGTGAATGTTGTAAATGGTGCTTTGTGAGGCTCCTTACAGTTCTTCTTTATCAAGCGTAGAAGTAAGGGAGGCAAGATCAGGTGTGCGCTAACTATCTCTAGAGAGGTTGAATGTTGGAAATGGCGCTTTCTGAGGCTCCTTACAGTCCTCCTTCACCTATGGTAGAAAGGAACGGAGACATGTACAGCTGTGCGCTAGTAATGTCAGCAGATAGTGAATGTAGGAAATGGTGCTTTCTGAGGCTCCTTACAGTCCTCCTTCACCTAGGGTAGAAAGGAAGGGAGACATGTACAGCTGTGTGCTAGTAATGTCTACAGATGGTGAATGTTGAAAATGGTGCTTTCTCAGACTCCTTACAGTTCTTCTTCTTCAAGCGTAGAAAGTAAGGGAGGCAAGGTCAGGTGGGCGCTAACTATGTCTACAGATGGTGAATTTTGGAAATGGTGCTTTCTAATGCTCCTTACAGACCTCCTTCACCTAGGATAGAAAGGGAGGGAGACCTCTACAGCTGAGCGCTAGTAATGTCTACAGATGGTGAATGTTGAAAATGGTGCTTTCTCAGACTCCTTACAGTTCTTCTTCTTCAAGCGTAGAAAGTAAGGGAGGCAAGGTCAGGTGTGCGCTAACTATCTCTAGAGATGGTGAATGTTGGAAATGGTGCTTTCTGAGGCTCCTTACAGTCCTCCTCCACCTATGGTAGAAAGGAAGGGAGACATGTACAGCCGTGCGCTAGTAATGTCTACAGGTAGTGAATGTGGGAAATGGTGCTTTCTGAGGCTCGTTACAGTCCTCCTTCACCTAGGGTAGATAGGAAGGGAGACATGTACAGCTGTTCGCTAGTAATGTCTACAGGTTGTGAATGTCGGATTTGGTGCTTTCTGAGACTCCTTAGAGTTCTCCTTCTTCAAGCGTAGAAACTAAGGGAGGCAAGGTCAGGTGTGCGCTAACTATCTCTAGAGATGGTGAATGTTGGAAATGGTGCTTTCTGAGGCTTCTTACAGTCCTCCTTCACCTAGGGTAGAAAGGAAGGGAGACAAGTGCAGCTGTGCGCTAGTAATGTCTACAGATGGTGAATGTAGGAAATGGTGCTTTCTGAGGCTCCTTACAGTCCTCCTTCCCCTAGGGTAGAAAGGAACAGACACATGTACAGCTGTGCGCTGGTAATGTCTATAGATGGTGAATGTTGGTAATGGTGCTTTCTGAGGCTCCTTACAGTTCTTCTTCATCAAGTGTAGAAAGTAAGGGAGGCAAGGTTGGGTGTGCGCTAACTATGTCTAGAGATGGTGAATGTTTGAAATGGTGCTTTCCGTAGCTCCTTACAAACCTCCAACACCTAGGGTAGAAAGGAAGGGAGACATGTACAGCTGTGCGCTAGTAATGTCTTCAGATGGTGAATGTTGGAAATGTTGCTTTCTGAGGCTCGTTACAGTTCTACTTCATCAAGCGTAGAAAGTAAGGGAGGCAAGGTCAGGTGTGCGCTAACTATGTCTACAGATGGTGAATGTTGGAAATGGTGCTTTCCACAGCTCCTTACAGTTCTCCATCACCTAGGGTAGAAAGGAAGGGAGACATGTACAGCTGTGCGCTAGTAATGTCTTCAGATGGTGAATGTTGGAAATGTTGCTTTCTGAGGCTTGTTACAGTTCTACTTCATCAAGCGTAGAAAGTAAGGGAGGCAAGGTTGGGTGTGCGCTAACTATGTCTAGAGATGGTGAATGTTGGAAATGGTGCTTTCCGTAGCTCCTTACAAACCTCCAACACCTAGGGTAGAAAGGAAGGGAGACATGTACAGCTGTGAGCTAGTAATGTCTACAGATGGTGAATGTGGGAAATGGTGCTCTCTGAGACTCCTTACAGTTCTTCTACTTGAAGCGTAGAAAGTAAGGGAGGCGAGGTCAGGTGTGCGCTAACTATCTCTAGAGATGGAGAAAGTTGGAAATGGTGGTTTCTGAGGCTCCTTACAGTCCTCCTTCACCTAGGGTAGAAAGGATGGGAGGCAAGTACAGCTGTGCGCTAGTAATGTCTACAGATGGTGAATGTAGGAAATGGTGCTTTCTGAGGCTCCTTACAGTCCTCCTTCACCTAGGGTAGAAAGGAAGGGAGACATGTACAGCTGTGCGCTAGTAATGTCGACAGATGGTGAATGTTGGAAATGGTGCTTTCTGAGACTCTTTACAGTTCTTCTTCATCAAGAGTAGAATGTAAGGGAGGCAAGGTCAGGAGTACGCTAAGTATGCCTAGAGAAGGTTAAGGTTGGAAATGGTGTTTTCTGAGGCTCCTTACAGTCCTCCTCCTCCTAGGGTAGAAAGGAAGGGAGACATGTACAGCTGTGCACTAGTAATGTCTACAGATGGTGAATGTTGGAAATGGTGCTTTCTGAGACTCCTTACAGTTCTTCTTCATCTAGAGTAGAAAGTAAGGAAGCAAGGTCAGGAGTACACTAAGTATGCCTAGAGAAGTTTAAGGTTGGAAATGGTGTTTTCTGAGGCTCCTTACAGTCCTCCTCCTCCTAGGGTAGAAAGGAAGGGAGACATGTACAGCTGTGCACTAGTAATGTCCACAGATGGTGAATGTAGGAAATGGTACTTTCTGGGGCTCCTTACAGTCCTCCTTCACTTAGGGTAGAAAGTAAGGGAGACATGTACAGCAGTGCGCTAGTAATGTCTACAGATTGTGAATGTTGGAAATATTGCTTTCTGAGGCTCCTTACAGTTCTTCTTCATCAAGCGTAGCAAGTAAGGGAGGCAAGGTCAGGTGTACGCTAACTATGTCTACAGATGGTGAATGTTGGAAATGGTGCTTTCTGGGACTCCCTACAGTTCTTCTTCATCAAGCGTAGAAAGTAAGGGAGGCTAGGTCAGGTGTGCGCTAACTATCTCTAGAGAAGGTGAATGTTGGAAATGGTGCTTTCTGAGGCTCCTTACAGTCCTCCTTCATCTAGGGTAGAAAGGAATGGAGACATGTACAGCTGTGTGCTGGTAATGTCTACAGAGAGTGAATGTTGGAAATGGGGCTTTCTGAGGCGCCTTACAGTTCTTCTTCATCAAGTGTAGAAAGTAAGGGAGGCAAAGTCAGATGTGCGCTAACTATGTCTAGAGATGGTAAATGTTGGAAATGGTGCTTTCCGCAGCTCCTTACAGTCCTCCTTCACCTAGGGTAGAAATTATGGGAGACATGTACAGCTGTGCACTTGTAATGTCTACATATGGTGAATGTTGGAAATGGTGCTTTCTGAGGCTCCTTACAGTCCTCCTTCACCTAGGGTAGAAGGGAAGGGAGACATGTACAGCTGTGCGCTATTAATGTCTACAGATGGTGAATGTTGTAAATGGTGCTTTCTGAGGCTCCTTACACTTCCTATGCATCAAGCGTTAAAAGTAAGGGAGGCAAGGTCAGGTGTGCGCTAACTATGTCTACAGATGGTGAATGTAGGAAATGGTGCTTTCTGAGGCTCCTTACAGTTATTTTTCATCAAGCGTAGGAAGTATGGGAGGCAAGGTTAGGTGTGGGCTAACTATGTCTACAGATGGTGAATGTTGGAAATGGTGCTTTCCGCAGCTCCTTAGAGTCCTCCTTCACCTAGGGTAGAAAGAAAGGGAGACATGTACAGCTGTGCGCTAGTAATCTCTACAGATAGTGAATGTAGGACATGGTGCTTTCTGAGGCTCCTTACAGTCCTCCTTCATCTAGTGTAGAAAGGAAGGGAGACATGTACAGCTGTGCGCTAGTAATGTCTGCAGATAGTGAATGTTGGAAATGGTGCTTTCTGAGGCTCCTTACAGTCCTCCTTCACCTAGGGTAGAAAGGAAGGGACACATGTACAGCTGTGCGCTAGTAATGGCTACAGATGGTGAATGTTGGAAATGGTGATTTCTTAGGCTCCTTACAGTCTTCCTTCACCTTTGGTAGAATGGAAAGGAGACATATACAGCTGTGCGCTAGTAATGTCTGCAGATAGTGAATGTTGGAAATGGTGCTTTCTGAGGCTCCTTACAGTCCTCCTTCACCTAGGGTAGAAAGGAAGGGAGACATGTACAGCAGTGCGCTAGTAATGGCTACAGATTGTGAATGTTGGAAATTTTGCTTTCTTGGGCTCCTTACAGTTCTTCTTCATCAAGCATAGAAAGTAAGGGAGGCAAGGTCAGATTTGCGCTAACCACGTCTGGAGAAAGTAAATGTAGAAATGGTGCTTTCTGAGGCTCCTTACAGTCCTCCTTCACCTAGGGTAGAAAGGAAAGGAGACATATACAGCTGTGCGCTAATAATGTCTACAGATGGTGAATGTTGGAAATGCTGCTTTCTGAGGCTCCTTACAGTCCTCCTTCACCTAGGGTAGAATGGAAGGGAGACATATACAGCTGTGCACTAGTAATGTCTACAGATGGTGAATGTTGGAAATGATGCTTTCTGGGGCTCCTTACAGTCCTCCTTCACCTAGGGTAGAAAGGAAGGGAGACATGTACAGCTGTTCGCTAGTAATGTCTACAGATGGTGAATGTTGGAAATGGAGCTTTCTGAGGCTCCTTACAGTTCTCTTTCATCAAGAGTCGAAAGTAAGGGAGGCAAGGTCAGGTGTGCGCTAACTATGTCTAGAGATGGTGAATTTTGGAAATGGTGCTTTCTGCAGCTCCTTACAGTCCTCCTTCACCTAGGGTAGAAAGGAAGGGAGTCATGTACAGCTGTGCGCTAGTAATGTCTACAGATGGTGAATGTTGGAAATGGTGCTTTCTGAGACTCCTTACAGTTCTTCTTCATCAAAAGTAGAAAGTACGGTCAGGAGTGCGCTAAGTATGTGTATAGAAGGTGAATGTTAGAAATGGCGCTTTCTGAGGCTCCTTACCGTCCTCCTTCACGTAGGGTAGAAAGGAAGGGAGATATGTAAAGCTGTGCGCTAGTAAAGTCTACAGATTGTGAATGTTGGAAGTGATGCTTCTGAGGCTCCTTACAGTCATCCCTCACCTATGGTAGAAAGGATGGGAGGTAGTACAGCTGTGCGCTAGTAATGTCTACAGATGGTGAATGTAGAAAATGGTGCTTTCTGAGGCTCCTTACAGTCCTCCTTTACCTAGGGTAGAAAGGAAGGGAGACATGTACAGCTGTGCGCTATTAATGTCTACAGATGGTGAATGTTGTAAATGGTGCTTTCTGAGGCTCCTTACAGTTCTTCTTCATCAAGCGTCAAAAGTAAGGGAGGCAAGGTCAGGTGTGCGCTAACTATGTCTACAGATGGTGAATGTTGGAAATGGTGCTTTCTGAGGCTGTTTACAGTCCTTCTTCATCTAGGGTAGAAAGGAAGGGAGACATGTACAGCTGTGCGCTAGTAATGTCTACAGATGGTGAATGTTGGAAATGGTGCTTTCTGAGACTCCTTACAGTTCTTCTTCATCAAGAGTAGAAAGTATGGGAGACAAGGTCAGGAGTGTGCTAACTATGTCTAGCGAAGGTTAATGTAGGGAATGGTCCTTTCTGAGGTTCCTTACAGTCCTCCTTCACGGTAGAAAGGAAGGGAGACCTGTACAGCTATGCGCTAGTAATGTCTAAAGATGGTGAATCTTGGAAATGGTGCTTTCTGAGGCCCCTTACAGTCCTCCTTCACCTAGGGTAGAAAGGAAAGGTGACATGTACAGCTGTGCACTAGTAATGTCTACAGATGGTGAAAGTTAGAAATGGTGCTTTCTGAGGCTCCTTACAGTCCTCCTTCACCTAGGGTAGAAACGAAGGGAGACATGTACAGCTGTGCGCTAGTAATGTCAACAGATGGTGAATGTTGGAAATGGTGCTTTCTGAGGCTCCTTACAGTCCTCCTTCACCTAGGGTAGAAACGAAGGGAGACATGTACAGCTGTGCGCTAGTAATGTCTACTGATGGTAAATGTTGGAAATCATGCTTTCTGAAGCTCCTTACAGTCCTCCTTCACCTAGGGTAGAAAGGAAGGGTGACATGTACAGCTGTGCGCTAGTAATGTCTAAGGATGGTGAATGTTGGAAATGGTGCTTTCTGAGGCTCCTTACAGTTCTTCTTCATCAAGCATAGAAAGTAAGGGAGGCAAGGTCAAGTGGGCGCTAATTATGTCTACAGATGGTGAATGTTGGAATTGGTGTTTTCCGCAGTGCCTTACAGTCATCCTTCACCTAGGGTAGAAAGGAAGGGACACATGTACAGCTGTGCGCTAGTAATGTCTACAGATGGTGAATGTTGGAAATGGTGCTTTCTGAGGCTCCTTACAGACCTCCTTCACCTAGGATAGAAAGGGAGGGAGACCTCTACAGCTGAGCGCTAGTAATGTCTACAGATGGTGAATGTTGAAAATGGTGCTTTCTCAGACTCCTTACAGTTCTTCTTCTTCAAGCGTAGAAAGTAAGGGAGGCAAAGTCAGGTGTGCGCTAACTATCTCTAGAGATGGTGAATGTTGGAAATGGTGCTTTCTGAGGCTCCTTACAGTCCTCCTCCACCTATGGTAGAAAGGAAGGGAGACATGTACAGCCGTGCGCTAGTAATGTCTACAGGTAGTGAATGTAGGAAATGGTGCTTTCTGAGGCTCGTTACAGTCCTCCTTCACCTAGGGTAGATAGGAAGGGAGACATGTACAGCTGTTCGCTAGTAATGTCTACAGGTTGTGAATGTCGGATTTGGTGCTTTCTGAGACTCCTTAGAGTTCTCCTTCTTCAAGCGTAGAAACTAAGGGAGGCAAGGTCAGGTGTGTGCTAACTATCTCTAGAGATGGTGAATGTTGGAAATGGTGCTTTCTGAGGCTTCTTACAGTCCTCCTTCACCTAGGGTAGAAAGGAAGGGAGACAAGTGCAGCTGTGCGCTAGTAATGTCTACAGATGGTGAATGTAGGAAATGGTGCTTTCTGAGGCTCCTTACAGTCCTCCTTCCCCTAGGGTAGAAAGGAACAGACACATGTACAGCTGTGCGCTGGTAATGTCTACAGATGGTGAATGTTGGTAATGGTGCTTTCTGAGGCTCCTTACAGTTCTTCTTCATCAAGTGTAGAAAGTAAGGGAGGCAAGGTTGGGTGTGCGCTAACTATGTCTAGAGATGGTGAATGTTGGAAATGGTGCTTTCCGTAGCTCCTTACAAACCTCCAACACCTAGGGTAGAAAGGAAGGGAGACATGTACAGCTGTGCGCTAGTAATGTCTTCAGATGGTGAATGTTGGAAATGTTGCTTTCTGAGGCTCGTTACAGTTCTACTTCATCAAGCGTAGAAAGTAAGGGAGGCAAGGTCAGGTGTGCGCTAACTATGTCTACAGATGGTGAATGTTGGAAATGGTGCTTTCCACAGCTCCTTACAGTTCTCCATCACCTAGGGTAGAAAGGAAGGGAGACATGTACAGCTGTGCGCTAGTAATGTCTTCAGATGGTGAATGTTGGAAATGTTGCTTTCTGAGGCTTGTTACAGTTCTACTTCATCAAGCGTAGAAAGTAAGGGAGGCAAGGTTGGGTGTGCGCTAACTATGTCTAGAGATGGTGAATGTTGGAAATGGTGCTTTCCGTAGCTCCTTACAAACCTCCAACACCTAGGGTAGAAAGGAAGGGAGACATGTACAGCTGTGCGCTAGTAATGTCTACAGATGGTGAATGTGGGAAATGGTGCTCTCTGAGACTCCTTACAGTTCTTCTACTTGAAGCGTAGAAAGTAAGGGAGGCGAGGTCAGGTGTGCGCTAACTATCTCTAGAGATGGAGAAAGTTGGAAATGGTGGTTTCTGAGGCTCCTTACAGTCCTCCTTCACCTAGGGTAGAAAGGATGGGAGGCAAGTACAGCTGTGTGCTAGTAATGTCTACAGATGGTGAATGTAGGAAATGGTGCTTTCTGAGGCTCCTTACAGTCCTCCTTCACCTAGGGTAGAAAGGAAGGGAGACATGTACAGCTGTGCGCTAGTAATGTCTACAGATGGTGAATGTTGGAAATGGTGCTTTCTGAGACTCCTTACAGTTCTTCTTCATCAAGAGTAGAAAGTAAGGGAGGCAAGGTCAGGAGTACGCTAAGTATGCCTAGAGAAGGTTAAGGTTGGAAATGGTGTTTTCTGAGGCTCCTTACAGTCCTCCTCCTCCTAGGGTAGAAAGGAAGGGAGACATGTACAGCTGTGCGCTGGTAATGTCTACAGATGGTGAATGTTGGAAATGGTACTTTCTGAGGCTCCTTATAGTTCCTCTTTATCAAGTGTAGAAAGTAAGGAAGGCAAGGTCAGGAGTGCCCTAACTATGTCTAGAGAAGGTGAATGTTGGAAATGGTGCTTTCTGAGGCTCCTTAATGTCCTCCTTCACCTAGGGTAGAAAGGAAGGGAGACATGTACAGCTGTCCGCTAGTAGTGCCTACAGATGGTGAATGTTGGAAATGGTGCTTTCTGAGGCTCCTTACAGTCCTCCTTCACCTAGGGTAGAACGGAAGGGAGACATAAACATCTGTGCGCTAGTAATGTCTTCAGATGGTGAATGTTGGAAATGGTGCTTTCTGAGGCTCGTTACAGTTCTTCTTCATCAAGCGTAGATAGTAAGGGAGGCAAGGTCAGGTGTGCGCTAACTATGTCTACAGATGGTGAATGTTGGAAATGGTGCTTTCCCCAGCTCCTTACCATCCTCCATCACGTATGGTAGAAAGGAAGGGAGACATCTACAGCTCTGTGCTAGTAATGTCTACAGACGGTGAATGTTGGAAATGGTGCTTTCTGAGGCTCCTTACAGTTCTTCTTCATCAAGTGTAGAAGTAAGGGAGGCAAGATCAGGTGTGCGCTATCTATCTCTAGAGATGTTGAATGTTGGAAATGGTGCCTTCTGAGGCTCCTTACAGTCCTCCTTCACCTATGGTAGAAAGGAACGGAGACATGTACAGCTGTGCGCTAGTAATGTCTACAGATGGTGAATGTTGGAAATGGTGCTTTCTGAGGCTCCTTACAGTCCTCCTTCACCTAGGGTAGAAAGAAGGGAGACATGTACAGCTGTGCGTTAGTAATGTCTACAGATGTTGAATGTTGTAAATGGTGCTTTCTGAGGCTCCTTACAGTTCTTCTTCATCAAGCGTTAAAAGAAAGGAGGCAAGGTCAGATGTGCTCTAACTATGTCTACAGATGGTGAATGTTGGAAATGGTGCTTTCCACAGCTCCTTACCGTCCTCTTTCGCCTAGGGTAGAAAGGAATGGAGACATGTACAGCTGTGCGCTAGTAATGTCTACAGATGGTGAATGTTGGAAATGGTGCTTTCTGAGTCTCCTTAAGGTCCTCTTTCACCTAGGGTGGAAAGGAAGATAGACATGTACAGCTGTACGCTATTAATGTCTACAGATGGTGAATGTTGTAAATGGTGCATTCTGAGGCTCCTTACAGTCCTCCTTCACCTAGGGTAGAAAGGAAGCGAGACATGTACAGCTGTGCGCTATTATTGTCTACAGATGGTGAATGTTGTAAATGGTGCTTTGTGAGGCTCCTTACAGTTCTTCTTTATCAAGCGTAGAAGTAAGGGAGGCAAGATCAGGTGTGCGCTAACTATCTCTAGAGAGGTTGAATGTTGGAAATGGCGCTTTCTGAGGCTCCTTACAGTCCTCCTTCACCTAGGGTAGAAAGGAAGGGAGACATGTACAGCTGTGTGCTAGTAATGTCTACAGATGGTGAATGTTGAAAATGGTGCTTTCTCAGACTCCTTACAGTTCTTCTTCTTCAAGCGTAGAAAGTAAGGGAGGCAAGGTCAGGTGGGCGCTAACGATGTCTACAGATGGTGAATTTTGGAAATGGTGCTTTCTAATGCTCCTTACAGACCTCCTTCACCTAGGATAGAAAGGGAGGGAGACCTCTACAGCTGAGCGCTAGTAATGTCTACAGATGGTGAATGTTGAAAATGGTGCTTTCTCAGACTCCTTACTGTTCTTCTTCTTCAAGCGTAGAAAGTAAGGGAGGCAAGGTCAGGTGTGCGCTAACTATCTCTAGAGATGGTGAATGTTGGAAATGGTGCTTTCTGAGGCTCCTTACAGTCCTCCTCCACCTATGGTAGAAAGGAAGGGAGACAAGTACAGCCGTGCGCTAGTAATGTCTACAGGTAGTGAATGTGGGAAATGGTGCTTTCTGAGGCTCGTTACAGTCCTCCTTCACCTAGGGTAGATAGGAAGGGAGACATGTACAGCTGTTCGCTAGTAATGTCTACAGGTTGTGAATGTCGGATTTGGTGCTTTCTGAGACTCCTTAGAGTTCTCCTTCTTCAAGCGTAGAAACTAAGGGAGGCAAGGTCAGGTGTGCGCTAACTATCTCTAGAGATGGTGAATGTTGGAAATGGTGCTTTCTGAGGCTCCTTACAGTCCTCCTTCCCCTAGGGTAGAAAGGAACAGACACATGTACAGCTGTGCGCTGGTAATGTCTACAGATGGTGAATGTTGGTAATGGTGCTTTCTGAGGCTCCTTACAGTTCTTCTTCATCAAGTGTAGAAAGTAAGGGAGGCAAGGTTGGGTGTGCGCTAACTATGTCTAGAGATGGTGAATGTTGGAAATGGTGCTTTCCGTAGCTCCTTACAAACCTCCAACACCTAGGGTAGAAAGGAAGGGAGACATGTACAGCTGTGCGCTAGTAATGTCTTCAGATGGTGAATGTTGGAAATGTTGCTTTCTGAGGCTCGTTACAGTTCTACTTCATCAAGCGTAGAAAGTAAGGGAGGCAAGGTCAGGTGTGCGCTAACTATGTCTACAGATGGTGAATGTTGGAAATGGTGCTTCCCACAGCTCCTTACAGTTCTCCATCACCTAGGGTAGAAAGGAAGGGAGACATGTACAGCTGTGCGCTAGTAATGTCTTCAGATGGTGAATGTTGGAAATGTTGCTTTCTGAGGCTTGTTACAGTTCTACTTCATCAAGCGTAGAAAGTAAGGGAGGCAAGGTTGGGTGTGCGCTAACTATGTCTAGAGATGGTGAATGTTGGAAATGGTGCTTTCCGTAGCTCCTTACAAACCTCCAACACCTAGGGTAGAAAAGAAGGGAGACATGTACAGCTGTGCGCTAGTAATGCCTACAGATGGTGAATGTGGGAAATGGTGCTCTCTGAGACTCCTTACAGTTCTTCTACTTGAAGCGTAGAAAGTAAGGGAGGCGAGGTCAGGTGTGCGCTAACTATCTCTAGAGATGGAGAAAGTTGGAAATGGTGGTTTCTGAGGCTCCTTACAGTCCTCCTTCACCTAGGGTAGAAAGGATGGGAGGCAAGTACAGCTGTGCGCTAGTAATGTCGACAGATGGTGAATGTTGGAAATGGTGCTTTCTGAGACTCTTTACAGTTCTTCTTCATCAAGAGTAGAATGTAAGGGAGGCAAGGTCAGGAGTACGCTAAGTATGCCTAGAGAAGGTTAAGGTTGGAAATGGTGTTTTCTGAGGCTCCTTACAGTCCTCCTCCTCCTAGGGTAGAAAGGAAGGGAGACATGTACAGCTGTGCACTAGTAATGTCTACAGATGGTGAATGTTGGAAATGGTGCTTTCTGAGACTCCTTACAGTTCTTCTTCATCTAGAGTAGAAAGTAAGGAAGCAAGGTCAGGAGTACACTAAGTATGCCTAGAGAAGTTTAAGGTTGGAAATGGTGTTTCCTGAGGCTCCTTACAGTCCTCCTCCTCCTAGGGTAGAAAGGAAGGGAGACATGTACAGCTGTGCACTAGTAATGTCCACAGATGGTGAATGTAGGAAATGGTACTTTCTGAGGCTCCTTACAGTCCTCCTTCACTTAGGGTAGAAAGTAAGGGAGACATGTACAGCAGTGCGCTAGTAATGTCTACAGATTGTGAATGTTGGAAATGTTGCTTTCTGAGGCTCCTTACAGTTCTTCTTCATCAAGCGTAGCAAGTAAGGGAGGCAAGGTCAGGTGTACGCTAACTATGTCTACAGATGGTGAATGTTGGAAATGGTGCTTTCTGGGACTCCCTACAGTTCTTCTTCATCAAGCGTAGAAAGTAAGGGAGGCTAGGTCAGGTGTGCGCTAACTATCTCTAGAGAAGGTGAATGTTGGAAATGGTGCTTTTTGAGGCTCCTTACAGTCCTCCTTCATCTAGGGTAGAAAGGAATGGAGACATGTACAGCTGTGTGCTGGTAATGTCTACAGAGAGTGAATGTTGGAAATGGGGCTTTCTGAGGCGCCTTACAGTTCTTCTTCATCAAGTGTAGAAAGTAAGGGAGGCAAAGTCAGATGTGCGCTAACTATGTCTAGAGATGGTGAATGTTGGAAATGGTGCTTTCCGCAGCTCCTTACAGTCCTCCTTCACCTAGGGTAGAAATTAAGGGAGACATGTACAGCTGTGCACTTGTAATGTCTACATATGGTGAATGTTGGAAATGGTGCTTTCTGAGGCTCCTTACAGTCCTCCTTCACCTAGGGTAGAAGGGAAGGGAGACATGTACAGCTGTGCGCTATTAATGTCTACAGATGGTGAATGTTGTAAATGGTGCTTTCTGAGGCTCCTTACACTTCCTATGCATCAAGCGTTAAAAGTAAGGGAGGCAAGGTCAGGTGTGCGCTAACTATGTCTACAGATGGTGAATGTAGGAAATGGTGCTTTCTGAGGCTCCTTACAGTTATTTTTCATCAAGCGTAGGAAGTATGGGAGGCAAGGTTAGGTGTGGGCTAACTATGTCTACAGATGGTGAATGTTGGAAATGGTGCTTTCCGCAGCTCCTTAGAGTCCTCCTTCACCTAGGGTAGAATGGAAGGGAGACATATACAGCTGTGCACTAGTAATGTCTACAGATGGTGAATGTTGGAAATGATGCTTTCTGGGGCTCCTTACAGTCCTCCTTCACCTAGGGTAGAAAGGAAGGGAGACATGTACAGCTGTTCGCTAGTAATGTCTACAGATGGTGAATGTTGGAAATGGAGCTTTCTGAGGCTCCTTACAGTTCTCTTTCATCAAGAGTCGAAAGTAAGGGAGGCAAGGTCAGGTGTGCGCTAACTATGTCTAGAGATGGTGAATTTTGGAAATGGTGCTTTCTGAGACTCCTTACAGTTCTTCTTCATCAAAAGTAGAAAGTACAATCAGGAGTGCGCTAAGTATGTGTATAGAAGGTGAATGTTAGAAATGGCGCTTTCTGAGGCTCCTTACCGTCCTCCTTCACGTAGGGTAGAAAGGAAGGGAGATATGTAAAGCTGTGCGCTAGTAAAGTCTACAGATTGTGAATGTTGGAAGTGATGCTTTCTGAGGCTCCTTACAGTCATCCCTCACCTATGGTAGAAAGGAAGGGAGGTAGTACAGCTGTGCGCTAGTAATGTCTACAGATGGTGAATGTAGAAAATGGTGCTTTCTGAGGCTCCTTACAGTCCTCCTTTACCTAGGGTAGAAAGGAAGGGAGACATGTACAGCTGTGCGCTATTAATGTCTACAGATGGTGAATGTTGTAAATGGTGCTTTCTGAGGCTCCTTACAGTTCTTCTTCATCAAGCGTCAAAAGTAAGGGAGGCAAGGTCAGGTGTGCGCTAACTATGTCTACAGATGGTGAATGTTGGAAATGGTGCTTTCTGAGGCTGTTTACAGTCCTTCTTCATCTAGGGTAGAAAGGAAGGGAGACATGTACAGCTGTGCGCTAGTAATGTCTACAGATGGTGAATGTTGGAAATGGTGCTTTCTGAGACTCCTTACAGTTCTTCTTCATCAAGAGTAGAAAGTATGGGAGACAAGGTCAGGAGTGTGCTAACTATGTCTAGCGAAGGTTAATGTAGGGAATGGTCCTTTCTGAGGTTCCTTACAGTCCTCCTTCACGGTAGAAAGGAAGGGAGACCTGTACAGCTATGCGCTAGTAATGTCTAAAGATGGTGAATCTTGGAAATGGTGCTTTCTGAGGCCCCTTACAGTCCTCCTTCACCTAGGGTAGAAAGGAAAGGTGACATGTACAGCTGTGCACTAGTAATGTCTACAGATGGTGAATGTTAGAAATGGTGCTTTCTGAGGCTCCTTACAGTCCTCCTTCACCTAGGGTAGAAACGAAGGGAGACATGTACAGCTGTGCGCTAGTAATGTCAACAGATGGTGAATGTTGGAAATGGTGCTTTCTGAGGCTCCTTACAGTCCTCCTTCACCTAGGGTAGAAACGAAGGGAGACATGTACAGCTGTGCGCTAGTAATGTCTACTGATGGTAAATGTTGGAAATCATGCTTTCTGAAGCTCCTTACAGTCCTCCTTCACCTAGGGTAGAAAGGAAGGGTGACATGTACAGCTGTGCGCTAGTAATGTCTAAGGATGGTGAATGTTGGAAATGGTGCTTTCTGAGGCTCCTTACAGTTCTTCTTCATCAAGCATAGAAAGTAAGGGAGGCAAGGTCAAGTGGGCGCTAACTATGTCTACAGATGGTGAATGTTGGAATTGGTGTTTTCCGCAGTGCCTTACAGTCATCCTTCACCTAGGGTAGAAAGGAAGGGACACATGTACAGCTGTGCGCTAGTAATGTCAACAGATGGTGAATGTTGGAAATGGTGCTTTCTGAGGCTCCTTACAGTTCTTCTTCATCAAGCGTAGAAAGTAAGGGGGCAAGGTCAGGTGTGAGCTAACTATGTCTAGAGAAGGTGAATGTAGGAAATGGTGCTTTCTGAGGCTCTTTACAGTCCTCCTTCACCTAGGGTAGAAACGAAGGGAGACATGTACAGCTGTGTGCTAGTAATGTCTACTGATGGCAAATGTTGGAAATGATGCTTTCTGAGGCTCCTTACAGTCCTCCTTCACCTAGGGTAGAAAGGAAGGGTGACATGTACAGCTGTGCGCTAGTAATGTCTACAGATGGTGAATGCTGGAAATGGTGCTTTCTGAGGCTCGTTACAGTTCTTCTTCATCAAGCGTAGAGAGTAAGGGAGGCAAGGTCAGGTGTGCGCTAACTATGTCTACAGATGGTGAATGTTGGAAATGGTGCTTTCCACAGCTACTTACCGTCCTCCATCACCTAGGGTAGAAAGGAAGGGAGACATGTACAGCTGTGCGCTAGTAATGTCTACAGATGGTGAATGTTAGAAATGATGCTTTCTGAGGCTCTTCACAGTCCTCCTTCACCTAGAGTAGGAAGTATGGGAGGCAAGGTCAGGAGTGCGCTAACTATGTCTAGAGAAGGTTAATGTAGGGAATGGTCCTTTCTGAGGTTCCTTACAGTCCTCCTTCACGGTAGAAAGGAAGCAGACATGTACAGCTCTGCGCTAGTAATGTCTACAGATGGTGAATGTTGGAAATGGTGCTTTCTAAGGCTCCTTACAGTTCTTCTTCATCAAGCGTAGAAAGTAAGGGAGGCAAGATTAGGTGCGCGCTAACTATGTTTACAGATGGTGAATGTTGGATATGGTGCTTTCTGAGGCTCCTTACAGTCCTCCTTCACATAGGGTAGAAAGGAAGTGAGACATATACAGCTGTGCACTAGTAATGTCTACAGTTGGTGAATGTATGAAATGGTACTTTCTGAGGCTCCTTACAGTCCTCCTTCACCTAGGGTAGAAAGGAAGGGAGACCTGTACAGCTATGCGCTAGTAATGTCTAAAGATGGTGAATCTTGGAAATGGTGCTTTCTGAGGCCCCTTACAGTCCTCGTTCACCTAGGGTAGAAAGGAAAGGTGACATGTACAACTGTGCACTAGTAATGTCTACAGATGGTGAATGTTAGAAATGGTGCTTTCTGAGGGTCCTTACAGTTCGTCTTCATCAAGCGTAGAAAATAAGGGAGGCATGGTCAGGTGTGCACTGACTATGTCGAGAGATTGTGAATGTTGGAAATGGTGCTTTCCGCAGCTCCCTACAGTCCTGCTTCACCTATGGTAGAAAGGAAGGGAGACTTGTACAGCTGTGCGCTAGTAATGTCTGTAGATGGTGAATGTTGGAAATGGTGCTTTCTGAGGCCCCTTACAGTCATCCTTCACCTAGGGTAGAAAGGAAGGGAGACATGTACAGCTGTGCGCTAGTAATGTCTACAGATGGTGAATGTTGGAAATGGTGCTTTCTGAGGCTCCTTACAGTCCTCCTTCACCTAGGGTAGAAAGGAAGGGAGACATGTACAGCTGTGCGCTAGTAATGCCTGCAGATGGTGAATGTTGAAAATGGTGCTTTCTGAGGCTCCTTACAGTTCTTCTTCATCAAGCGTAGAAAGTAAGGGAGGCAAGGTCAGGTGTGAGCTAACTATGTCTAGAGAAGGTGAATGTAGGAAATGGTGCTTTCTGAGGCTCTTTACAGTCCTCCTTCACCTAGGGTAGAAACGAAGGGAGACATGTACAGCTGTGCGCTAGTAATGTCTACTGATGGTAAATGTTGGAAATGATGCTTTCTGAGGCTCCTTACTGTCCTCCTTCACCTAGGGTTGAAAGGAAGGGTGACATGTACAGCTGTGCGCTAGTAATGTCTACAGATGGTGAATGTTGGAAATGGTGCTTTCTGAGGCTCCTTACAGTTCTTCTTCATCAAGCATAGAAAGTAAGGGAGGCAAGGTCAAGTGGGCGCTAACTATGTCTACAGATGGTGAATGTTGGAATTGGTGCTTTCCGCAGTGCCTTACAGTCCTCCTTCACCTAGGGTAGAAAGGAAGGGACACATGTACAGCTGTGCGCTAGTAATGTCTACAGATGGCTAATGTTGGAAATGGTGCTCTCTGAGGCCCCTTACAATTCTTCTTCATCAAGTGTAGAAAGTAAGGGAGGCAAGGTCAGGTGTGAGCTAACTATGTCTAGAGAAGGTGCATATAGGAAATGGTGCTTTCTGAGGCTCTTTACAGTCCTCCTTCACCTAGGGTAGAAACGAAGGGAGACATGTACAGCTGTGCGCTAGTAATGTCAACAGATGGTGAATGTTGGAAATGGTGCTTTCTGAGGCTCCTTACAGTCCTCCTTCACCTAGGGTAGAAACGAAGGGAGACATGTACAGCTGTGCGCTAGTAATGTCTACTGATGGTAAATGTTGGAAATCATGCTTTCTGAAGCTCCTTACAGTCCTCCTTCACCTAGGGTAGAAAGGAAGGGTGACATGTACAGCTGTGCGCTAGTAATGTCTACTGATGGTAAATGTTGGAAATGATGCTTTCTGAGGCTCCTTACAGTCCTCCTTCACCTAGGGTAGAAAGGAAGGGTGACATGTACAGCTGTGCGCTAGTAATGTCTACAGATGGAGAATGTTGGAAATGGTGCATTCTGAGGCTCCTTACAGTTCTTCTTCATCAAGCATAGAAAGTAAGGGTGGCAAGGTCAAGTGGGCTCTAACTATGTCTACAGATGGTGAATGTTGGAATTGGTGCTTTCCGCAGTGCCTTACAGTCCTCCATCACCTAGGGTAGAAAGGAAGGGACACATGTACAGCTGTGCGCTAGTAATGTCTACAGAAAGCTAATGTTGGAAATGGTGCTTTCTGAGGCCCCTTACAGTTCTTCTTCATCAAGCGTAGGAAGTATGGGAGGCTAAGTCAGGTGTGGGCTAACTATGTCTACAGACGGTGAATGTTGGAAATGGTGCTTTCCGCAGCTCCTTACAGTCCTCCTTCACCTAGGGTAGAAAGGAAGGGAGACATGTACAGCTGTGCGCTAGTAATGGCTACAGATAGTGAATGTAGGAAATGGTGCTTTCTGAGGCCCCTTACAGTCATCCTTCACCTAGGGTAGAAAGGAAGGGAGACATGTACAGCTGTGCGCTAGTAATGTCTACAGATGGTGAATCTTGGAAATGGTGCTTTCTGAGGCCCCTTACAGTCCTCGTTCACCTAGGGTAGAAAGGAAAGGTGACATGTACAACTGTGCACTAGTAATGTCTACAGATGGTGAATGTTAGAAATGGTGCTTTCTGAGGGTCCTTACAGTTCGTCTTCATCAAGCGTAGAAAATAAGGGAGGCATGGTCAGGTGTGCACTGACTATGTCGAGAGATTGTGAATGTTGGAAATGGTGCTTTCCGCAGCTCCCTACAGTCCTGCTTCACCTATGGTAGAAAGGAAGGGAGACTTGTACAGCTGTGCGCTAGTAATGTCTGTAGATGGTGAATGTTGGAAATGGTGCTTTCTGAGGCCCCTTACAGTCATCCTTCACCTAGGGTAGAAAGGAAGGGAGACATGTACAGCTGTGCGCTAGTAATGTCTACAGATGGTGAATGTTGGAAATGGTGCTTTCTGAGGCTCCTTACAGTCCTCCTTCACCTAGGGTAGAAAGGAAGGGAGACATGTACAGCTGTGCGCTAGTAATGCCTGCAGATGGTGAATGTTGAAAATGGTGCTTTCTGAGGCTCCTTACAGTTCTTCTTCATCAAGCGTAGAAAGTAAGGGAGGCAAGGTCAGGTGTGAGCTAACTATGTCTAGAGAAGGTGAATGTAGGAAATGGTGCTTTCTGAGGCTCTTTACAGTCCTCCTTCACCTAGGGTAGAAACGAAGGGAGACATGTACAGCTGTGCGCTAGTAATGTCTACTGATGGTAAATGTTGGAAATGATGCTTTCTGAGGCTCCTTACTGTCCTCCTTCACCTAGGGTTGAAAGGAAGGGTGACATGTACAGCTGTGCGCTAGTAATGTCTACAGATGGTGAATGTTGGAAATGGTGCTTTCTGAGGCTCCTTACAGTTCTTCTTCATCAAGCATAGAAAGTAAGGGAGGCAAGGTCAAGTGGGCGCTAACTATGTCTACAGATGGTGAATGTTGGAATTGGTGCTTTCCGCAGTGCCTTACAGTCCTCCTTCACCTAGGGTAGAAAGGAAGGGACACATGTACAGCTGTGCGCTAGTAATGTCTACAGATGGCTAATGTTGGAAATGGTGCTCTCTGAGGCCCCTTACAATTCTTCTTCATCAAGTGTAGAAAGTAAGGGAGGCAAGGTCAGGTGTGAGCTAACTATGTCTAGAGAAGGTGAATATAGGAAATGGTGCTTTCTGAGGCTCTTTACAGTCCTCCTTCACCTAGGGTAGAAACGAAGGGAGACATGTACAGCTGTGCGCTAGTAATGTCAACAGATGGTGAATGTTGGAAATGGTGCTTTCTGAGGCTCCTTACAGTCCTCCTTCACCTAGGGTAGAAACGAAGGGAGACATGTACAGCTGTGCGCTAGTAATGCCTACTGATGGTAAATGTTGGAAATCATGCTTTCTGAAGCTCCTTACAGTCCTCCTTCACCTAGGGTAGAAAGGAAGGGTGACATGTACAGCTGTGCGCTAGTAATGTCTACTGATGGTAAATGTTGGAAATGATGCTTTCTGAGGCTCCTTACAGTCCTCCTTCACCTAGGGTAGAAAGGAAGGGTGACATGTACAGCTGTGCGCTAGTAATGTCTACAGATGGAGAATGTTGGAAATGGTGCATTCTGAGGCTCCTTACAGTTCTTCTTCATCAAGCATAGAAAGTAAGGGTGGCAAGGTCAAGTGGGCTCTAACTATGTCTACAGATGGTGAATGTTGGAATTGGTGCTTTCCGCAGTGCCTTACAGTCCTCCATCACCTAGGGTAGAAAGGAAGGGACACATGTACAGCTGTGCGCTAGTAATGTCTACAGAAAGCTAATGTTGGAAATGGTGCTTTCTGAGGCCCCTTACATTTCTTCTTCATCAAGCGTAGGAAGTATGGGAGGCTAAGTCAGGTGTGGGCTAACTATGTCTACAGACGGTGAATGTTGGAAATGGTGCTTTCCGCAGCTCCTTACAGTCCTCCTTCACCTAGGGTAGAAAGGAAGGGAGACATGTACAGCTGTGCGCTAGTAATGGCTACAGATAGTGAATGTAGGAAATGGTGCTTTCTGCGGCTGCTTGCATTCCTCCACCTCCTAGCGTAGAAAGGAGGGGAGACATGTACAGCTGTGCGCTAGTAATGTCTACAGATGGTGAATGTTGGAAATGGTGCTTTATGAGGCTCCTTACAGTCCTCCTTCACCTAGGGTAGAAAGGAAGGGAGACATGTACAGCTGTGCGCTAGTAATGCCTGCAGATGGTGAATGTTGAAAATGGTGCTTTCTGAGGCTCCTTACAGTTCTTCTTCATCAAGCGTAGAAAGTAAGGGAGGCAAGGTCAGGTGTGAGCTAACTATGTCTAGAGAAGGTGAATGTAGGAAATGGTGCTTTCTGAGGCTCTTTACAGTCCTCCTTCACCTAGGGTAGAAACGAAGGGAGACATGTACAGCTGTGCGCTAGTAATGTCTACTGATGGTAAATGTTGGAAATGATGCTTTCTGAGGCTCCTTACTGTCCTCCTTCACCTAGGGTTGAAAGGAAGGGTGACATGTACAGCTGTGCGCTAGTAATGTCTACAGATGGTGAATGTTGGAAATGGTGCTTTCTGAGGCTCCTTACAGTTCTTCTTCATCAAGCATAGAAAGTAAGGGAGGCAAGGTCAAGTGGGCGCTAACTATGTCTACAGATGGTGAATGTTGGAATTGGTGCTTTCCGCAGTGCCTTACAGTCCTCCTTCACCTAGGGTAGAAAGGAAGGGACACATGTACAGCTGTGCGCTAGTAATGTCTACAGATGGCTAATGTTGGAAATGGTGCTCTCTGAGGCCCCTTACAATTCTTCTTCATCAAGTGTAGAAAGTAAGGGAGGCAAGGTCAGGTGTGAGCTAACTATGTCTAGAGAAGGTGAATATAGGAAATGGTGCTTTCTGAGGCTCTTTACAGTCCTCCTTCACCTAGGGTAGAAACGAAGGGAGACATGTACAGCTGTGCGCTAGTAATGTCAACAGATGGTGAATGTTGGAAATGGTGCTTTCTGAGGCTCCTTACAGTCCTCCTTCACCTAGGGTAGAAACGAAGGGAGACATGTACAGCTGTGCGCTAGTAATGTCTACTGATGGTAAATGTTGGAAATCATGCTTTCTGAAGCTCCTTACAGTCCTCCTTCACCTAGGGTAGAAAGGAAGGGTGACATGTACAGCTGTGCGCTAGTAATGTCTACTGATGGTAAATGTTGGAAATGATGCTTTCTGAGGCTCCTTACAGTCCTCCTTCACCTAGGGTAGAAAGGAAGGGTGACATGTACAGCTGTGCGCTAGTAATGTCTACAGATGGAGAATGTTGGAAATGGTGCATTCTGAGGCTCCTTACAGTTCTTCTTCATCAAGCATAGAAAGTAAGGGTGGCAAGGTCAAGTGGGCTCTAACTATGTCTACAGATGGTGAATGTTGGAATTGGTGCTTTCCGCAGTGCCTTACAGTCCTCCATCACCTAGGGTAGAAAGGAAGGGACACATGTACAGCTGTGCGCTAGTAATGTCTACAGAAAGCTAATGTTGGAAATGGTGCTTTCTGAGGCCCCTTACAGTTCTTCTTCATCAAGCGTAGGAAGTATGGGAGGCTAAGTCAGGTGTGGGCTAACTATGTCTACAGACGGTGAATGTTGGAAATGGTGCTTTCCGCAGCTCCTTACAGTCCTCCTTCACCTAGGGTAGAAAGGAAGGGAGACATGTACAGCTGTGCGCTAGTAATGGCTACAGATAGTGAATGTAGGAAATGGTGCTTTCTGCGGCTGCTTGCATTCCTCCACCTCCTAGCGTAGAAAGGAGGGGAGACATGTACAGCTGTGCGCTAGTAATGTCTACAGATGGTGAATGTTGGAAATGGTGCTTTATGAGGCTCCTTACAGTCCTCCTTCACCTAGGGTAGAAAGGAAAGGAGACATGTACAGCTGTGCGCTAGTAATGTCTACAGATGGTGAATGTTGGAAATGGTTCTTTCTGAGAGTCCTTACAGTTCTTCTTCATCAAGAGTAGAAAGTAAGGGAGGCAAGGTCAGGAGTACGCTAAGTATGTCTAGAGAAGGTGAACGTTGGAAATGGTGTTTTCTGAGGCTCCTTTCAGTCCTCCTTCACCTAGGGTAGAATGGAAGGGAGACATGTACAGCTGTGCACTAGTAATGTCCACAGATGGTGAATGTAGGAAATGGTGCTTTCTGAGGCTCCTTACAGTCCTCCTTCACCTAGGGTAGAAAGGAAGGGAGACATGTACAGCTGTGCGCTAGTAATGACTACAGATGGTGAATGTTGGAAATGGTGCCTTCTGAGTCTCCTTACAGTTCTTCTTCATCAAGCGTAGAAAGTAAGGGAGGCAAGGTTAGGTGTGCGCTAACTATGTCTAGAGAAGGTGAATATAGGAAATGGTGCTTTCTGAGGCTCTTTACAGTCCTCCTTCACCTAGGGTAGAAACGAAGGGAGACATGTACAGCTGTGCGATAGTAATGTCAACAGATGGTGAATGTTGGAAATGGTGCTTTCAGAGGCTCCTTACAGTCCTCCTTCACCTAAGGTAGAAACGAAGGGAGACATGTACAGCTGTGCGCTAGTAATGTCTACTGATGGCGAATGTTGGAAATGGTGCTTTCTGAGGCTCCTTACTGTCCTCCTTCACCTAGGGTAGAAAGGAAGGGAGACATGTACAGCTGTGCGCTAGTAATGACTACAGATGGTGAATGTTGGAAATGGTGCCTTCTGAGTCTCCTTACAGTTCTTCTTCATCAAGCGTAGAAAGTAAGGGAGGCAAGGTTAGGTGTGCGCTAACTATGTCTAGAGAAGGTGAATATAGGAAATGGTGCTTTCTGAGGCTCTTTACAGTCCTCCTTCACCTAGGGTAGAAAGGAAGGGTGACATGTACAGCTGTGCGCTAGTAATGTCTAAGGATGGTGAATGTTGGAAATGGTGCTTTCTGAGGCTCCTTACAGTTCTTCTTCATCAAGCATAGAAAGTAAGGGAGGCAAGGTCAAGTGGGCGCTAACTATGTCTACAGATGGTGAATGTTGGAATTGGTGTTTTCCGCAGTGCCTTACAGTCATCCTTCACCTAGGGTAGAAAGGAAGGGACACATGTACAGCTGTGCGCTAGTAATGCCTACAGATGGCTAATGTTGGAAATGGTGCTTTCTGAGGCTCCTTACAGTTCTTCTTCATCAAGAGTAGAAAGTATGGGAGGCAAGGTCAGGAGTGCGCTAACTATGTCTAGAGAAGATTAATGTAGGGAATGGTCCTTTCTGAGGCTCCTTACAGTCCTCCTTCACGGTAGAAAGGAAGGTAGACATGTACAGCTGTGCGCTAGTAATGTCTACAGATGGTGAATGTTGGAAATGGTGCTTTCTGAGGCTCCTTACAGTCCTCCTTCACATAGGGTAGACAGGAAGGGAGACATGTACAGCTGTGCGCTAGTAATGTCTACAGATGGTGAATGTTGGAAATGGTGCTTTCTGAGGCTCCTTTCAGTTCTTCTTCATCAAGCGTAGAAAGTAAGGGGCGCAAGGTCAGGTGTGAGCTAACTATGTCTAGAGAAGGTGAATGTAGGAAATGGTGCTTTCTGAGGCTCTTTACAGTCCTCCTTCACCTAGGTTAGAAACGAAGGGAGACATGTACAGCTGTGTGCTAGTAATGTCTACTGATGGTAAATGTTGGAAATGATGCTTTCTGAGGCTCCTTACAGTCCTCCTTCACCTAGGGTAGAAAGGAAGGGTGACATGTACAGCTGTGCGCTAGTAATGTCTACAGATGGAGTATGTTGGAAATGGTGCTTTCTGAGGCTCCTTACAGTTCTTCTTCATCAAGCATAGAAAGTAAGGGAGGCAAGGTCAAGTGGGCTCTAACTATGTCTACAGATGGTGAATGTTGGAATTGGTGCTTTCCGCAGTGCCTTACAGTCCTCCTTCACCTAGGGTAGAAAGGAAGGGACACATGTACAGCTCTGCGCTAGTAATGTCTACAGAAAGCTAATGTTGGAAATGGTTCTTTCTTAGGCTCCTTACAGTTCTTCTTCATCAAGTGTAGAAAGTAAGGGAGGCAAGGTCAGGTGTGAGCTAACTATGTCTAGAGAAGGTGAATGTAGGAAATGGTGCTTTCTGAGGCTCTTTACAGTCCTCCTTCACCTAGGGTAGAAATGAAGGGAGACATGTACAGCTGTGCGCTAGTAATGTCTACTGATGGTAAATGTTGGAAATGATGCTTTCTGAGGCTCCTTACAGTCCTCCTTCACCTAGGGTAGAAAGGAAGGGTGACATGTACAGCTGTGCGCTAGTAATGTCTACAGATGGTGAATGTTGGAAATGGTGCTTTCTGAGGCTCGTTACAGTTCTTCTTCATCAAGCGTAGAGAGTGAGGGAGGCAAGGTCAGGTATGCGCTAACTATGTCTACAGATGGTGAATGTTGGAAATGGTGCTTTCCACAGCTACTTACCGTCCTCCTTCACCTAGGGTAGAAAGGAAGGGAGACATGTACAGCTGTGCGCTAGTAATGTCTACAGATAGTGAATGTAGGAAATGGTGCTTTCTGCGGCTGCTTGCATTCCTCTACCTCCTAGCGTAGAAAGGAGGGGAGACATGTACAGCCATGCGCTAGTAATGTCTAAAGATGGTTAATCTTGGAAATGGTGCTTTCTGAGGCTCCTTACAGTCATCCTTCACCTAGTGTGGAAAGGAAGGGAGACATGTACAGCTGTGCACTAGTAATATCTACAGATGGTGAATGTTGGAATTGGTGCTTTCCGCAGTGCCTTACAGTCCTCCTTCAAATAGGGTAGAAAGGTGGGAACACATGTACAGCTGTGCGCTAGTAATGTCTACAGATGGCTAATGTTGGAAATGGTGCTTTCTGAGGCTCCTTACAGTTCTTCTTCATCAAGTGTAGAAAGTAAGGGAGGCAAGGTCAGGTGTGAGCTAACTATGTCTAGAGAAGGTGACTGTAGGAAATGGTGCTTTCTGAGGCTCTTTACAGTCCTCCTTCACCTAGGGTAGAATCGAAGGGAGACATGTAGAGCTGTGCGCTAGTAATGTCTACTGATGGTAAATGTTGGAAATGATACTTTCTGAGGCTCCTTACAGTCCTCCTTCACCTAGGGTAGAAAGGAAGGGTGACATGTACAGCTGTGCACTAGTAATGTCTACAGATGGTGAATGTTGGAAATGGTGCTTTCTGAGGCTCAAAACAGTTCTTCTTCATCAAGCGTAGAAAGTAAGGGAGGCAAGGTCAGGTGTGCGCTAACTATGTCTACAGATGGTGAATGTTGGGAATGGTGCTTTCCACAGCTCCTTACCGTCCTCCATCACCTAGGGTAGAAAGGAAGGGAAACATGTACAGCTGTGCGCTAGTAATGTCTACAGATGGTGAATGTTGGAAATGGTGCTTTCTGAGGCTCCTTACAGTCCTCCTTCACCTAGGGTAAAAAGGAAGGGAGACATGTACAGCTGTGCGCTATTAATGTCTACAGATGGTGAATGTTGTAAATGGTGCTTTCTGAGGCCACTTACAGTTCTTCTTCATCAAGCGTAGGAAATATGGGAGGCTAGGTCCGGTGTGGGCTAACTATGTCTACAGATGGTGAATGTTGGAAATGGTGCTTTCTGAGGCTCCTTACAGTCCTCCTTCACCTAGGGTAGAAAGGAAGGGAGACATGTACAGCTGTGCGCTAGTAATGTCTACAGATAGTGAATGTGGGAAATGGTGCTTTCTGCGGCTGCTTACAGTCCTCCTTCACCTAGCGTAGAAAGGAGGGGAGAGATGTACAGCTGTGCGCTAGTAATGTCTACAGATGGTGAATGTTGGAAATGGTGCTTTATGAGGCTCCTTATAGTCCTCCTTCACCTAGGGTAGAAAGAAGGGGGACATGCACAGCTGTGCGCTAGTAATGTCTACAGATGTTGAATGATGGAAATGGTGCTTTCTGAGGCTCCTTACACTTCTACTTCATCAAGCGCATAAAGTAAGGGAGGCAACGTCAGGTGTGCGCTAATTATGTCTACAGATGGTGAGTGTTGGAAATGGTGCTTTCCACAGCTCCTTACCGTCCTCCATCACCTAGGGTAGAAAGGAAGGGAGACATGTACAGCTGTGCGCTAGTAATGTCTACAGATGGTGAATGTTGGAAATGGTGCTTTCTGAGGCTCCTTACAGTCCTCCTTCACCCAGGGTAGAAAGGAAGGGAGAGATGTACAGCTGTGTGCTAGTAATGTGTACGGATGGTGAATGTTGGAAATGGTGCTTTCTGAGGCTCCTTACAGTTCTTCTTCATCAAGCGTAGAAAGTAAGGGAGGCATGGTAAGGTGTGCACTAATTATGTCTAGAGATTGTGAATGTTGTAAATGGTGCTTTCCGAGGCTCCTTACAGTCCTGCTTCACCTATGGTAGAAAGGAAGGGAGACTTGTACAACTGTGCGCTAGTAATGTCTGTAGATGGTTAATGTTGGAAATGGTGCTTTCTGAGTCTCCTTACAGTCATCCTTCACCTAGTGTGGAAAGGAAGGGAGACATGTACAGCTGTGCGCTAGTAATGTCTACAGATGGTAAATGTTGGAAATGATGCTTTCTAAGGCTCCTTACAGTCCTCCTTCACCTAGGGTAGAAAGGAAGGTTGACATTTACAGCTGTGCGCTAGTAATGTCTACAGATGGTGAATGTTGGAAATGGTGCTTTCTGAGGCTCCTTACAGTTCTTCTTCATCAAGCATAGAAAGTAAGGGAGGCAAGGTCAAGTGGGCGCTAACTATGTCTACAGATGGTGAATATTGGAATTGGTGCTTTCCGCAGTGCCTTACAGTCCTCCTTCAAATAGGGTAGAAAGGTAGGAACACATGTACAGCTGTGCGCTAGTAATGTCTACAGATGGTGAATGTTGGAAATGGTGCTTTATGAGGCTCCTTATAGTCCTCCTTCACCTAGGGTAGAAAGAAGGGAGACATGCACAGCTGCGCGCTAGTAATGTCTGCAGATTCTGAATGTTGGAATTGGTGCTTTCTCAGGCTCCTCACAGTTCTTCTTCATCAAGCGTAGGAAGTATGGGTGGCTAGGTCAGGTGTGGGCTAACTATGTCTACAGATGGTGAATGTTGGAAATGGTGCTTTCCGCAGCTCCTTACAGTCCTCCTTCACCTCGGGTAGAAAGGAAGGGAGACATGTACAGCTGTGCGCTAGTAATGTCTACAGATGGTGAATGTTGGAAATGGTGCTTTCTGAGGCTCCTTAAGTCCTCCTTCACCTAGGGTAGAACGGAAGGGAGACATGTACCGCTGTGTGCTAGTAATGTCTACAGATGTTGAATGTTGGAAATGGTGCTTTCTGAGGCTCCTTACACTTCTTCTTCATCAAGCGCATAAAGTAAGGGAGGCAAGGTCAGGTGTGCGCTAACTATGTCTACAGATGGTGAGTGTTGGAAATGGTGCTTTCCACAGCTCCTTACCGTCCTCCATCATCTATGGTAGAAAGGAAGGGATACATGTACAGCTGTGTGCTAGTAATGTGTACGGATGGTGAATGTTGGAAATGGTGCTTTCTGAGGCTCCTTACAGTTCTTCTTCATCAAGCATAGAAAGTAAGGGAGGCAAGGTCAAGTGGGCGCTAACTATGTCTACAGATGGTGAATGTTGCAATTGGTGCTTTCCGCAGTGCCTTACAGTCCTCCTTCACCTAGGGTAGAAAGGAAGGGACACATGTACAGCTGTGCGCTTGTAATGTCTACAGATGGCTAAAGTTGGAAATGGTGCTTTCTGAGGCTCCTTACAGTTCTTCTTCATCAAGTGTAGAAGGTATGGGAGGCAAGGTCAGGAGTGCTATAACTATGTCTAGAGAAGGTTAATGTAGGGAATGGTCGTTTCTGAGGCTCCTTACAGTCCTCCTTCACCTAGGGTAGAAAGGAAGGGAGACATGTACAGCTCTGCGCTAGTAATGTCTAAAGATGGTGAATGTTGGAAATGGTGCTTTCTGAGGCTCCTTACAGTTCTTCTTCATCAAGTGTAGAAAGTAAGGGAGGCAAGATTTGATGTGCGCTAACTATGTCTACAGACGGTGAATGTTGGATATGGTGCTTTCTGAGGCTCCTTACAGTCCTCCTTCACATAGGGTAGAAAGGAAGGGAGACATATACAGCTGTGCGCTAGTAATGTCTACAGTTGGTGAATGTATGAAATGGTACTTTCTGAGGCTCCTTACAGTCCTCCTTCACCTAGGGTAGAAAGGAAGGGAGACCTGTACAGCTATGCGCTAGTAATGTCTAAAGATGGTGAATGTTGGAAATGGTGCTTTCTGAGGCTCCTAACAGTTCTTCTTCATCAAGCGTAGAAAGTAAGGGAGGCATGGTCAGGTGTGCACTAACTATGTCTAGAGATTGTGAATGTTGTAAATGGTGCTTTCCGCAGCTCCTTACAGTCCTGCTTCACCTATGGTAGAAAGGAAGGGTGACATGTACAGCTCTGCACTAGTAATGTCTACAGATGGTGATTGTTGGAAATGGTGCTTTCTGTGGCTCGTAACAGTTCTTCTTCATCAAGCGTAGAAAGTAAGGGAGGCAACGTCAGGTGTGCGCTAACTATGTCTACAGATGGTGAATGTTGGAAATGGTGTTTTCCACAGCTCCTTACCGTCCTCCATCACCTAGGGTAGAAAGGAAGGGAGACCTGTACAACTGTGCGCTAGTAATGTCTACAGATGGTGAATGTTGGAAATTGTGCTTTCTGAGGCTCCTTACGGTCCTCCTTCACCTAGCGTTGAAAGGAAGGGAGACATGTACAGCTGTGCGCTATTAATGTCTACAGATGGTGAATGTTGTAAATGGTGCTTTCTGAGGCCACTTACAGTTCTTCTTCATCAAGCGTAGGAAGTATGGGAGGCTAGGTCATGTGTGGGCTAACTATGTCTACAGATGGTGAATGTTGGAAATGGTGCTTTCCGCAGCTCCTTACAGTCCTCCTTCACCTAGGTTAGAAAGGAAGGGAGACATGTACAGCTGTGCGCTAGTAATGTCTACAGATAGTGAATGTAGGAAATGGTGCTTTCTGCGGCTGCTTACAGTCCTCCTTCACCTAGCGTAGAAAGGAGGGGAGACATGTACAGCTGTGCGCTATTAATGTCTACAGATGGTGAATGTAGGAAATGGTGCTTTATGAGGCTCCTTACAGTCCTCCTTCACCTAGGGTAGAAAGAAGGGAGACATGCACAGCTGCGCGCTAGTAATGTCTGCAGATTGTGAATGTTGGAATTGGTGCTTTCTCAGGCTCCTCACAGTTTTTCTTCATCAAGCGTAGGAAGTATGGGAGGCTAGGTCAGGTGTGGGCTAACTATGTCTACAAATGGTGAATGTTGGAAATGGTGCTTTCCGCAGCTCCTTACAGTCCTCCTTCACCTAGGGTAGAAAGGAAGGGAGACATGTACAGCTGTGCGCTAGTAATGTCTACAGATGGTGAATGTTGGAAATGGTGCTTTCTGCGACTCTTTACAGTTCTCCTTCATCAAGAGTAGAAAGTAAGGGAAGCAAGGTCAGGAGTACGCAAAGTATGTCTAGAGAAGGTGAACGTTGGAAATGGTGTTTTCTGAGGCTCCTTTCAGTCCTCCTTCACCTAGGGTAGAAAGGAAGGGAGACATGTACAGCTGTGCGCTGGTAATGTCTACAGATTGTGAATGTTGGAAATGGTACTTTCTGAGGCTCCTTATAGTTCTTCTTCATCAAGTGTAGAAGGGAAGGGAGGCAAGGTCATGTGTGCCCTAACTATGTCTAGAGATGGTGAATGTTGGTAATGGTTCTTTCCGCAGCTCCTTACAATCCTCCTTCACCTAGGGTAGAAAGGAAGGGAGACATGTACAGCTGTGCGCTAGTAATGTCTACAGATGGTGAATGTTGGAAATGGTGCTTTCTGAGGCTCTTTACAGTCCTCCTTCACCTTGGGTAGAACGGAAGGGAGACATGTACCGCTGTGTGGTAGTAATGTCTACAGATGTTGAATGTTGGAAATGGTGCTTTCTGAGGCTCCTTACACTTCTTCTTCATCAAGCGCATAAAGTAAGGGAGGCAAGGTCAGGTGTGCGCTAACTATGTCTACAGATGGTGAGTGTTGGAAATGGTGCTTTCCACAGCTCCTTACCGTCCTCCATCATCTATGGTAGAAAGGAAGGGATACATGTGCAGCTGTGTGCAAGTAATGTGTACGTATGGTGAATGTTGGAAATGGTGCTTTCTGAGGCTCTTTACAGTCCTTCTTCATCTAGGGTAGAAAGGAAGGGAGACATGTACAGCTGTGCGCTAGTAATGTCTACAGATGGTGAATGTTGGAAATGGCGCTTTCTGAGACTCCTTACAGTTCTTCTTCATGAAGCGTAGAAAGTAAGGGAGGCAGGGTCAAGTGTGCGCTAACTATCTCTAGAGAAGGTGAATGTTTTAAATGGTGCTTTCTGAGGCCCCTTACAGTCATCCCTCACCTATGGTAGAAAGGAAGGGAGGTAGTACAGCTGTGCGCTAGTAATGTCTAGAGATGGTGAATGTTGGAGATGGTGCTTTCTGAGGCTCCTTACAGTTCTTCTCCATCAAGCATAGAAAGTAAGGGAGGCAAGGTGAAGTGTGCGCTAACTATGTCTACAGATGGTGAATGTTGGAATTGGTGCTTTCCGCAGTGCCTTACAGTCCTCTTTCTCCTAGGGTAGAAAGGAAAGGAGACATGTACAGCTGTGCACTAGTAATGTCTACAGATGGTGAATGTTCGAAATGGTGCTTTCTGAGGCTCCTTATAGTTCTTCCTCATCAAGCATAGAAAGAAAGGGAAGCAAGGTCAGGTGTGCGCTAACTATGTCTAGAGAAGCTGAATGTTGGAAATGGTACATTCTGAGGCTCCTTACAGTCCTCCTTCACCTAGGGTAGAAACGAAGGGAGACATGTACAGCCGTGCGCTAGTAATGTCTACAGATGGTGAATGTTGGAAATGGTGCTTTCTGAGTCTCCTTACAGTTCTTCTTCATCAAGCGTAGAAAGTAAGGGAGGCAAGGTCAGGTGTGCCCTAAATATGACTAGAGCTGGTGAATGTTGGAAATGGTGCTTTCCACAGCTCCTTACAGTCCTCCTTCACCTAGGGTAGAAAGAAAGGGAGCCATGTACAGCTGTGCGCTAGTAATTCCTACAGATGGTGAATGTTGGAAATGGTGCTTTCTGCAGCTCCTTACAGTCCTCCTTCTCCTAGGGTAGAAACGAAGGGCGACATGTACAGCTGTGCGCTAGTAATGTCTACAGATGGTGAATGTTGGAAATGGTGCTCTCTGAGGCTCCTTACAGTCCTACTTCACCTAGGGTAGAAAGGAAGAAAGACATGTACAGCTGTGCGCTAGTAATGTTTACAGATTGTGAATGTTGGAAAAGGTACTTTCTGAGGCTCCTTACAATTCTTCTTCATCAAGCGTAGAAAGTAAGGGAGGCAAGATCAGGTGTGCGCTAACTATATCTAGAGAAGGTGAATGTTGGAAATGGTGCTTTCTGAGGCTCCTTACAGTCCTCCTTCACATAGGATAGAAAGGAAGGGAGACATGTACAGCTGTGCGCTAGTACTGTCTACAGATGATGAATGCTGTAAATGGTGCTTTCTGAGGCTCCTTACAGTTCTTCTTCATCAAGTGAAGAAAGTAAGGGAGGCAAGGTCAGGTGTGCCCTAAATATGTCTAGAGCTGGTGAGTATTGGAAATGGTGCTTTCCGCAGCTCCCTACAGTCCTCCTTCACCTAGGGTAGAAAGGTTGGGAGCCATGTACAGCTGTGCGCTAGTAATTCCTACAGATGGTGAATGCTGAAAATGGTGCTTTCTGAGGCTCCTTACAGTCATTCTTCATCAAGCGTAGACAGTAGGGGAGGCAAGGTCTGGTGTGCACTAAATATGTCTTGAGATGGTGAATGTTGGAAATGGAGCTTTCAGCAGCTCCTTACTGTCCTCCTTCACCTAGGGTAGAAGGGAAGGGAGACATGTACAGCTGTGCGCTAGTAATGTGTACAGATTGTGAATGCTCGATATGGTGCGTTCTGCGGCTCCTTACAGTTCTACTTCATCAAGCGTAGGAAGTAACGGAGGCAAGGTCAGGTGTGCGCTAATTATGTCTAGAGAAGCTGAATGTTAGAAATGGTGCTTTCTGAGGCTCCTTACAGTCCTCCTTTACCTAGGGTACAAAGGAAGGGAGACATGTACAGCTGTGCGCTAGTAATGTTTACAGATGGTGAATGTTGGAAAAGGTGCTTTCTGAGGCTCCTTACAATTCTTCTTCATCAAGCGTAGAAAGTAAGGGAGGCAAGGTCAGGTGTGCGCTAACTATGTCTAGAGAAGGTGAATGTTGGAAATGGTGCTTTCTGAGGCTCCTTACAGTCATCCCTCACCTATGGTAGAAAGGAAGGGAGGTAGTACAGCTGTGCGCTAGTAATGTCTACAGATGGTGAATGTAGGAAATGGTGCTTTCTGAGGCTCCTTACAGTCCTCCTTTACCTAGGGTGGAAAAAAAGGGAGACATGTACAGCTGTGCGCTAGTAATGACTACAGATGGTGAATGTTGGAAATGGTGCCTTCTGAGGCTCCTTACGGTTCTTCTTCATCAAGCGTAGAAAGTAAGGGAGGCAAGGTTAGGTGTGCGCTAACTATGTCTAGAGAAGGTGAATGTTGGAAATGGTGCTTTCTGAGGCTCCTTACAGTCCTCCTTCACCTAGGGTAGAAAGGAAGGGAGACATGTACAGCTGTGCGCTAGTAATGTCTACAGATGGTGAATTTTGGAAATGGTGCTTTCTGAGACTCCTTACAGTTCTTCTTCATCAAGAGTAGAAAGTATGGGAGGCAAGTTCAGGAGTGCGCTAACTATTTCTAGAGAAGGTTAATGTAGGGAATGGTCCTTTCTGAGGCTCCTTACAGTCCTCCTTCACGGTAGAAAGGAAGGGAGACATGTACAGCTCTGCGCTAGTAATGTCTACAGATGGTGATTGCTAGAAATGGTTCTTTCTGAGGCTCCTTACAGTTCTTCTTCATCAAGAGTAGAAAGTAAGGGAGGCAAGATGAGGTGTGCACTAACTATGTCTACAGATGGTGAATGTTGGAAATGGTGCTTTCTGAGGCTCCTTACAGTCCTCCATCACCTAGGGTAGAAAGGAAGGGAGACATGTACAGCTGTGCGCTAGTAATGTCTACAGATGGTGAATGTTGGAAATGGTGCTTTCTGAGGCTCCTTACTGTTCTTTTTCATCAAGCATAGAAAGTAAGGGAGGCAAGGTCAGGTGTGAGCTAACTATGTCGAGAGAAGTTGAATGTAGGAAATGGTGCTTTCTGAGGCTCTTTACCGTCCTCCTCCACATAGGGTAGAAAGGAAGGAAGACATACACAGCTGTGCGCTAGTAATGTCTACAGTTGGTGAATGTATGAAATGGTACTTTCTGAGGCTCCTTAAAGTCCTGCTTCACCTATGGTAGAAAGGAAGGGAGACTTGTACAGCTGTGCGCTAGTAATGTCTGTAGATGGTGAATGTTGGAAATGGTGCTTTCTGAGGCTCCTTACAGTCATCCTTCACCTAGGGTAGAAAGGAAGGGAGACAAGTACAGCTGTGCGCTAGTAATGTCTACAGATGGTGAATGTAGGTAATGGTGCTTTCTGAGGCTCCTTACAGTCCTCCTTCACCTAGGGTAGAAAGGAAGGGAGACATGTACAGCTGTGCGCTAGTAATGTCTACAGATGGTGAATGTTGGTAATGGTGCTTTCTGAGGCTCCTTACAGTCCTCCTTCACCTAGGGTAGAAGTGAAGGAAGACATGTACAGCTGTGCGCTAGTAATGTCTACTGATGGTAAATGTTGGAAATGATGCTTTCTGAGGATCCTTACGGTCCTCCTTCACCTAGGGTAGAAAGGAAGGGTGACATGTACAGCTTTGCGCTAGTAATGTCTTCATCAAGCATAGAAAGTAAGGGAGGCAAGGTCAAGTTGGCGCTAACTATGTCTACAGGTGGTGAATGTTGGAATTGGTGCTGTCCGCAGTGCCTTACAGTCCTCCTTCACCTAGGGTAGAAAGGAAGGGACACATGTACAGCTGTGCGCTAGTAATGTCTACAGATGGCTAATGTTGGAAATGGTGCTTTCTGAGGCTCCTTACAGTTCTTCTTCATAAAGTGTAGAAAGTAAGGGAGGCAAGGTCAGGTGTGAGCTAACTATGTCTAGAGAAGGTGAATGTAGGAAATGGTGCTTTCTGAGGCTCTTTACAGTCCTCCTTCACCTAGGGTAGAAAGGAAGGGTGACATGTACAGCTGTGCGCTAGTAATGTCTACAGATAGAGAATGTTGGAAATGGTGCTTTCTGAGGCTCTTACAGTTCTTCTTCATCAAGCATAGAAAGTAAGGGAGGCAAGGTCAAGTGTGCGCTAACTATGTCTACAGATGGTGAATATTGGAATTGTTGCTTTCCGCAGTGCCTTACAGTCCTCCTTCACCTAGGGTAGAAAGGAAGGGACACATGTACAGCTGTGCGCTAGTAATATCTACAGATGGCTAATGTTGGAAATGGTGCTTTCTGAGGCTCCTTACAGTTCTTCTACATCAAGCGTAGAAAGTAAGGGAGGCAAGATTAGGTGTGCGCTAACTATGTCTACAGATGGTGAATGTTGCATATGGTTCTTTCTGAGGCTCCTTACAGTCCTCCTTAACCTAGGGTAGGAAGGAAGGGAGAGATATACAGCTGTGTGCTAGTAATGTCTACAGATGGTGAATGTAGGAAATGGTGCTTTCTGAGGCTCCTTACAGTCCTCCTTCACATAGGGTAGAAAGGAAGGGAGACATATACAGCTGTGCGCTAGTAATGTCTACAGTTGGTGAATGTATGAAATGGTACTTTCTGAGGCTCCTTACATTCCTCCTTCACCTAGGGTAGAAAGGAAGGGAGACCTGTACAGCTATGCGCTAGTAATGTCTGAAGATGGTGGATCTTGGAAATGGTGCTTTCTGAGGCTCCTTACAGTCCTCCTTCACCTAGGGTAGAAAGGAAGGGAGACATGTACAGCTGTGCGCTAGTAATGTCTGCAGATGGTGAATGTTGGAAATGGAGCTTTCTGAGGCTCCTTAGAGTTCTTCTTCATCAAGCGTAGAAAGTAAGGGAGGAAAGGTCAGGTGTGAGCTAACTATGTCTAGAGAAGGTGAATGTAGGAAATGGTGCTTTCTGAGGCTCTTTACAGTCCTCCTTCACCTAGGGTGGAAAGGAAGGGTGACATGTACAGCTGTGCGCTAGTAATGTCTACAGATGGTGAATGTTAGAATGGTGCTTTCTGAGGCTCCTTACAGTTCTTCTTCATCAAGCATAGAAAGTAAGGGAGGCAAGGTCAAGTGGGCGCTAACTATGTCTACAGATGGTGAATGTTGGAATTGGTGCTTTCCGCACTGCCTTACAGTCCTCCTTCACCTAGGGTAGACAGGAAGGGACACATGTACAGCTGTGCGCTAGTAATGTCTACAGATGGCTAATGTTGGAAATGGGTCTTTCTGAGGCTCCTTACAGTTCTTCTTCATCAAGTGTAGAAAGTAACGGAGGCAAGGTCAGGTGTGAGCTAACTATGTCTAGAGAAGGTGTATATATGAAATGGTGCTTTCTGAGGCTCCTTACAGTCCTCCTTCACCTAGGGTAGAAACGAAGGGAGACATGTACAGCTGTGCGCTAGTAATGTCTACAGATGGTGAATGTTGGAAATGGTGCTTTATGAGGCTCCTTACAGTCCTCCTTCACCTAGGGTAGAAAGGAAGGGAGACATGTACAGCTGTGCGCTAGTAATGTCTACAGATGGTGAATGTTGGAAATGGAGCTTTCTGAGGCTCCTTAGAGTTCTTCTTCATCAAGCGTAGAAAGTAAGGGAGGCAAGGTCAGGTGTGAGCTAACTATGTCTAGAGAAGGTGAATGTAGGAAATGGTGCTTTCTGAGGCTCTTTACAGTCCTCCTTCACCTAGGGTAGAAACGAAGGGAGACATGTACAGCTGTGCGCTAGTAATGTCTACTGATAGTAAATGTTGGAAATGATGCTTTCTGAGGCTCCTTACAGTCCTCCTTCACCTAGGGTAGAAAGGAAGGGTGACATGTACAGCTGTGCGCTAGTAATGTCTACAGATGGTGAATGTTGGAAATGGTGCTTTCTGAGGCTCCTTACAGTTCTTCTTCATCAAGCATAGAAAGTAAGGTAGGCAAGGTCAAGTGGGCGCTAACTATGTCTACAGATGGTGAATGTTGGAATTGGTGCTTTCCGCAGTGCCTTACAGTCCTCCTTCACCTAGGGTAGAAAGGAAGGGACACATGTACAGCTGTGCGCTAGTAATGTCAATAGATGGCTAATGTTGGAAATGGTGCTTTCTGAGGCTCCTTACAGTTCTTCTTCATCAAGTGTAGAAAGTAAGGGAGGCAAGGTCAGGTGTGAGCTTACTATGTCTAGAGAAGGTGAATATAGGAAATGGTGCTTTCTGAGGCTCTTTACAGTCCTCCTTCACCTAGGGTAGAAACGAAGGGAGACATGTACAGCTGTGCGCTAGTAATGTCTACAGATGGTGAATGTTGGAAATGGTGCTTTCTGAGGCTCCTTACAGTCCTCCTTCACCTAGGGTAGAAAGGAAGGGAGAAAAGTACAGCTGTGCGCTAGTAATGTCTACTGATGGTAAATGTTGGAAATGATGCTTTCTGAGGCTCCTTACAGTCCTCCTTCACCTAGGGTAGAACGGAAGGGAGACCTGTACAGCTATGCGCTAGTAATGTCTAAAGATGGTGAATCTTGGAAATGGTGCTTTCTGAGGCTCCTTACAGTCCTCCTTCACCTAGGGTAGAAAGGAAGGGTGACATGTACAGCTGTGCGCTAGTAATGTCTACAGATGGTGAATGTTGGAAATGGTGCTTTCTGAGGCTCCTTACAGTTCTTCTTCATCAAGCATAGAAAGTATGGGAGGCAAGGTCAAGTGGGCGCTAACTATGTCTACAGATGGTGAATGTTGGAATTGGTGCTTTCCGCAGCTCCTTACAGTCCTGCTTCACCTATGGTAGAAAGGGAGACTTGTACAGCTGTGCGCTAGTAATGTCTGTAGATGGTGAATGTTGGAAATGGTGCTTTCTGAGGCTCCTTACAGTCATCCTACACCTAGGGTAGAAAGGAAGGGAGACATGTACAGCTGTGCGCTAGTAATGTCTACAGATGGTGAATGTTGGAAATGGTGCTTTCTGAGGCTCCTTGCAGTCCTCCTTCACCTAGGGTAGAAAGGAAGGGAGACATGTACAGCTGTGTGCGAGTAATGTCTACAGATGGTGAATGTTGGAAATGGTGCTTTCTGAGGCTCCTTACTATTCTTTTTCATCAAGCGTAGAAAGTACGGGAGGCAAGGTCAGGTGTGAGCTAACTATGTCTAGAGAAGGTGAATGTAGGAAATGGTGCTTTCTGAGGCTCTTTACCGTCCTCCTTCACCTAGGGTAGAAACGAAGGAAGACATGTACAGCTGTGCGCTAGTAATGTCTACTGATGGTAAATGTTGGAAATGATGCTTTCTGAGGCTCCTTACAGTCCTCCTTCACCTAGGGTAGAAAGGAAGGGTGACATGTACAGCTGTGCGCTAGTAATGTCTACAGATGGTGAATGTTGGAAATCGTGCTTTCTGAGGCTCCTTACAGTTCTTCTTCATCAAGCATAGAAAGTAAGGGAGGCAAGGTCAAGTGGGCGCTAACTATGTCTACAGATGGTGAATGTTGGAATTGGTGCTTTCCGCAGTGCCTTACAGTCCTCCTTTACCTAGGGTAGAAAGGAAGGGACACATGTACAGCTGTGCGCTAGTAATGTCTACAGATGGCTAATGTTGGAAATGGTGCTTTCTGAGGCTCCTTACAGTTCTTCTTCATCAAGTGTAGAAAGTAAGGGAGGCAACGTCAGGTGTGAGCTAACTATGTCTAGAGAAGGTGAATATAGGAAATGGTGCTTTCTGAGGCTCTTTACAGTCCTCCTTCACCTAGGGTAGAAACGAAGGGAGACATGTACAGCTGTGCGCTAGTAATGTCTACAGATGGTGAATGTTGGAAATGGTGCTTTCTGAGGCTTCTTACAGTCCTCCTTCACCTAGGGTAGAAAGGAAGGGAGACATGTACATCTGTGCACTAGTAATGTCTACAGATGGTGAATGTTGGAAATGGAGCTTTCTGAGGCTCCTTACAGTTCTTCTTCATCAAGCGTAGAAAGTAAGGGAGGCAAGGTCAGGTGTGAGCTAACTATGCCTAGAGAAGGTGAATGTAGGAAATGGTGCTTTCAGAGGCTCTTTACAGTCCTCCTTCACCTAGGGTAGAAACGAAGGGAGACATGTACAGCCGTGCGCTAGTAATGTCTACTGATGGTAAATGTTGGAAATGATCCTTTCTGAGGCTCCTTACAGTCCTCCTTCACCTAGGGTAGAAAGGAAGCGTGACATGTACAGCTGTGCGCTAGTAATGTCTACAGATGGTGAATGTTGGAAATGGTGCTTTCTGAGGCTCCTTACAGTTCTTCTTCATCAAGCATAGAAAGTAAGGGAGGCAAGGTCAAGTGGGCGCTAACTATGTCTACAGATGGTGAATGTTGGAATTGGTGATTTCCGCAGTGCCTTACAGTCCTCCTTCACCTAGGGTAGAAAGGAAGGGACACATGTACAGCTGTGCGCTAGTAATGTCTACAGATGGCTAATGTTGGAAATGGTGCTTTCTTAGGCTCCTTACAGTTCTTCTTCATCAAGAGTAGAAAGTATGGGAGGCAAGGTCAGGAGTGCGCTAACTATGTCTAGAGAAGGTTAATGTAGGGAATGGTCCTTTCTGAGGCTCCTTACAGTCCTTCTTCACGGTAGAAAGGAACGGAGACATGTACAGCTGTGCGCTAGTAATGTCTACAGATGGTGAATGTTGGAAATGGTGCTTTCTGAGACTCCTTACAGTTTTTCTTCATCAAGAGTTGAAAGTAAGGGAGGCAAGGTCAGGTGTACGCTAACTATGTCTACATATGGTGAATGTTGGAAATGGTGCTTTCCGCAGCTCCTAACAGTACTCCTTCACCTAGGGTAAAAAGGAAGGGAGACATGTACAGCTGTGCGCTAGTAATGTCTACAGATGATGAATGTTGAGAATGGTACTTTCTGAGACTCCTTACAGTTCTTCTTCATCAAGAGTAGAAAGTAAGGGAGGCAAGGTCAGGTGTGCGCTAGTAATGTCTACAGATGGTGAATGTTGGAAATGGTACTTTTTTAGACTCCTTACAGTTCTTCTTCATCAAGAGTAGGAAATAAGGTAGGCAAGGTCAGGTGTGCGTTAACTATGACTAGAGAAGGTGAATGTTGGATATGGTGCTTTCTGAGGCTCCTTACAGACCTCCTTCACCTAGCGTAGAAAGGAAGGGACACATGTACAGCTGTGCGCTAATAATGTCTACAGATGGTGAATGTAGGAAATGGTGTATTCTGAGGCTCCTTACAGTTCTTCTTCATCAAGAGTAGTAAATAAGGGAGGCAAGGTCAGGTGTGCGCTAACTATGTCTAGAGAAGGTCAATGTTGGAAATGGTAATTTCTGAGGCTCCTTACAGTCCTCCTTCACCTAGGGTAGAAAGGAAGGGACACATGTACAGCTGTGCCCTAACGATGTCTACAAATGGTGAATGTAGGAAATGGTGCTTTCTGAGGCTCCTTACAGTCCTCCTTCACCTAGGGTAGAAAGGAAGGGAGACATGTACAGCTGTGCGCTAGTAATGTCTAAAGATGGTGATTCTTGGAAATGGTGCTTTCTGAGGCTCCTTACAGTTCTTCTTCATCAAGCGTAGAAAGTAAGGGAGGCAAGGTCAGGTGTGCGCGAACTATGACTAGAGAAGGTGAATGTAGAAATGGTGCTTTCTGAGGCTCCTTACAGT
Source organism: Schistocerca cancellata (assembly GCF_023864275.1). Taxonomy (NCBI): domain Eukaryota; kingdom Metazoa; phylum Arthropoda; class Insecta; order Orthoptera; family Acrididae; genus Schistocerca; species Schistocerca cancellata. Next base: position 18,488,131 of record NC_064627.1, on the reverse strand, counting down.
CCTCCTTCACCTAGGGTAGAAAGGAAGGGAGACATGTACAGCTGTGCGCTAGTGATGTCAACAGATGGTGAATGTTGGAAATGGTGCTTTCTGAGGTTCCTTACAGTCCTCCTTCACCTAGTGTAGAAAGGAAGGGAGACATGTACAGCTGTGCGCTAGTAATGTCTACAGATGGTGAATGTTGGAAATGGTGCTTTCTGAGGCTCCTTACAGTCCTCCTCCACCTAGGGTAGAAAGGAAGGGAGACATGTACAGCTGTGCGCTAGTAATGTCTACAGATGGTGAATGTTGGAAATGGGGCTTTCTGAGGCTCCTTACAGTTCTTCTTCATCAAGCGTAGAAAGTAAGGGAGGCAAGGTCAGGTGTGAGCTAACTATGTCTAGAGAAGGTGAATGTAGGAAATGGTGCTTTCTGAGGCTCTTTACAGTCCTCCTTCACCTAGGGTAGAAACGAAGGGAGACATGTACAGCTGTGCGCTAGTAATGTCTACTGATGGTAAATGTTGGAAATGATGCTTTCTGAGGCTCCTTACAGTCCTCCTTCACCTAGGGTAGAAAGGAAGGGTGACATGTACAGCTGTGCGCTAGTAATGTCTACAGATGGTGAATGTTGGAAATGGTGCTTTCTGAGGCTCCTTACAGTTCTTCTTCATCAAGCATAGAAAGTATGGGAGGCAAGGTCAAGTGGGCGCTAACTATGTCTACAGATGGTGAATGTTGGAATTGGTGCTTTCCGCAGTGCCTTACAGTCCTCCTTCACCTAGGGTAGAAAGGTAGGAACACATGTACAGCTGTGCGCTAGTAATTACTACAGATGGCTAATGTTGGAAATGGTGCTTTCTGAGGCTCCTTACAGTTCTTCTTCATCAAGTGTAGAAAGTAACGGAGGCAAGGTCAGGTGTGCGCTAACTATGTCTAGAGAAGGTGAATGTAGGAAATGGTGCTTTCTGAGGCTCTTTACAGTCCTCCTTCACCTAGGGTAGAATCGAAGGGAGATATGTACAGGTGTGCGCTAGTAATGTCTACTGATGGTAAATGTTGGCAATGATGCTTTCTGAGGCTCCTTACAGTCCTCCTTCACCTAGGGTAGAAAGGAAGAGTGACATGCACAACTGTGCACTAGTAATGTCTACAGATGGTGAATGTTAGAAATGGTGCTTTCTGAGGCTCGTTACAGTTCTTCTTCATCAAGCGTAGAAAGTAAGGGAGGCAAGCTCAGGTGTGCGCTAACTATGTCTACAGATGGTGAATGTTGGAAATGGTGCTTTCCACAGCTTCTTACCGTCCTCCATCACCTAGGGTAGAAAGGAAGGGAGACATGTACAGCTGTGCGCTAGTAATGTCTACAGATGGTGAATGTTGGAAATGTGCTTTCTGAGGCTCCTTACAATCCTCCTTCACCTAGGGTAGAAAGGAAGGGAGACATGTACAGCAGTGCACTATTAATGTCTACAGATGGTGAATGTTGTAAATGGTGCTTTCTGAGGCTCCTTACAGTTCTTTTTCATTAAGCATAGAAAGTAAGGGAGGCAAGGTCAAGTGGGCGCTAACTATGTCTACAGATGGTGAATGTTGGAATTGGTGCTTTCCGCAGTGCCTTACAGTCCTCCTTCACCTAGGGTAGGAAGGAAGGGTGACATGTACAGCTGTGCGCTAGTAATGTCTACAGATGGTGAATGTTGGAAATGGTGCTTTCTGAGGCTCCTTACAGTTCTTCTTCATCAAGCATAGAAAGTAAGGGAGGCAAGGTCAAGTGGGCGCTAACTATGTCTACAGATGGTGAATGTTGGAATTGGTGCTTTCCGCAGTGCCTTACACTCCTCCTTCACCTAGGGTAAAAAGGAAGGGACACATGTACAGCTGTGCGCTAGTAATGTCTACATATGGCTAATGTTGGAAATGGTGCTTTCAGAGGCTCCTTACAGTTCTTCTTCATCAAGAGTAGAAAGTATGGGAGGCAAGGTCAGGAGTGCGCTAACTATGTCTAGAGAAGGTTAATGTAGGGAATGGTCCTTTCTGACGCTCCTTACAGTCCTCCTTCACGGTAGAAAGGAAGGGAGACATGTACAGCTCTGCGCTAGTAATGTCTACAGATGGTGAATGTTAGAAATGGTGCTTTCTGAGGCTCCTTACAGTTCTTCTTCATCAAGCGTAGAAAGTAAGTGAGGCAAGGTGAGGTGTGCGCTAACTATGTCTACAGATGGTGAGTGTTAGAAATTGTGCTTTCTGAGGCTCCTTACAGTTCTTCTTCATCAAGCGTAAAAAGTAAGGGAGGCATGGTCAGGTGTGCACTAACTATGTCAAGAGATTGTGAATGTTGGAAATGGTGCTTTCCGCAGCTCCTTACAGTCCTGCTTCACCTATGATAGAAAGGAAGGGAGTCTTGTACAGCTGTGCGCTAGTAATGTCTGTAGATGGTGAATGTTGGAAATGGTGCTTTCTGAGGCTCCTTACAGTCATCCTTCACCTAGGGTAGAAAGGAAGGGAGACATGTACAGCTGTGCGCTAGTAATGTCTACAGATGGTGATTGTTGGAAATGGTGCTTTCTGAGGCTCCTTACAGTCCTCCTTCACCTAGGGTAGAGAGGAAGGGAGACATGTACAGCTGTGCACTAGTAATTTCTACTGATGGTAAATGTTGGAAATGATGCTTTCTGAGGCTCCTAACAGTCCTCCTTCACCTAGGGTAGAAAGGAAGGGTGACATGTACAGCTGTGCGCTAGTAATGTCTACAGATGGTGAATGTTGGAAATGGTGCTTTCTGAGGCTCCTTACAGTTCTTCTTCATCAAGCATAGAAAGTAAGGGAGGCAAGGTCAAGTGGGCGCTAACTATGTCTACAGATGGTGAATGTTGGAATTGGTGCTTTCCGCAGTGCCTTACAGTCCTCCTTCACCTAGGGTAGAAAGGAAGGGACACATGTACAGCTGTGCGCTAGTAATGTCAATAGATGGCTAATGTTTGAAATGGTGCTTTCTGAGGCTCCTTACGGTTTTTCTTCATCAAGTGCAGAAAGTAAGGGAGGGAAGGTCAGGTGTGAGCTAACTATGTCTAGAGAAGGTGAATGTAGGAAATGGTGCTTTCTGAGGCTCTTTACAGTCCTCCTTCACCTAGGAAAGAAACGAAGGGAGACATGTACAGCTGTGCGCTAGTAATGTCTACTGATGGTAAATGTTGGAAATGATGCTTTCTGAGGCTCCTTACAGTCCTCCTTAACCTAGGGTTGAAAGGAAGGGTGACATGTACAGCTGTGCGCTAGTAATGTCTACAGATGGTGAATGTTGGAAATGGTGCTTTCTGAGGCTCCTTACAGTTGTTCTTCATCAAGCATAGAAAGTAAGGGAGGCAAGGTCAAGTGGGCGCTAACTATGTCTACAGATGGTGAATGTTGGAATTGGTGCTTTCCGCAGTGCCTTACAGTCCTCCTTCACCTAGGGTAGAAAGGTAGGAACACATGTACAGCTGTGCGCTAGTAATTACTACAGATGGCTAATGTTGGAAATGGTGCTTTCTGAGGCTCCTTACAGTTCTTCTTCATCAAGTGTAGAAAGTAAGGGAGGCAAGGTCAGGTGTGCGCTAACTATGTCTAGAGAAGGTGAATGTAGGAAATGGTGCTTTCTGAGGCTCTTTACAGTCCTCCTTCACCTAGGGTAGAATCGAAGGGAGATATGTACAGGTGTGCGCTAGTAATGTCTACTGATGGTAAATGTTGGAAATGATGCTTTCTGAGGCTCCTTACAGTCCTCCTTCACCTAGGGTAGAAAGGAAGAGTGACATGCACAACTGTGCACTAGTAATGTCTACAGATGGTGAATGTTAGAAATGGTGCTTTCTGAGGCTCGTTACAGTTCTTCTTCATCAAGCGTAGAAAGTAATGGAGGCAAGCTCAGGTGTGCGCTAACTATGTCTACAGATGGTGAATGTTGGAAATGGTGCTTTCCACAGCTTCTTACCGTCCTCCATCACCTAGGGTAGAAAGGAAGGGAGACATGTACAGCTGTGCGCTAGTAATGTCTACAGATGGTGAATGTTGGAGATGTGCTTTCTGAGGCTCCTTACAATCCTCCTTCACCTAGGGTAGAAAGGAAGGGAGACATGTACAGCAGTGCGCTATTAATGTCTACAGATGGTGAATGTTGTAAATGGTGCTTTCTGAGGCTCCTTACAGTTCTTCTTCATTAAGCATAGAAAGTAAGGGAGGCAAGGTCAAGTGGGCGCTAACTATGTCTACAGTTGGTGAATGTTGGAATTGGTGCTTTCCGCAGTGCCTTACAGTCCTCCTTCACCTAGGGTAGAAAGGAAGGGACACATGTACAGCTGTGCGCTAGTAATGTCTACAGATGGTGAATGTTGGAAATGGTGATTTCTGAGGCTCCTTACAGTCCCCCTTCACCTAGGGTAGAAAGGCAGGGAGACATGTACAGCTGTGCGCTAGTTACGTCTACAGATGGTGAATGTTGGAAATGGTGCTTTCTGAGGCTCCATACAGATCTTCTACATCAAGCGTAGAAAGTAAGGGAGGCATGATCAGGTGTGCGCTAACTATGTCTAGAGAAGGTGAGTGTTGGAAATGGTGCTTTCTGAGGCTCCTTACAGTCCTCCTTCACCTAGGGAAGTAAGGAAGGGAGACATGTACAGCTGTGTGCTAGTAATGTCTACAGCTAGTGAATGTTGGAAATGGTGCTTTCTGAGGCTCCTTACAGTTCTTCTTCATCAAGCGTAGAAAGTTAGGGAGGCAAGGTCAGGTGTGCGCGAACTATGACTAGAGAAGGTGAATGTAGAAATGGTGCTTTCTGAGGCTCCTTACAGTCCTCCTTCACCTAGGGTAGAAAGGAAGGGAGACATGTACAGCTGTGCGCTAGTGATGTCAACAGATGGTGAATGTTGGAAATGGTGCTTTCTGAGGTTCCTTACAGTCCTCCTTCACCTAGTGTAGAAAGGAAGGGAGACATGTACAGCTGTGCGCTAGTAATGTCTACAGATGGTGAATGTTGGAAATGGTGCTTTCTGAGGCTCCTTACAGTCCTCCTCCACCTAGGGTAGAAAGGAAGGGAGACATGTACAGCTGTGCGCTAGTAATGTCTACAGATGGTGAATGTTGGAAATGGGGCTTTCTGAGGCTCCTTACAGTTCTTCTTCATCAAGCGTAGAAAGTAAGGGAGGCAAGGTCAGGTGTGAGCTAACTATGTCTAGAGAAGGTGAATGTAGGAAATGGTGCTTTCTGAGGCTCTTTACAGTCCTCCTTCACCTAGGGTAGAAACGAAGGGAGACATGTACAGCTGTGCGCTAGTAATGTCTACTGATGGTAAATGTTGGAAATGATGCTTTCTGAGGCTCCTTACAGTCCTCCTTCACCTAGGGTAGAAAGGAAGGGTGACATGTACAGCTGTGCGCTAGTAATGTCTACAGATGGTGAATGTTGGAAATGGTGCTTTCTGAGGCTCCTTACAGTTCTTCTTCATCAAGCATAGAAAGTAAGGGAGGCAAGGTCAAGTGGGCGCTAACTATGTCTACAGATGGTGAATGTTGGAATTGGTGCTTTCCGCAGTGCCTTACAGTCCTCCTTCACCTAGGGTAGAAAGGTAGGAACACATGTACTGCTGTGCGCTAGTAATTACTACAGATGGCTAATGTTGGAAATGGTGCTTTCTGAGGCTCCTTACAGTTCTTCTTCATCAAGTGTAGAAAGTAAGGGAGGCAAGGTCAGGTGTGCGCTAACTATGTCTAGAGAAGGTGAATGTAGGAAATGGTGCTTTCTGAGGCCCTTTACAGTCCTCCTTCACCTAGGGTAGAATCGAAGGGAGATATGTACAGGTGTGCGCTAGTAATGTCTACTGATGGTAAATGTTGGCAATGATGCTTTCTGAGGCTCCTTACAGTCCTCCTTCACCTAGGGTAGAAAGGAAGAGTGACATGCACAACTGTGCACTAGTAATGTCTACAGATGGTGAATGTTAGAAATGGTGCTTTCTGAGGCTCGTTACAGTTCTTCTTCATCAAGCGTAGAAAGTAAGGGAGGCAAGCTCAGGTGTGCGATAACTATGTCTACAGATGGTGAATGTTGGAAATGGTGCTTTCCACAGCTTCTTACCGTCCTCCATCACCTAGGGTAGAAAGGAAGGGAGACATGTACAGCTGTGCGCTAGTAATGTCTACAGATGGTGAATGTTGGAAATGTGCTTTCTGAGGCTCCTTACAATCCTCCTTCACCTAGGGTAGAAAGGAAGGGAGACATGTACAGCAGTGCGCTATTAATGTCTACAGATGGTGAATGTAGTAAATGGTGCTTTCTGAGGCTCCTTACAGTTCTTTTTCATTAAGCATAGAAAGTAAGGGAGGCAAGGTCAAGTGGGCGCTAACTATGTCTACAGATGGTGAATGTTGGAATTGGTGCTTTCCGCAGTGCCTTACAGTCCTCCTTCACCTAGGGTAGAAAGGAAGGGTGACATGTACAGCTGTGCGCTAGTAATGTCTACAGATGGTGAATGTTGGAAATGGTGCTTTCTGAGGCTCCTTACAGTTCTTCTTCATCAAGCATAGAAAGTAAGGGAGGCAAGGTCAAGTGGGCGCTAACTATGTCTACAGATGGTGAATGTTGGAATTGGTGCTTTCCGCAGTGCCTTACAGTCCTCCTTCACCTAGGGTAGAAAGGAAGGGACACATGTACAGCTGTGCGCTAGTAATGTCTACAGATGGCTAATGTTGGAAATGGTGCTTTCTGAGGCTCCTTACAGTTCTTCTTCATCAAGAGTAGAAAGTATGGGAGGCAAGGTCAGGAGTGCGCTAACTATGTCTAGAGAAGGTTAATGTAGGGAATGGTCCTTTCTGAGGCTCCTTACAGTCCTCCTTCATGGTAGAAAGGAAGGGAGACATGTACAGCTCTGCGCTAGTAATGTCTACAGATGGTGAATGTTAGAAATGGTGCTTTCTGAGGCTCCTTACAGTTCTTCTTCATCAAGCGTAGAAAGTAAGTGAGGCAAGATGAGGTGTGCGCTAACTATGTCTACAGATGGTGAGTGTTAGAAATGGTGCTTTCTGAGGCTCCTTACAGTTCTTCTTCATCAAGCGTAAAAAGTAAGGGAGGCATGGTCAGGTGTGCACTAACTATGTCAAGAGATTGTGAATGTTGGAAATGGTGCTTTCCGCAGCTCCTTACAGTCCTGATTCACCTATGATAGAAAGGAAGGGAGTCTTGTACAGCTGTGCGCTAGTAATGTCTGTAGATGGTGAATGTTGGAAATGGTGCTTTCTGAGGCTCCTTACTGTCATCCTTCACCTAGGGTAGAAAGGAAGGGAGACATGTACAGCTGTGCGCTAGTAATGTCTACAGATGGTGATTGTTGGAAATGGTGCTTTCTGAGGCTCCTTACAGTCCTCCTTCACCTAGCGTAGAAAGGAAGGGAGACATGTACAGCTGTGCGCTAGTAATTTCTACTGATGGTAAATGTTGGAAGTGATGCTTTCTGAGGCTCCTAACAGTCCTCCTTCACCTAGGGTAGAAGGGAAGGGTGACATGTACAGCTGTGCGCTAGTAATGTCTACAGATGGTGAATGTTGGAAATGGTGCTTTCTGAGGCTCCTTACAGTTCTTCTTCATCAAGCATAGAAAGTAAGGGAGGCAAGGTCAAGTGGGCGCTAACTATGTCTACAGATGGTGAATGTTGGAATTGGTGCTTTCCGCAGTGCCTTACAGTCCTCCTTCACCTAGGGTAGAAAGGAAGGGACACATGTACAGCTGTGCGCTAGTAATGTCAATAGATGGCTAATGTTGGAAATGGTGCTTTCTGAGGCTCCTTACAGTTCTTCTTCATCAAGTATAGAAAGTAAGGGAGGCAAGGTCAGGTGTGAGCTAACTATGTCTAGAGAAGGTGAATATAGGAAATGGTGCTTTCTGAGGCTCTTTACAGTCCCCCTTCACCTAGGGTAGAAACGAAGGGAGACATGTACAGCTGTGCGCTAGTAATGTCTACAGATGGTGAATGTTGGAAATGGTGCTTTCTGAGGCTCCTTACAGTCCTCCTTCACCTAGGGTAGAAAGGAAGGGAGACAAGTACAGCTGTGCGCTAGTAATGTCTACAGATGGTGAATGTTGGAAATGGTGCTTTCTGAGGCTCCTTACAGTTCTTCTTCATCAAGCATAGAAAGTATGGGAGGCAAGGTCAAGTGGGCGCTAACTATGTCTACAGATGGTGAATGTTGGATATGGTTCTTTCTCAGGCTCCTTACAGTCCTCCTTCACCTAGGGTAGAACGGAAGGGAGACCTGTACAGCTATGCGCTAGTAATGTCTAAAGATGGTGAATCTTGGAAATGGTGCTTTCTGAAGCTCAATACAGTCCTCCTTCACCTAGGGTAGAAAGGAAGCGTGACATGTACAGCTGTGCACTAGTAATGTCTACAGATGGTGAATGTTAGAAATGGTGCTTTCTGAGGCTCCTTACAGTCCTCCTTCACCTAGGGTAGAAAGGAAGGGTGACATGTACAGCTGTGCGCTAACTATGTCTACAGATGGTGAATGTTGGAATTGGTGCTTTCTGCAGTGCCTTACAATCCTCCTTTACCTAGGGTAGAAAGGAAGGGACACATGTACAGCTGTGCGCTAGTAATGTCTACAGATGGCTAATGTTGGAAATGGTGCTTTCTGAGGCTCCTTACAGTTCTTCTTCATCAAGTGTAGAAAGTAAGGGAGGCAACGTCAGGTGTGAGCTAACTATGTCTAGAGAAGGTGAATATAGGAAATGGTGCATTCTAAGGCTCTTTACAGTCCTCCTTCACCTAGGGTAGAAACGAAGGGAGACATGTACAGCTGTGCGCTAGTAATGTCTACAGATGGTGAATGTTGGAAATGGTGCTTTCTGAGGCTTCTTACAGTCCTCCTTCACCTAGGGTAGAAAGGAAGGGAGACATGTACATCTGTACGCTAGTTATGTCTACAGATGGTGAATGTTGGAAATGGAGCTTTCTGAGGCTCCTTACAGTTCTTCTTCATCAAGCGTAGAAAGTAAGGGAGGCAAGGTCAGGTGTGAGCTAACTATGCCTAGAGAAGGTGAATGTAGGAAATGGTGCTTTCTGAGGCTCTTTACAGTCCTCCTTCACCTAGGGTAGAAACGAAGGGAGACATGTACAGCTGTGCGCTAGTAATGTCTACTGATGGTAAATGTTGGAAATGATGCTTTCTGAGGCTCCTTACAAGCCTCCTTCACCTAGGGTAGAAAGGAAGGGTGACATGTACAGCTGTGCGCTAGTAATGTCTACAGATGGTGAATGTTGGAAATGGTGCTTTCTGAGGCTCCTTACAGTTCTTCTTCATCAAGCATAGAAAGTAAGGGAGGCAAGGTCAAGTGGGCGCTAACTATGTCTACAGATGGTGAATGTTGGAATTGGTGCTTTCCGCAGTGCCTTACAGTCCTCCTTCACCTAGGGTAGAAAGGAAGGGACACATGTACAGCTGTGCGCTAGTAATGTCTACAGATGGCTAATGTTGGAAATGGTGCTTTCTGAGTCTCCTTACAGTTCTTCTTCATCAAGAGTAGAAAGTATGGGAGGCAAGGTCAGGAGTGCGCTAACTATGTCTAGAGAAGGTTAATGTAGGGAATGGTCCTTTCTGAGGCTCCTTACAGTCCTTCTTCACGGTAGAAAGGAACGGAGACATGTACAGCTGTGCGCTAGTAATGTCTACAGATGGTGAATATTGGAAATGGTGCTTTCTGAGTGGTGCTTTCCGCAGCTCCTTACAGTAATCCTTCACCTAGGGTAAAAAGGAAGGGAGACATGTACAGCTGTGCGCTAGTAATGTCTACAGATGGTGAATGTTGAGAATGGTACTTTCTGAGACTCCTTACAGTTCTTCTTCATCAAGAGTAGAAAGTAAGGGAGGCAAGGTCAGGTGTGCGCTAGTAATGTCTACAGATGGTGAATGTTGGAAATGGTACTTTTTTAGACTCCTTACAGTTCTTCTTCATCAAGAGTAGGAAATAAGGTAGGCAAGGTCAGGTGTGCGCTAACTATGACTAGAGAAGGTGAATGTTGGAAATGGTGCTTTCTGAGGCTCCTTACAGACCTCCTTCACCTAGGGTAGAAAGGAAGGGAAACATGTACAGCTGTGCGCTAGTAATGTCTACAGATGGTGAATGTTGGAAATGGTGCTTTCTGAGTCTCCTTACAGTTCTTCTTCATCAAGTGTAGAAAGTAAGGGAGGCAAGGTCAGGTGTGAGTTAACTATGTCTAGAGAAGGTGAATGTAGGAAATGGTGTTTTCTGAGGCTCTTTACAGTCCTCCTTCACCTAGAGTTGAAACGAAGGGAGACATCTACAGCTGTGCGCTAGTAATGTCTACTGATGGTAAATGTAGGAAATTGTGCTTTCTGAGGCTCTTTACAGTCCTCCTTCACTTAGGGTAGAAAGGAATTGAGACATGTACAGCTGTGCGCTAGTAATGTCTACAGATGGTGAAAGTTGGAAATGGTGCTTTCTGAGGCTCCTTACAGTCCTCCTTCACTTAGGGCAGAAAGGAAGGGTGAAATGTACAGCTGTGCACTAGTAATGTCTACAGATGGTGAATGTTGGAAATGGTGCTTTCTGAGACTCCTTACAGTTTTTCTTCATCAAGAGTTGAAAGTAAGGGAGGCAAGGTCAGGTGTACGCTAACTATGTCTACATATGGTGAATGTTGGAAATGGTGCTTTCCGCAGCTCCTTACAGTACTCCTTCACCTAGGGTAAAAAGGAAGGGAGACATGTACAGCTGTGCGCTAGTAATGTCTACAGATGGTGAATGTTGAGAATGGTACTTTCTGAGACTCCTTACAGTTCTTCTTCATCAAGAGTAGAAAGTAAGGGAGGCAAGGTCAGGTGTGCGCTAGTAATGTCTACAGATGGTGAATGTTGGAAATGGTACTTTTTTAGACTCCTTACAGTTCTTCTTCATCAAGAGTAGGAAATAAGGTAGGCAAGGTCAGGTGTGCGCTAACTATGACTAGAGAAGGTGAATGTTGGAAATGGTGCATTCTGAGGCTCCTTACAGACCTCCTTGACCTAGGGTAGAAAGAGAAGGGACATATGTACAGCTGTGCGCTAATAATGTCTACAGATGGTGAATGTAGGAAATGGTGCTTTCTGAGGCTCCTTACAGTTCTTCTTCATCAAGAGTAGTAAATAAGGGAGGCAAGGTCAGGTGTCCGCTAACTATGTCTAGAGAAGGTCAATGTTGGAAATGGTAATTTCTGAGGCTCCTTACAGTCCTCCTTCACCTAGGGTAGAAAGGAAGGGTCACATGTACAGCTGTGCCCTAACGATGTCTACAAATGGTGAATGTAGGAAATGGTGCTTTCTGAGGCTCCTTACAGTCCTCCTTCACCTAGGGTAGAAAGGAAGGGAGACATGTACAGCTGTGCGCTAGTAATGTCTAAAGATGGTGATTCTTGGAAATGGTGCTTTCTGAGGCTCCTTACAGTTCTTCTTCATCAAGCGTAGAAAGTAAGGGAGGCAAGGTCTGGTGTGCGCTAACTATGTCCAGAGAAGGTGAATGTTGCAAATGGTGCTTTCTGAGGATCCTTACAGTCCTACTTCACCTAGGGTAGAAAGGAAGAGAGACATGTATAGCCGTGCGCTAGTAATGTCTTCAGATGGTGAATGTTGGAAATGGTACTTTTTTAGACTCCTTACAGTTCTTCTTCATCAAGAGTAGTAAATAAGGGAGGCAAGGTCAGGTGTGCGCTAACTATGACTAGAGAAGGTGAATGTTGGAAATGGTGCTTTCTGAGGCTCCTTACAGTCCTCCTTCACCTAGGGTAGAAAGGAAGGGACACATGTACAGCTGTGCGCTAATAATGTCTACAGATGGTGAATGTTGGAAATGGTGCTTTCTGAGGCTCCTAACAGTCCTCCTTCATCTAGGGTAGAAAGGAAGGGAAACATGTACAGCTGTGCGTTAGTAATGCCTACAGATTGTGAATGTTGGAAATGGTGCTTTCTGAGGCTCCTTACAGTCGTCCTTCACCTAGGGTAGAAAGGAAGGGAGATATGTACAGCTGTGCGCTAGTAATGTCTACAGCTAGAGAATGTTGGAAATGGTGCTTTCTGAGGCTCCTTACAGTTCTTCTTCATCAAGCGTAGAAAGTAAGGGAGGCAAGGTCAGGTGTGCGCGAACTATGACTAGAGAAGGTGAATGTAGAAATGGTGCTTTCTGAGGCTCCTTACAGTCCTCCTTCACCTAGGGTAGAAAGGAAGGGAGACATGTACAGCTGTGCGCTAGTGATGTCAACAGATGGTGAATGTTGGAAATGGTGCTTTCTGAGGTTCCTTACAGTCCTCCTTCACCTAGTGTAGAAAGGAAGGGAGACATGTACAGCTGTGCGCTAGTAATGTCTACAGATGGTGAATGTTGGAAATGGGGCTTTCTGAGGCTCCTTACAGTTCTTCTTCATCAAGCGTAGAAAGTAAGGGAGGGATGGTCAGGTGTGAGCTAACTATGTCTAGAGAAGGTGAATGTAGGAAATGGTGCTTTCTGAGGCTCTTTACAGTCCTCCTTCACCTAGGGTAGAAACGAAGGGAGACATGTACAGCTGTGCGCTAGTAATGTCTACTGATGGTAAATGTTGGAAATGATGCTTTCTGAGGCTTCTTACAGTCCTCATTCACCTAGGGTAGAAAGGAAGGGTGACATGTACAGCTGTGCGCTAGTAATGTCTACAGATTGTGAATGTTGGAAATGGTGCTTTCTGAGGCTCCTTACAGTTCTTCTTCATCAAGCATAGAAAGTAAGGGAGGCAAGGTCAAGTGGGCGCTAACTATGTCTACAGATGGTGAATGTTGGAATTGGTGCTTTCCGCAGTGCCTTACAGTCCTCCTTCACCTAGGGTAGAAAGGTAGGAACAAATGTACAGCTGTGCGCTAGTAATTACTACAGATGGCTAATGTTGGAAATGGTGCTTTCTGAGGCTCCTTACAGTTCTTCTTCATCAAGTGTAGAAAGTAAGGGAGGCAAGGTCAGGTGTGCGCTAACTATGTCTAGAGAAGGTGAATGTAGGAAATGGTGCTTTCTGAGGCTCTTTACAGTCCTCCTTCACCTAGGGTAGAATCGAAGGGAGATATGTACAGGTGTGCGCTAGTAATGTCTACTGATGGTAAATGTTGGAAATGATGCTTTCTGAGGCTCCTTACAGTCCTCCTTCACCTAGGGTAGAAAGGAAGAGTGACATGCACAACTGTGCACTAGTAATGTCTACAGATGGTGAATGTTAGAAACTGTGCTTTCTGAGGCTCGTTACAGTTCTTCTTCATCAAGCGTAGAAAGTAAGGGAGGCAAGCTCAGGTGTGCGCTAACTATGTCTACAGATGGTGAATGTTGGAAATGGTGCTTTCCACAGCTTCTTACCGTCCTCCATCACCTAGTGTAGAAAGGAAGGGAGACATGTACAGCTGTGCGCTAGTAATGTCTACAGATGGTGAATGTTGGAAATGTGCTTTCTGAGGCTCCTTACAATCCTCCTTCACCTAGGGTAGAAAGGAAGGGAGATATGTACAGCAGTGCGCTATTAATGTCTACAGATGGTGAATGTTGGAAATGGTGCTTTCTGAGGCTCCATACAGATCTTCTACATCAAGCGTAGAAAGTAAGGGAGGCATGATCAGGTGTGCGCTAACTATGTCTAGAGAAGGTGAGTGTTGGAAATGGTGCTTTCTGAGGCTCCTTACAGTCCTCCTTCACCTAGGGAAGTAAGGAAGGGAGACATGTACAGCTGTGTGCTAGTAATGTCTACAGCTAGTGAATGTTGGAAATAGTGCTTTCTGAGGCTCCTTACAGTTCTTCTTCATCAAGCGGAGAAAGTAAGGGAGGCAAGGTCAGGTGTGCGCGAACTATGACTAGAGAAGGTGGATGTAGAAATGGTGCTTTCTGAGGCTCCTTACAGTCCTCCTTCACCTAGGGTAAAAAGGAAGGGAGACATGTACAGCTGTGCGCTAGTGATGTCAACAGATGGTGAATGTTGGAAATGGTGCTTTCTGAGGTTCCTTACAGTCCTCCTTCACCTAGTGTAGAAAGGAAGGGAGGCATGTACAGCTGTGCGCTAGTAATGTCTACAGTTGCTGAATGTTGGAAATGGTGCTTTCTGAGGCTCCTTACAGTCCTCCTTCACCTAGGGTAGAAGGGAAGGGAGACATGTACAGCTGTGCGCTAGTAATGTCTACAGATGGTGAATGTTGGAAATGGGGCTTTCTGAGGCTCCTTACAGTTCTTCTTCATCAAGCGTAGAAAGTAAGGGAGGCAAGGTCAGGTGTGAGCTAACTATGTCTAGAGAAGGTGAATGTAGGAAATGGTGCTTTCTGACGCTCTTTACAGTCCTCCTTCACCTAGGGTAGAAACGAAGGGAGACATGTACAGCTGTGCGCTAGTAATGTCTACTGATGGTAAATGTTGGAAATGATGCTTTCTGAGGCTCCTTACAGTCCTCCTTCACCTAGGGTAGAAAGGCAGGGAGACATGTACAGCTGTGCGCTAGTTACGTCTACAGAAGGTGAATGTTGGAAATGGTGCTTTCTGAGGCTCCTTACAGTCCTCCTTCACCTAGGGTAGAAGGGAAGGGAGACATGTACAGCTGTGCGCTAGTAATGTCTACAGATGGTGAATGTTGGAAATGGTGCTTTCTGAGGCTCCTTACAGTTCTTCTTCATCAAGCATAGAAAGTAAGGGAGGCAAGGTCAAGTGGGCGCTAACTATGTCTACAGATGGTGAATGTTGGAATTGGTGCTTTCCGCAGTGCCTTACAGTCCTCCTTCACCTAGGGTAGAAAGGAAGGGACACATGTACAGCTGTGCGCTAGTAATGTCTACAGATGGTGAATGTTGGAAATGGTGATTTCTGAGGCTCCTTACAGTCCCCCTTCACCTAGGGTAGAAAGGCAGGGAGACATGTACAATGTACAGCTGTGCGCTAGTTACGTCTACAGATGGTGAATGTTGGAAATGGTGCTTTCTGAGGCTCCATACAGATCTTCTACATCAAGCGTAGAAAGTAAGGGAGGCATTAACAGGTGTGCGCTAACTATGTCTACAGAAGGTGAGTGTTGGAAATGGTGCTTTCTGAGGCTCCTTACAGTACTCCTTCACCTAGGGAAGTAAGGATGGGAGACATGTACAGCTGTGTGCTAGTAATGTCTACAGCTAGTGTATGTTGGAAATGGTGCTTTCTGAGGCTCCTTACAGTTCTTCTTCATCAAGCGTAGAAAGTAAGGGAGGCATGGTCAGGTGTGCGCGAACTATGACTAGAGAAGGTGAATGTAGGAAATTGTGCTTTCTGAGGCTCCTTACAGTCCTCCTTCACCTAGGGTAGAAAGGAAGGGAGACATGTACAGCTGTGCGCTAGTGATGTCAACAGATGGTGAATGTTGGAAATGGTGCTTTCTGAGGTTCCTTACAGTCCTCCTTCACCTAGTGTAGAAAGGAAGGGAGACATGTACAGCTGTGCGCTAGTAATGTCTACAGATGGTGAATGTTGGAAATGGTGCTTTCTGAGGCTCCTTACAGTCCTCCTTCACCTAGGGCAGAAAGGAAGGGAGACATGTACAGCTGTGCGCTAGTAATGTCTACAGATGGTGAATGTTGGAAATGGGGCTTTCTGAGGCTCCTTACAGTTCTTCTTCATCAAGCGTAGAAAGTAAGGGAGGCAAGGTCAGGTGTGAGATAACTATGTCTAGAGAAGGTGAATGTAGGAAATGGTGCTTTCTGAGGCTCTTTACAGTCCTCCTTCACCTAGGGTAGAAACGAAGGGAGACATGTACAGCTGTGCGCTAGTAATGTCTACTGATGGTAAATGTTGGAAATGATGCTTTCTGAGGCTCCTTACAGTCCTCCTTCACCTAGGGTAGAAAGGAAGGGTGACATGTACAGCTGTGCGCTAGTAATGTCTACAGATGGTGAATGTTGGAAATGGTGCTTTCTGAGGCTCCTTACAGTTCTTCTTCATCAAGCATAGAAAGTAAGGGAGGCAAGGTCAAGTGGGCGCTAACTATGTCTACAGATGGTGAATGTTGGAATTGGTGCTTTCCGCAGTGCCTTACAGTCCTCCTTCACCTAGGGTAGGAAGGTAGGAACACATGTACAGCTGTGCGCTAGTAATTACTACAGATGGCTAATGTTGGAAATGGTGCTTTCTGAGGCTCCTTACAGTTCTTCTTCATCAAGTGTAGAAAGTAAGGGAGGCAAGGTCAGGTGTGCGCTAACTATGTCTAGAGAAGGTGAATGTAGGAAATGGGGCTTTCTGAGGCTCCTTACAGTCCTCCTTCACCTAGGGTAGAAAGGAAGGGTGACATGTACAGCTGTGCGCTAGTAATGTCTACAGATGGTGAATGTTAGAAATGGTGCTTTCTGAGGCTCGTTACAGTTCTTCTTCATCAAGCGTAGATAGTAAGGGAGGCAAGCTCAGGTGTGCGCTAACTATGTCTACAGATGGTGAATGTTGGAAATGGTGCTTTCCACAGCTTCTTACCGTCCTCCATCACCTAGGGTAGAAAGGAAGGGAGACATGTACAGCTGTGCGCTAGTAATGTCTACAGATGGTGAATGTTGGAAATGTGGTTTCTGAGGCTCCTTACAATCCTCCTTCACCTAGGGTAGAAAGGAAGGGAGACATGTACAGCAGTGCGCTATTAATGTCTACAGATGGTGAATGTTGTAAATGGTGCTTTCTGAGGCTCCTTACAGTTCTTCTTCATCAAGCATAGAAAGTAAGGGAGGCAAGGTCAAGTGGGCGCTAACTATGTCTACAGATGGTGAATGTTGGAATTGGTGCTTTCCGCAGTGCCTTACAGTCCTCCTTCACCTAGGGTAGAAAGGAAGGGACACATGTACAGCTGTGCGCTAGTAATGTCTACAGATGGCTAATGTTGGAAATGGTGCTTTCTGAGGCTCCTTACAGTAATTCTTCATCAAGAGTAGAAAGTATGGGAGGCAAGGTCAGGAGTGCGCTAACTATATCTAGAGAAGGTTAATGTAGGGAATGGTCCTTTCTGAGGCTCCTTACAGTCCTCCTTCACGGTAGAAAGGAAGGGAGACATGTACAGCTCTGCGCTAGTAATGTCTACAGATGGTGAATGTTGGAAATGGTGCTTTCTGAGGCTCCTTACAGTTCTTCTGAATCAAGCGTAGAAAGTAAGGGAGGCAAGATTAGGTGTGCGATAACTATGTCTACAGATGGTGAATCTTGGATATGGTTCTTTCTGAGGCTCCTTACAGTCCTCCTTCACCTAGGGTAGGAAGGAAGGGTGAGATATACATCTGTGCACTAGTAATGTCTACAGATGGTGAATGTACGAAATGGTGCTTTCTGAGGCTCCTTACAGTCCTCCTTCACATAGGGTAGAAAGGAAGGGAGACATATACAGCTGTGCACTAGTAATGTCTACAGTTGGTGAATGTATGAAATGGTACTTTCTGAGGCTCCTTACAGTCCTCCTCCACCTAGGGTAGAGAGGAAGGGAGACCTGTACAGCTATGCGATAGTAATGTCTAAAGATGGTGAATCTTGGAAATGACGCTTTCTGAGGCTTCTTACAGTCCTCCTTCACCTAGGGTAGAAACGAAGGGTGACATGTACAGCTGTGCACTAGTAATGTCTACAGATTGTGAATGTAAGAAATGGTGCTTTCTGAGGCTCCTTACAGTTCTTCTTCATCAAGCGTAGAAAGTAAGGGAGGCATGTTCAGGTGTGCACTAACTATGTCTAGAGATTGTGAATGTTGGAAATGGTGCTTTCCGCAGCTCCTTACAGTCCTGCTTCACCTATGGTAGAAAGGAAGGGAGACTTGTACAGCTGTGCGCTAGTAATGTCTGTAGATGGTGAATGTTGGAAATGGTGCTTTCTGAGGCTCCCTAAAGTCATCCTTCACCTAGGGTAGAAAGGAAGGGAGACATGTACAGCTGTGCGCTAGTAATGTCTACTGATGGTGAATGTTGGAAATGGTGCTTTCTGAGGCACCTTACAGTCCTCCTTCACCTAGGGTAGAAAGGAAGGGAGACATGTACAGCTGTGCGCTAGTAATGTCTACAAATGGTGAATGTTGGAAATGGTGCTTTCTGAGGCTCCTTACTGTTTTTTTTCATCAAGCGTAGAAAGTAAGGGAGGCAAGGTCAGGTGTGAGCTAACCATGTCTAGAGAAGGTGAATGTAGGAAATGGTGCTTTCTGAGGCTCTTTACAGTCCTCCTTCACCTAGGGTAGAAACGAAGGAAGACATGTACAGCTGTGCGCTAGTAATGTCTACTGATGGTAAATGTTGGAAATGATGCTTTCTGAGGCTCCTTACAGTCCTCCTTCACCTAGGGTAGAAAGGAAGGGTGACATGTACAGCTGTGCGCTAGTAATGTCTACAGATGGTGAATGTTGGAAATTGTGCTTTCTGAGGCTCCTTACAGTTCTTCTTCATCAAGCACAGAAAGTAAGGGAGGCAAGGTCAAGTGGGCGCTAACTATGTCTACAGATGGTGAATGTTGGAATTGGTGCTTTCCGCAGTGCCTTACAGTCCTCCTTCACCTAGGGTAGAAAGGAAGGGACACATGTACAGCTGTGCGCTAGTAATGTCTACTGATGGTAAATGTTGGAAATGATGCTTTCTGAGGCTCCTTACAGTCCTCCTTCACCCAGGGTAGAAAGGAAGGGTGACATGTACAGCTGTGCGCTAGTAATGTCTACAGATGGTGAATGTTGGAAATGGTGCTTTCTGAGGCTCCTTACAGTTCTTCTTCATCAAGCGTAGAAAGTAACGGAGGCAAGATTAGGTGTGCGCTAACTATGTCTACAGATGGTGAATGTTGGATATGGTTCTTTCTGAGGCTCCTTACAGTCCGCCTTCACCTAGGGTAGGAAGAAAGGGAGACATATACAGCTGTGCGCTAGTAATGTCTACAGTTGGTGAATGTATGAAATGGTACATTCTGAGGCTCCTTACAGTCCTCCTTCACCTAGGGTAGAAAGGAAGGGTGACATGTACAGCTGTGCACTAGTAATGTCTACAGATGGTGAATGTTAGAAATGGTGCTTTCTGAGGCTCCTTACAGTTCTTCTTCATCAAGTGTAGAAAGTAAGGGAGGCATGGTCAGGTGTGCACTAACTATGTCAAGAGATTGTGAATGATGGAAGTGGTGCTTTCCGCAGCTCCTTACAGTCGTGCTTCATCTATGGTAGAAAGGAAGGGAGACTTGTACAGCTGTGCGCTAGTAATGTCTGTAGATGGTGAATGTTGGAAATGGTGCTTTCTGAGGCTCCTTACAGTCATCCTCCACCTAGGGTGGAAAGGAAGGGAGACATGTACAGCTGTGCGCTAGTAATGTCTACACATGGTGAATGTTGGAAATGGTGCTTTCTGAGGCTCCTTACAGTCCTCCTTCACCTAGGGTAGAAAGGAAGGGAAACAAGTACAGCTGTGCGCTAGTAATGTCTACAGATGGCTAATGTTGGAAATGGTGCTTTCTGAGGCTCTTTACAGTCCTCCTTCACCTAGGGTAGAATCGAAGGGAGACATGTACAGCTGTGCGCTAGTAATGTCTACTGATGGTTAATGTTGGAAATGATGCTTTCTGAGGCTCCTTACAGTCCTCCTTCACCTAGGGTAGAAAGGAAGTGTGACATGTACAACTGTGCACTAGTAATGTCTACAGATGGTGAATGTTAGAAATGGTGCTTTCTGAGGCTCGTTACAGTTCTTTTTCATCAAGCGTAGAAAGTAAGGGAGGCAAGGTCAGGTGTGCGCTAACTATGTCTACAGATGGTGAATGTTGGAAATGGTGCTTTCCACAGCTTCTTACCGTCCTCCATCACCTTGTGTAGAAAGGAAGGGAAACATGTACAGCTGTGCGCTAGTAATGTCTACAGATGGTGAATGTTGGAAATGGTGCTTTCTGAGGCTCCTCACAGTCCTCCTTCACCTAGGGTAGAAAGGAAGGGAGACATGTACAGCTGTGCGCTATTAATGTCTACAGATGGTGAGTGTTGTAAATGGTGCTTTCTGAGGCTCCTTACAGTTCTTCTTCATCAAGCGTAGAAAGTAAGGGAGGCAAGGTCAGGTGTGCGCTAACTATGTCTAGAGAAAGTGAATGTAGGAAATGGTGCTTTCTGAGGCTCTTTACAGTCATCCTTCACTTAGGGTAGAAAGGAAGGGAGACATGTACAGTTGTGCGCTAGTAATGTCGACAGATGGTGAATGTTGCAAATAGTGCTTTCTGAGGCTCCTTACAGTCCTCCTTCACTTATGGTAGCAAGCAAGGGTGACATGTACAGCTGTGCACTAGTAATGTCTACAGATGGTGAATGTTGGAAATGGTGCTTTCTGAGACTCCTTACAGTTCTTCTTCATCAAGAGTAGAAAGTAAGGGAGGCAAGGCCAGGTGTGCACTAACTATGCCTAGAGATGGTGAATGTTGGAAATGGTGCTTCCCGCAGCTCCTTACAGTCCTCCTTCACCTAGGGTAGAAACGAAGGGAGACATGTACAGCTGTGCGCTAGTAATGTCTACAGATGGTGAATGTTGGAAATGATGCTTTCCGAGTCTCCTTACAGTTCTTCTTCATCAAGCGTAGAAAGTTAGGGAGGCAAGGTCAGGTGTGCCCTAAATATGTCTAGAGCTGTGAATGTTGGAAATGGTGCTTTCCGCAGCTCCTTACAGTCCTCCTTCACCTGGGGTAGAAAGGAAGGGAGCCATGTACAGCTGTGCGCTAGTAATTCCGACAGATGGTGAATGTTGGAAATGGTGCTTTCTGCATCTCCTTACAGTCCTCCTTCACCTAGGGTAGAAACGAAGGGCGACATGTACAGCTGTGCGCTAGTAATGTGTACAGATGGTGAATGTTGGAAATGGTGCTCTCTGAGGCTCCTTACAGTCCTACTTCACCTAGGGTAGAAGGAAGAAAGACATGTACAGCTGTGCGCTAGTAATGTTTACAGATGGTGAATGTTGGAAAAGGTGCTTTCTGAGGCTCCTTACAATTCCTCTTCATCAAGCGTAGAAAGTAAGGGAGGCATGGTCAGGTGTGCGCTAACTATTTCTACAGATGGTGAATGTAGGAAATGGTGCTTTCTGAGGCTCCTTACAGTTCTTCTTCAACAAGCGTAGGAAGTAAGGGAGGCATGTACAGCTGTGCGCTAGTAATGTCTACAGATGGTGAATGTTGGAAATGGTGCTTTCTGAGGCTCCTTACAGTCCGCCTTCACCTAGGGTAGGAAGAAAGGGAGACATATACAGCTGTGCGCTAGTAATGTCTACAGTTGGTGAATGTATGAAATGGTACATTCTGAGGCTCCTTACAGTCCTCCTTCACCTAGGGTAGAAAGGAAGGGAGACCTGTACAGCCATGCGCTAGTAATGTCTAAAGATGGTTAATCTTGGAAATGGTGCTTTCTGAGGCTCCTTACAGTCCTCCTTCACCTAGGGTAGAAAGGAAGGGTGACATGTACAGCTGTGCACTAGTAAAGTCTACAGATGGTGAATGTTAGAAATGGTGCTTTCTGAGGCTCCTTACAGTTCTTCTTCATCAAGCGTAGAAAGTAAGGGAGGCATGGTCAGGTGTGCACTAACTATGTCAAGAGATTGTGAATGATGGAAATGGTGCTTTCCGCAGCTCCTTACAGTCGTGCTTCATCTATGGTAGAAAGGAAGGGAGACTTGTACAGCTGTGCGCTAGTAATGTCTGTAGATGGTGAATGTTGGAAATGGTGCTTTCTGAGGCTCCTTACAGTCATCCTCCACCTAGGGTGGAAAGGAAGGGAGACATGTACAGCTGTGCGCTAGTAATGTCTACAGATGGTGAATGTTGGAAATGGTGCTTTCTGAGGCTCCTTACAGTCCTCCTTCACCTAGGGTAGAAAGGAAGGGAAACATGTACAGCTGTGCGCTAGTAATGTCTACAGATGGCTAATGTTGGAAATGGTGCTTTCTGAGGCTCCTTACACTTCTTCTTCATCAAGTGTAGAAAGTAAGGGAGGCAAGGTCAGGTGTGAGCTAACTATGTCTAGAGAAGGTGAATGTAGGAAATGGTGCTTTCTGAGGCTCTTTACAGTCCTCCTTCACCTAGGGTAGAATCGAAGGGAGACATGTACAGCTGTGCGCTAGTAATGTCTACTGATGGTTAATGTTGGAAATGATGCTTTCTGAGGCTCCTTACAGTCCTCCTTCACCTAGGGTAGAAAGGAAGTGTGACATGTACAACTGTGCACTAGTAATGTCTACAGATGGTGAATGTTAGAAATGGTGCTTTCTGAGGCTCGTTACAGTTCTTTTTCATCAAGCGTAGAAAGTAAGGGAGGCAAGGTCAGGTGTGCGCTAACTATGTCAAGAGATTGTGAATGATGGAAATGGTGCTTTCCGCAGCTCCTTACAGTCGTGCTTCATCTATGGTAGAAAGGAAGGGAGACTTGTACAGCTGTGCGCTAGTAATGTCTGTAGATGGTGAATGTTGGAAATGGTGCTTTCTGAGGCTCCTTACAGTCATCCTCCACCTAGGGTGGAAAGGAAGGGAGACATGTACAGCTGTGCGCTAGTAATGTCTACAGATGGTGAATGTTGGAAATGGTGCTTTCCACAGCTTCTTACCGTCCTCCATCACCTAGTGTAGAAAGGAAGGGAAACATGTACAGCTGTGCGCTAGTAATGTCTACAGATGGTGAATGTTGGAAATGGTGCTTTCTGAGGCTCCTCACAGTCCTCCTTCACCTAGGGTAGAAAGGAAGGGAGACATGTACAGCTGTGCGCTATTAATGTCTACAGATGGTGAGTGTTGTAAATGGTGCTTTCTGAGGCCCCTTACAGTTCTTCTTCTTCAAGCGTAGGAAGTATGGGAGGCTAGGTCAGGTGTGGGCTAACTATGTCTACAGATGCTGAATGTTGGAAATGGTGCTTTCTGCGGCTGCTTACAGTCCTCCTTCACGTAGCGTAGAAAGGAGGGGAGACATGTACAGCTGTGCGCTAGTAATGTCTACAGATGGTGAATGTTGGAAATGGTGCTTTATGAGGCTCCTTACAGTCCTCCTTCACCTAGGGTAGAACGGAAGGGAGACATGTACCGCTGTGTGCTAGTAATGTCTACAGATGTTGAATGTTGGAAATGGTGCTTTCTGAGGCTCCTTACACTTCTTCTTCATCAAGCGCATAAAGTAAGGGAGGCAAGGTCAGGTGTGCGCTAACTATGTCTAGAGAAAGTGAATGTAGGAAATGGTGCTTTCTGAGGCTCTTTACAGTCATCCTTCACTTAGGGTAGAAAGGAAGGGAGACATGTACAGCTGTGCGCTAGTAATGTCTACAGATGGTGAATGTTGGAAATGATGCTTTCCGAGTCTCCTTACAGTTCTTCTTCATCAAGCGTAGAAAGTTAGGGAGGCAAGGTCAGGTGTGCCCTAAATATGTCTAGAGCTGTGAATGTTGGAAATGGTGCTTTCCGCAGCTCCTTACAGTCCTCCTTCACCTGGGGTAGAAAGGAAGGGAGCCATGTACAGCTGTGCGCTAGTAATTCCGACAGATGGTGAATGTTGGAAATGGTGCTTTCTGCATCTCCTAACAGTCCTCCTTCACCTAGGGTAGAAACGAAGGGCGACATGTACAGCTGTGCGCTAGTAATGTCTACAGATGGTGAATGTTGGAAATGGTGCTCTCTGAGGCTCCTTACAGTCCTACTTCACCTAGGGTAGAAAGGAAGAAAGACATGTACAGCTGTGCGCTAGTAATGTTTACAGATGGTGAATGTTGGAAAAGGTGCTTTCTGAGGCTCCTTACAATTCCTCTTCATCAAGCGTAGAAAGTAAGGGAGGCATGGTCAGGTGTGCGCTAACTATTTCTACAGATGGTGAATGTAGGAAATGGTGCTTTCTGAGGCTCCTTACAGTTCTTCTTCAACAAGCGTAGGAAGTAAGGGAGGCATGTACAGCTGTGCGCTAGTAATGTCTACAGATGGTGAATGTTGGAAATGGTGCTTTCTGAGGCTCCTTACTGTCCTCCTTCACCCAGGTTAGAAGGGAAGGGAGACATGTACAGCTGTGCGCTAGTAATGTCTACAGATTGTGAATGCTCGATACGGTGCTTTCTGAGGCTCCTTACAGTTCTACTTCATCAAGCATAGGAAGTAACGGAGGCAAGGTCAGGTGTGCACTAACTATGTCTAGAGAAGCTGAATGTTGGAAATGGTGCTTTCTGAGGCTCCTTACAGTCCTAGTTTACCTAGGGTACAAAGGAAGGGAGACATGTACAGCTGTGCGCTAGTAATGTCTACTGATGGTAAATGTAGGAAATTGTGCTTTCTGAGGCTCTTTACAGTTCTCCTTCACCTAGGGTAGAAAGGAATGGAGACATGTACAGCTGTGCGCTAGTAATGTCTACAGATGGTGAATGTTGGAAATGGTGCTTTCTGAGGCTCCTTACAGTCCTCCTTCTATTAGGGCAGAAAGGAAGGTTGAAATGTACAGCTGTGCACTAGTAATGTCTACAGGTGGTGAATGTTGGAAATGGTGCTTTCTGAGACTCCTTACAGTTTTTCTTCATCAAGAGTTGAAAGTAAGGGAGGCAAGGTCAGGTGTACGCTAACTATGTCTACATATCGTGAATGTTGGAAATGGTGCTTTCCGCAGCTCCTTACAGTACTCCTTCACCTAGGGTAAAAAGGAAGGGAGACATGTACAGCTGTGCGCTAGTAATGTCTACAGATGGTGAATGTTGAGAATGGTACTTTTTGAGACTCCTTACAGTTCTTCTTCATCAAGAGTAGAAAGTAAGGGAGGCAAGGTCAGGTGTGCGCTAGTAATGTCTACAGATGGTGAATGTTGGAAATGGTACTTTTTTAGACTCCTTACAGTTCTTCTTCATCAAGAGTAGGAAATAAGGTAGGCAAGGTCAGGTGTGCGCTAACTATGACTAGAGAAGGTGAATGTTGGAAATGGTGCTTTCTGAGGCTCCTTACAGACCTCCTTCTCCTAGGGTAGAAAGGAAGGGAAACATGTACAGCTGTGCGCTAGTAATGTCTACAGATGGTGAATGTTGGAAATGGTGCTTTCTGAGTCTCCTTACAGTTCTTCTTCATCAAGTGTAGAAAGTAAGGGAGGCAAGGTCAGGTGTAAGCTAACTATGTCTAGAGAAGGTGAATGTAGGAAATGGTGCTTTCTGAGGCTCTTTACAGTCCTCCTTCACCTAGAGTTGAAACGAAGGGAGACATCTACAGCTGTGCGCTAGTAATGTCTACTGATGGTAAATGTAGGAAATTGTGCTTTCTGAGGCTCTTTACAGTCCTCCTTCACCTAGGGTAGAAAGGAATGGAGACATGTACAGCTGTGCGCTAGTAATGTCTACAGATGGTGAATGTTGGAAATGGTGCTTTCTGAGGCTCCTTACAGTCCTCCTTAACTTAGGGCAGAAAGGAAGGGTGAAATGTACAGCTGTGCACTAGTAATGTCTACAGATGGTGAATGTAGGAAATGGTGCTTTCTGAGGCTCTTTACAGTTCTTCTTCATCAAGAGTAGTAAATAAGGGAGGCAAGGTCAGGTGTGCGCTAACTATGTCTAGAGAAGTCAATGTTGGAAATGGTAATTTCTGAGGCTCCTTAGAGTCCTCCTTCACCTAGGGTAGAAAGGAAGGGAGACATGTACAGCTGTGCGCTAGTAATGTCTAATGATGGTGATTCTTGGAAATGGTGCGTTCTGAGGCTCCTTACAGTTCTTCTTCATCAAGCGTAGAAAGTAAGGGAGGCAAGGTCTGGTGTGCGCTAACTATGTCCAGAGAAGGTGAATGTTGCAAATGGTGCTTTCTGAGGCTCCTTACAGTCCTCCTTCACCTAGGGTAGAAAGGAAGAGAGACATGTATAGCCGTGCGCTAGTAATGTCTACAGATGGTGAATGTTGGAAATGGTACTTTTTTAGACTCCTTACAGTTCTTCTTCATCAAGAGTAGTAAATAAGGGAGGCAAGGTCAGGTGTGCGCTAACTATGACTAGAGAAGGTGAGTGTTGGAAATGGTGCTTTCTGATGCTCCTTACAGTCCTCCTTCACCTAGGGTAGAAAGGAAGGGACACATGTACAGCTGTGCGCTAATAATGTCTACAGATGGTGAATGTTGGAAATGGTGCTTTCTGAGGCTCCTAACAGTCCTCCTTCATCTAGGGTAGAAAGGAAGGGAAACATGAACAGCTGTGCGTTAGTAATGCCTACAGATGGTGAATGTTGGAAATGGTGCTTTCTGAGGCTCCTTACAGTCGTCCTTCACCTAGGGTAGAAAGGAAGGGAGATATGTACAGCTGTGCGCTAGTAATGTCTACAGATGGTGAATGTTGGAAACGGTGATTTCTGAGGCTCCTTACAGTCCCCCTTCACCTAGGGTAGAAAGGCAAGGAGACATGTACAGCTGTGCGCTAGTTACGTCTACAGATGGTGAATGTTGGAAATGGTGCTTTCTGAGGCTCCTTACAGATCTTCTACATCAAGCGTAGAAAGTAAGGGAGGCATGATCAAGTGTGCGCTAACTATGTCTAGAGAAGGTGAGTGTTGGAAATGGTGCTTTCTGAGGCTCCTTACAGTTCTCCATCACCTAGGGAAGTAAGGAAGGGAGACATGTACAGCTGTGTGCTAGTAATGTCTACAGCTAGTGAATGTTGGAAATGGTGCTTTCTGAGGCTCCTTACAGTATTCCTTCACCTAGGGTAGAAAGGAAGGGAGACATGTACAGCTGTGCGCTAGTAATGTCTACAGATGGTGAATGTTGGAAATGGTGCTTTATGAGGCTCCTTACAGTCCTTCTTCACCTAGTGTAGAAAGGAAGGGAGACATGTACAGCTGTGCGCTAGTAATGTCTACAGATGGTGAATGTTGAAAATGGTACTTTCTGAGACTCCTTACAGTTCTTCTTCATCAAGAGTAGAAAGTAAGGGAGGCAAGGTCAGGTGTGCGCTAACTATGTCTAGAGAAGGTGAATGTTGGAAATTGTGCTTTCTGAGGCTCCTTACAGTCCTCCTTCACCTAGGGTAGAAAGGAAGGGACACATGTACAGCTGTGCGCTAATAATGTCTATAGATGGTGAATGTAGGAAATGGAGCTTTCTGAGGCTCCTAACAGTTCTTCTTCATCAAGCGTAGAAAGTAAGGGAGGCAAGGTCAGGTGTGCGCGAACTATGACTAGAGAAGGTGAATGTAGAAATGGTGCTTTCTGAGGCTCCTTACAGTCCTCCTTCACCTAGGGTAGAAAGGAAGGGAGACATGTACAGCTGTGCGCTAGTAATGTCTACAGATGGTGAATGTTGGAAATGGTGCTTTATGAGGCTCCTTACAGTCCTTCTTCACCTAGTGTAGAAAGGAAGGGAGACATGTACAGCTGTGCGCTAGTAATGTCTACAGATGGTGAATGTTGAAAATGGTACTTTCTGAGACTCCTTACAGTTCTTCTTCATCAAGAGTAGAAAGTAAGGGAGTCAAGGTCAGGTGTGCGCTAACTATGTCTAGAGAAGGTGAATGTTGGAAATTGTGCTTTCTGAGGCTCCTTACAGTCCTCCTTCACCTAGGGTAGAAAGGAAGGGAGACATGTACAGCTGTGCACTAGAAATGTCTACAGATGGTGAATGTTGGAAATGGTGCTTTATGAGGCTCCTTACAGTATTCCTTCACCTAGTGTAGAAAGGAAGGGAGACATGTACAGCTGTGCGCTAGTAATGTCTACAGATGGTGAATGTTGGAAATGGTGCTTTCTGAGGCTCCTTACAGTTCTTCTTCATCAAGCGTAGAAAGTAAGGGAGGCAAGGTTAGGTGTGCGCTAACTATGCCTAGAGAAGGCGAATGTTGGAAATGGTGCTTTCTGCAGATCCTTACAGTCCTCCTTCACCTAGGGTAGAAACGAAGGGCGACATGTACAGCTGTGCGCTAGTAATGTCTACAGATTGTGAATGTTGGAAATGGTGCTCTCTGAGGCTCCTTACAGTCCTACTTCACCTAGGGTAGAAAGGAAGAAAGACATGTACAGCTGTGTACTAGTAATGTTTACAGATGGTGAATGTTGGAAAAGGTGCTTTCTGAGGCTCCTTACAGTTCTTCTTCATCAAGCGTAGACAGTAAGGGAGGCAAGGTCAGGTGTGCACTAAATATGTCTTGAGATGGTGAATGTTGGAAATGGTGCTTTCAGCAGCTCCTTACTGTCCTCCTTCACCTAGGGTAGAAGGGAAGGGAGACGTGTACAGCTGTGCGCTAGTAATGTCTACAGATTGTGAATGCTCGATATGGTGCTTTCTGAGGGTCCTTACAGTTCTACTTCATCAAGCGTAGGAAGTAACGGAGGCAAGGTCAGGTGTGTGCTATGTCTAGAGAAGCTGAATGTTGGAAATGGTGCTTTCTGAGGCTCCTTACAGTCCTCCTTTACCTAGGGTACAAAGGAAGGGAGACATGTACAGCTGTGCGCTAGTAATGTCTACAGATGGTCAATGTAGGAAATGGTCCTTTCTGAGGCTCCTTACAGTTCTTCTTCATCAAGCGTAGTAAGTAAGGGAGGCAAGGTCAGGTGTGCGCGAACTATGACTAGAGAAGGTGAATGTAGAAATGGTGCTTTCTGAGGCTCCTTACAGTCCTCCTTCACCTAGGGTAGAAAGGAAGGGAGACATGTACAGCTGTGTGCTAGTAATGTCTACAGATGGTGAATGTTGGAAATGGTGCTTTCTGATGCTCCTTACAGTCCTCCTTTACCTAGGGTATAAGAGAAGGGAGACCTGTACAGCTGTGCGCTAGTAATGTCTACATATGGTGAATGTTGGAAATGGTGCTTTCTGAGGATCCTTACAGTCCTCCTTCACCTAGGGTAGGAGGGTAAGGAGACATGTACAGATGTGCGCTAGTAATGTCTACAAATGCTGAATGTTATAAATGGTGCTTTCTGAGGTTCCTTACAGTCCTCCTTCACCTAGTGTAGAAAGGAAGGGAGACATGTACAGCTGTGCGCTAGTGATGTCTACAGATGGTGAATGTTATAAATGGTGCTTTCTGAGGTTCCTTACAGTCCTCCTTCACCTAGTGTAGAAAGGAAGGGAAACATGTACAGCTGTGCGCTAGTAATGTCTACAGATGGTGAATGTTGGAAATGGTGCTTTCTGATGGTCCTTACAGTCCTCCATGACCTAGGGTAGAAAGGAAGGGAGACATGTACAGCTGTGAGCTAGTAATGTCTACAGATGGTGAATGTTGTAAATGGTGTTTTCTGAAGCTTCTGACAGTTCTTCTGCATCAGGCCTAGAAATTAAGGGAGGCAAGGTCAGGTGTGCGCTAACTATGTCTAGAGAAGGTGAATGTTGGAAATTGTGCTTTCTGAGGCTCCTTACAGTACTCCTTCACCTAGGGTAGAAAGGAAGGGAGACATGTACAGCTGTGCGCTAGTGATGTCTACAGATGGTGAATGTTATAAATGGTACTTTCTGAGGTTCCTTACAGTCCTCCTTCACCTAGTGTAGAAAGGAAGGGAAACATGTACAGCTGTGCGCTAGTAATGTCTACAGATGGTGAATGTTGGAAATGGTGCTTTCTGATGGTCCTTACAGTCCTCCATGACCTAGGGTAGAAAGGAAGGGACACATGTACAGCTGTGAGCTAGTAATGTCTACAGATGGTGAATGTTGTAAATGGTGTTTTCTGAAGCTTCTGACAGTTCTTCTGCATCAGGCATAGAAATTAAGGGAGGCAAGGTCAGGTGTGCGCTAACTATGTCTAGAGAAGGTGAATGTTGGAAATTGTGCTTTCTGAGGCTCCCTACAGTCCTCCTTCACCTAGGGTAGAAAGGAAGGTAGACATGTACAGCTGTGCGCTAGTAATGTCTAAAGATGGTGAATCTTGGAAATGATGCTTTCCGAGGCTCCTTACACTCCTCCATCACCTAGGTTAGAAAGGAAGGGAGACATGTACAGCTGTGTGCTAGTAATGTCTGCAGACGGTGAATGTTGGAAATGGTGCTTTTTGAGGCTCCTTACAGTCCTCCTTCACCTATGGTAGAAAAGAAGGGACACATGTGCAGCTGTGCGCTAATAATGTCTACAGATGGTGAATGTAGGAAATGATGCTTTCTGAGGCTCCTTATAGTCCTCCTTCACCTAGGGTAGAAAGGAAGGGGACATGTAGAGCTGTGCACTAGTAATGTCTAAAGATGGTGTATCTTGGAAATGGTGCTTTCTGAGGCTCCTTACAGTCCTCCTTCACCTAGTGTAGAAAGGAAGGGAGACATGTACAGCTGTGCGCTAGTAATGTCTACAGATGGAGAATGCTGGAAATGGTGCTTTCTGAGGATCCTTACAGTCCTCCTTCACCTAGTGTAGAAAGGAAGGGAGACATGTACAGCTGTGCGCTAGTAATGTCTACAGACGGAGAATGCTGGAAATGGTGCTTTCTGAGGATCCTTACAGGTATTCTTCTTCAAGCGTAGAAAGAAAGGGAGGCAAGGTCAGGTGTGCGCTAACTATGTCGAGAGATGGTGAATGTTGGTAACGGTGCTTTCTGCAGCTCCTTACAGTCCTCCTTCACCTAGGGTAGAAATTAAGGATGACATGTACAGCTGTGCGCTAGTAATGTCTACAGATGGTGAATGTTGGAAATGTTGCTTTCTGAGGCTCCTTACAGTTCTTCTTCATCAAGCGTAGAAAGTAAGGGAGGCAAGGTCAGGTGTGCGCTAACTATGTCAGAAGGCGAATGTAGGAAATTGTGCTTTCTGAGGCTCCTTACAGTCCTCCTTCACGTAGGGTAGAAAGGAAGGGACACATGTACAGCTGTGCGCTAACAATGTCTTCAGATGGTGAATGTAGGAAATGGTGCTTTCTGAGGCTCCTTACAGTCCTTCATCATCAAGCGTAGAAAGTAAGGGAGGCAAGGTCGGGTGTGCGCTAACTATGTCGGGAGATGGTGAATGTTGGAAATGGTGCTTTCCGCAGCTCTTACTGTCCTTCTTCACCTAGGGTAGAAAGGAAGGGAGACATGTACAGCTGTGCGCTAGTAATGTCTACAGATGGTGAATGTCGGAAATGGTGCTTTCTGAGGCACCTTACAGTTCTTCTCATCAAGCGTAGAAAGTAAGGGAGGCAAGGTCAGGTGTGCGCTAACTATGTCGAGAGATGGTGAATGTTGGAAATGGTGCTTTCTGAGGCTCCTTACAGTTCTTCTTCATCAAGTGTAGAAAGTAAGGGAGGCAAGGTCAGGTGTGCACTAACTATGTGGAGAGATGGTGAATGTTGGAAATGGTGCTTTCCGCAGCTACTTACAGTCCTCCTTCACCTAGGGTAGAAAGGAAGGGAGACATGTACAGCTGTGCGCTAGTAATGTCTACAGATGGTGAATGTTGGAAATGGTGCTTTCTGAGGCTACTTACTGTCCTCTTTCACATAGGGTACAAAGGAAGGGAGACATGTACAGCTGTGTGCTAGTAATGTCTACAGATGGAGAATGCTGGAAATGGTGCTTTCTGAGGCTCCTTACAGTTCTTCTTCATCAAGCTTAGAAAGTAAGGGAGGCAAGGTCAGGTGTGCGCTAACTATGTCTAGAGAAGGTCAATGTAGGATTTGGTGCTTTCTGAGGCTCCTCACAGTCTGCTTTCACCTAGGGTAGAAAGAAAGGGAGACATGTAAAGCTGTGCGCTAGTAATGTCTACAGATGGTGAATGTTGGAAATGGTACTTTCTGAGGCTCCTTACAGTTCTTCTTCATCAAGCGTTGAAAGTAAGGGAGGCAAGGTCAGGTGTGCGCTAACTATGTCGAGAGAAGGTGAATGTTGGATATGGTGCTTTCTGGAGCTCCTTACAATCCTCCTTCACCTAGGGTAGAAACGAAGGGAGACATGTACAGCTGTGCGATAGTAGTGTCTACAGATGGTGAATTTTGGAAATGGTGCTTTCTGAGGCTCTTTACAGTTCTTCTACATCAAGCCAAAAAAGTAACTAGGCAAGGTCAGGTGTGCACTAACTATGTCTAGAGAAGGGGAATGTTGGAAATGGTGCTTTCTGAGGCGCCTTACAGTTCTTCTTCAGCAATCATAGAAAGTAAGGGAGGCAAGGTCAGGTGTGCGCTAACTATGTCTACAGATGGTGAATGTTGGAAATGGTGCTTTCCGCAGCTGCTTACAGTCCTCCTTCACCTAGGGTAGAAAGGAAGGGAGACATGTACAGCTTATCGCTAGTAATGTCTACAGATGGTGAATGTTGGAAATGATGCTATCTGAGGCTCCTTACAGTTCTTCTTCATCAAGCGTAGAAAGGAAGGGAGGCAAGGTCAGGTGTGAGCTAACTATGTCTACAGAAGGTGAATGTTGGAAATGGTGCTTTCTGAGGCTCCTTACAGTTCTTCTTCACCAAGCGTAGAAAGTAAGGGAGGCAAGGTCAGGTGTGCGCTAACTATGTCTACAGATGGTGAATGTTGGAAATGGCGCGTTCCGCAGCTCCTTACAGAACTCTTTATCCTAGGGTAGAATGGAAGGGAGACATGTACAGCTGTGCGCTAGTAATGTCTTCAGATGGTGAATGTTGGAAATGATGCTTTCTAAGGCTCATTACGGTAGTTCTTCATCAAGTGTAGAAAGTAAGGGAGGCAAGGTCAGGTGTGCGCTAACTATGTCTACTGAGGGTGAATTTTGGAATTGGTGCTTTCCGCAGCTCCTTACATTACTCCTTCACCTAGGGTAGAAAGGAAGGGAGACATGTACAGCTGTGCGCTAGTAATGTCTACAGATGGTGAATGTAGGAAAAGGTGCCTTCTGAGGCTCCTTACAGTTCGTCTTCATCAAGCGTAGAAAGTAAATGAGGCAAGGTGAGCTGTGCGCTAACTATGCCTACAGATGGTGTATGTTGGAAATGGTGCTTTCCGCAGCTTCTTCCAGTCCTCTTTCACCTTGGGTAGAAAGGAAGGGAGACTTGTACAGCTGTGCGATAGTAATGTCTACAGATGGTGAATGTTGGAAATGGTGCTCTCTAAGGCTCCTTACAGCCCTCCTTCACCAAGGGTAGATAGGAAGGGAGACAAGTACAGCTGTGCGCTAAAATGTCTACAGATGGTGAATGTTGGAAATGGTGCTTTTTGAGGCTCCTTACACTCGTCCTTCACCTAGGGTAGAAATGAAGGGACACATCTACAGCTGTGCGCTAGTAATGTCTACAGATGTTGAATATTGGAAATTGTGCTTTCTGAGGCTCCTTACAGTTCTCCTTCACCAAGCGTAGAAAGTAAGGGAGGCATGGTCAGGTGTGCGCTAACTATGTCTAGAGAAGGTGAATGTTTGAAATGGTGCTTTCTGAGTCTCCTTACAGTCCTTCTTCACCTAGGGTAGAAAGGAAGGGAGACATGTACAGCTGTGCGCTAAAATGTCTACAGATGGTGAATGTTGGAAATGGTGCTTTTTGAGGCTCCTTACACTCGTCCTTTACCTAGGGTAGAAAGGAAGGGAGACATGTACAGCTGTGCGCTAGTAATGTCTACTGATGGTGAATGTTGGAAATGGTGCTTTCTGAGGCTCCTTACAAGTCCTCTTCATCAAGCGTAGAAAGTAGGGGAGCCAAGGTCAGGTGTGTGCTAACTATGTCTAGAGAAGGTGAATGTTGGAAATGGTGATTTCTGAGGCTCCTTACAGTTCTTCTCCATCAAGCGTAGAGAATAGGGGAGCCAAGGTCAGGTGTGCGCTAACCATGTCTAGAGAAGGTGAATGTAGGAAATGGTGATTTCTGAGGCTCCTTACAGTTCTTCCTTACCAAGCGTAGAAAGTAAGAGAGGCAAGGTCAGGTGTGCGCTAACTATATCTGGAGATGGTGAATGTTGGAATTGGTGCTCTCCGCAGCTCCTTACAGTCCTCCTTAACCTAGGGTAGAGAGGAAGGGAGACATGTACAGCTGTGCGCTAGTAATGCCTACAGATGGTGAGTGTTGGAAATGGTGCCTTCTGAGGCTCCTTACTGTTCTTCTTCATCAAACATAGAAATTAAGGGAGGCAAGGTCAGGTGTGCAAAAACTATGTCTACAGATGGTGAATGTTAGAAATGGTGCTTTCTGGGGATCCTTACAGCTCTCCTTCACCTAGGGTAGAAAGGAAGGGAGACATGTACAGCTCTGCGCTACAATGTCTACAGATGGTGAATGTTGGAAATAGTGCTTTCTGAGGCTCCTTACAGTTCTTCTTCACCAAGCGTAGAAAGTAAGAGAGGCAAGGTCAGGTGTGCGCTAACTATGTCTAGAGAAGCTGAATGTAGGAAATGGTGCTCTCTGAGGCTCCTTACAGTATTCCTTCACCTAGGGTTGAAAGGAAGGGAGACATGTACAGCTGTGCGCTAGTAATGTCTACAGATGTTGAATATTGGAAATGGTGCTTTCTGAGGCTCCTTACAGTTCTCCTTCATCTAGCGTAGAAAGTAATGGAGGCATGGTCAGGTGTGCGCAAACTATGTCTAGAGAAGGTGAATGTTGGAAATGGTGCTTTCTGAGGCTCCTTACAGTTCTTCCTTACCAAGTGTAGAAAGTAAGAGTGGCAAGGTCAGGTGTGCGCTAACTATATCTGGAGATGGTGAATGTTGGAATTGGTGCTATCTGCAGCTCCTTACAGTCCTCCTTAACCTAGGGTAGAGAGGAAGGGAGACATGTACAGCTGTGCGATAGTATCGTATACAGATGGTGAATGTTGGAATTGGTGCTTTCTGAAGCTCCTTACAGTTCTTCTTCATCAAGCGTAGAAAGGAAGGGAGGCATGGTCAGGTGTGCGCAAACTATGTCTAGAGAAGGTGCATGTAGGAAATGGTGCTTTCTGAGGTGCCTTACAGTCCTCCTTCACCTAGGGTGGAAAGGAAGGGAGACATGTACAGCTGTGCGCTAGTAATGTCTACAGATGGTGAATGTTGGAAATGGTGCTTTCTGTGGCTCCTTACAGTTCTTCTTCATCAAGCGTACAATGTAAGGGAGGCAAGGTCAGGTGTGCGCAAACGATGTGTAGAGAAGGTGGATGTTGGAAATGGTGCTTTCTGAGGCGCCTTACAGTCCTCCTTCACCTAGGGTAGAAATGAAGGGAGACATGTACAGCTGTGCACTAGTAATGTGTACAGATTACGAATGTTGGAAATTTTGCTTTCTGAGGCTCCTTACAGTTCTTCTTCACCAAGCGTAGAGAGTAAGGGAGGCAAGGTCAGGTGTGCCCTAACTATGTCTACAGATGGTGATTGTTGGAAATGGTGCTTTCCGCAGTTCCTTACAGTCCTTCTTCACCTAGGGTAGAAAGGAAGGGGGACAT
The DNA here is from genome assembly GCF_023864275.1 of Schistocerca cancellata. Lineage (NCBI taxonomy): Eukaryota > Metazoa > Arthropoda > Insecta > Orthoptera > Acrididae > Schistocerca > Schistocerca cancellata. Next base: position 18,452,915 of record NC_064627.1, on the reverse strand, counting down.
GTACAGCTGTGCGCTACTAATGTCTACAGGTGGTGAATGTTCGAAGTGGTGCATTCTGAGGCTCCTTACAGTTATCCTTCATCAAGCGTAGAAAGTAAGGGAGGCAAGGTAAGGTGTGAGCTAACTATGCCTACCGATGGTGAATTTTGGAAATGGCGCGTTTCGCAGCTCCTTACAGCCCTCTTCATCCTAGGGTAGAAAGGAAGGAAGACATGTACAGCTGTGCGCTAGTAATGTCTACAGATGTTGAATGTTGGAAATGGTGCTTTCTGAGGCTCATTACGGTTCTTCTTCATCAAGTGTAGAAAGTAAGGGAGGCAAGGACAGGTGTGCGCTAACTATGTCTACAGATGGTGAATGTTGGAAACGGTGCTTTCCACAGCTCCTTACAGTCCTCCTTCACCTAGGGTAGAAAGGAGGGGAGTCATGTACAGCTGTGCGCTAGTAATGAATACAGGTGGTGAATGTTGGAAATGGTGCTTTCTGAGGCTCCTTACAGTTCTTCTTCAGCAATCATAGAAAGTAAGAAAGGCAAGGTAAGGTGTGAGCTAACTATGCCTACCGATGGTGAATTTTGGAAATGGCGCGTTTCGCAGCTCCTTACAGCCCTCTTCATCCTAGGGTAGAAAGGAAAGGAGACATCTACAGCTGTGCGCTAGTAATGTCTACAGATGTAGAATATTGGAAATGGTGCTTTCTTAGGCTCCTTACAGTTTTTCTTCTTCAAGCGTAGAAAGTGAGGGAGGCATGGTCAGGTGTGCGCCAACTATGTCTAGAGAAGGTGAATGTTGGAAGTAGTGCTTTCTGAGACTCCTTACAGTCCTCCTTCACCTAGGGTAGAAAGGAAGGGAGACATGTACGGCTGTGAGTTAATAATGTCTACAGATGGTGAATGTTGGAAATGTTGCTTTCTGAGGCTCCTTACAGTTCTTCTTCATCAACCGTAGAAAGTAAGGGAGGCAAAATCAGGTGTGCGCTAACTATGTCTAGAGAAGGTGAATGTAGGAAATGAACCTTTCTGAGGCCCCTTACAGTCCTCCTTCACCTAGGGTAGAAAGGAAGGGAGACATGTACTGCTGTGAGCAAGTAATTACTACAGATGGCTAATGTTGGAAATGGTGCTTTCTGAGGCTCCTTACAGTTCTTCTTCATCAAGTGTAGAAAGTAAGGGAGGCAAGGTCAGGTGTGCGCTAACTATGTCTAGAGAAGGTGAATGTAGGAAATGGTGCTTTCTGAGGCTCTTTACAGTCCTCCTTCACCTAGGGTAGAATCGAAGGGAGATATGTACAGGTGTGCGCTAGTAATGTCTACTAATGGTAAATGTTGGAAATGAGGCTTTCTGAGGCTCCTTACAGTCCTCCTTCACCTAGGGTAGAAAGGAAGAGTGACATGCACAACTGTGCACTAGTAATGTCTACAGATGGTGAATGTTAGAAATGGTGCTTTCTGAGGCTCGTTACAGTTCTTCTTCATCAAGCGTAGAAAGTAATGGAGGCATGGTCAGGTGTGCGCAAACTATGTCTAGAGAAGGTGAATGTTGGAAATGGTGCTTTCTGAGGCTCCTTACAGTCCTCCTTCACCTAGGGTAGGAAGGAAGGGAGACATGTACAGCTGTGCGCTAGTAAAGTCTACATATGGCGAATGTTGGAAATGGTGCATTCTGAGGCTCCTAACAGTTCCTCTTCATCAAGCGTAGATAGTAGGGGAGCCAAGGTCAGGTGTGTGCTAACTATGTCTAGAGAAGGTGAATGTTGGAAATGGTGATTTCTGAGGCTCCTTACAGTTCTTCCTTACCAAGCGTAGAAAGTAAGAGTGGCAAGGTCAGGTGTGCGCTAACTATATCTGGAGATGGTGAATGTTGGAATTGGTGCTATCCGCAGCTCCTTACAGTCCTCCTTAACCTAGGGTAGAGAGGAAGGGAGACATGTACAGCTGTGCGATAGTATCGTATACAGATGGTGAATGTTGGAATTGGTGCTTTCTGAAGCTCCTTACAGTTCTTCTTCATCAAGCGTAGAAAGGAAGGGAGGCAAGGTCAGGTGTGCGCTAACTATGTCTAGAGAAGGTGCATGTAGGAAATGGTGCTTTCTGAGGCGCCTTACAGTCCTCCTTCACCTAGGGTGGAAAGGAAGGGAGACATGTACAGCTGTGCGCTAGTAATGTCTACAGATGGTGAATGTTGGAAATGGTGCTTTCTGTGGCTCCTTACAGTTCTTCTTCATCAAGCGTACAATGTAAGGGAGGCAAGGTCAGGTGTGCGCAAACGATGTGTAGAGAAGGTGGATGTTGGAAATGGTGCTTTCTGAGGCTCTTAACAGTCCTCCTTCACCTAGGGTAGAAATGAAGGGAGACATGTACAGCTGTGCACTAGTAATGTGTACAGATTACGAATGTTGGAAATTTTGCTTTCTGAGGCTCCTTACAGTTCTTCTTCACCAAGCGTAGAGAGTAAGGGAGGCATGGTCAGGTGTGCCCTAACTATGTCTACAGATGGTGATTGTTGGAAATGGTGCTTTCCGCAGTTCCTTACAGTCCTTCTTCACCTAGGGTAGAAAGGAAGGGGGACATGTACAGCTATGCGCTACTAATGTCTACAGGTGGTGAATGTTCGAAGTGGTGCATTCTGAGGCTCCTTACAGTTATCCTTCATCAAGCGTAGAAAGTAAGGGAGGCAAGGTAAGGTGTGAGCTAACTATGCCTACCGATGGTGAATTTTGGAAATGGCGCGTTTCGCAGCTCCTTACAGCCCTCTTCATCCTAGGGTAGAAAGGAAGGAAGACATGTACAGCTGTGCGCTAGTAATGTCTACAGATGTTGAATGTTGGAAATGGTGCTTTCTGAGGCTCATTACGGTTCTTCTTCATCAAGTGTAGAAAGTAAGGGAGGCAAGGACAGGTGTGCGCTAACTATGTCTACAGATGGTGAATGTTGGAAACGGTGCTTTCCACAGCTCCTTACAGTCCTCCTTCACCTAGGGTAGAAAGGAGGGGAGTCATGTACAGCTGTGCGCTAGTAATGAATACAGGTGGTGAATGTTGGAAATGGTGCTTTCTGAGGCTCCTTACAGTTCTTCTTCAGCAATCATAGAAAGTAAGAAAGGCAAAGTAAGGTGTGAGCTAACTATGCCTACTGATGGTGAATTTTGGAAATGGCGCGTTTCGCAGCTCCTTACAGCCCTCTTCATCCTAGGGTAGAAAGGAAGGGAGACATCTACAGCTGTGCGCTAGTAATGTCTACAGATGTAGAATATTGGAAATGGTGCTTTCTTAGGCTCCTTACAGTTTTTCTTCTTCTAGCGTAGAAAGTGAGGGAGGCATGGTCAGGTGTGCGCCAACTATGTCTAGAGAAGGTGAATGTTGGAAGTAGTGCTTTCTGAGACTCCTTACAGTCCTCCTTCACCTAGGGTAGAAAGGAAGGGAGACATGTACGGCTGTGAGTTAATAATGTCTACAGATGGTGAATGTTGGAAATGGTGCTTTCTGAGGCTCCTTACAGTTCTTCTTCATCAACCGTAGAAAGTAAGGGAGGCAAAATCAGGTGTGCGCTAACTATGTCTAGAGAAGGTGAATGTAGGAAATGAACCTTTCTGAGGCCCCTTACAGTCCTCCTTCACCTAGGGTAGAAAGGAATGGAGACATGTACTGCTGTGCGCAAGTAATTACTACAGATGGCTAATGTTGGAAATGGTGCTTTCTGAGGCTCCTTACAGTTCTTCTTCATCAAGTGTAGAAAGTAAGGGAGGCAAGGTCAAGTGTGCGCTAACTATGTCTAGAGAAGGTGAATGTAGGAAATGGTGCTTTCTGAGGCTCTTTACAGTCCTCCTTCACCTAGGGTAGAATCGAAGGGTGATATGTACAGGTGTGCGCTAGTAATGTCTACTGATGGTAAATGTTGGAAATGATGCTTTCTGAGGCTCCTTACAGTCCTCCTTCACCTAGGGTAGAAAGGAAGAGTGACATGCACAACTGTGCACTAGTAATGTCTACAGATGGTGAATGTTAGAAATGGTGCTTTCTGAGGCTCGTTACAGTTCTTCTTCATCAAGCGTAGAAAGTAATGGAGGCAAGCTCAGGTGTGCGCTAACTATGTCTAGAGAAGGTGAGTGTTGGAAATGGTGCTTTCTGAGGCTCCTTACAGTCCTCCTTCACCTAGGGAAGTAAGGAAGGGAGACATGTACAGCTGTGTGCTAGTAATGTCTACAGCTAGTGAATGTTGGAAATGGTGCTTTCTGAGGCTCCTTACAGTTCTTCTTCATCAAGCGTAGAAAGTAAGGGAGGCAAGGTCAGGTGTGCGCGAACTATGACTAGAGAAGGTGAATGTAGAAATGGTGCTTTCTGAGGCTCCTTACAGTCCTCCTTCACCTAGGGTAGAAAGGAAGGGAGACATGTACAGCTGTGCGCTAGTGATGTCAACAGATGGTGAATGTTGGAAATGGTGCTTTCTGAGGTTCCTTACAGTCCTCCTTCACCTAGTGTAGAAAGGAAGGGAGACATGTACAGCTGTGCGCTAGTAATGTCTACAGATGGTGAATGTTGGAAATGGTGCTTTCTGAGGCTCCTTACAGTCCTCCTCCACCTAGGGTAGAAAGGAAGGGAGACATGTACAGCTGTGCGCTAGTAATGTCTACAGATGGTGAATGTTGGAAATGGGGCTTTCTGAGGCTCCTTACAGTTTTTCTTCATCAAGCGTAGAAAGTAAGGGAGGCAAGGTCAGGTGTGAGCTAACTATGTCTAGAGAAGGTGAATGTAGGAAATGGTGCTTTCTGAGGCTCTTTACAGTCCTCCTTCACCTAGGGTAGAAACGAAGGGAGACATGTACAGCTGTGCGCTAGTAATGTCTACTGATGGTAAATGTTGGAAATGATGCTTTCTGAGGCTCCTTACAGTCCTCCTTCACCTAGGGTAGAAAGGAAGGGTGACATGTACAGCTGTGCGCTAGTAATGTCTACAGATGGTGAATGTTAGAAATGGTGCTTTCTGAGGCTCCTTACAGTTCTTCTTCATCAAGCATAGAAAGTAAGGGAGGCAAGGTCAAGTGGGCGCTAACTATGTCTACAGATGGTGAATGTTGGAATTGGTGCTTTCCGCAGTGCCTTACAGTCCTCCTTCACCTAGGGTAGAAAGGTAGGAACACATGTACAGCTGTGCGCTAGTAATTACTACAGATGGCTAATGTTAGAAATGGTGCTTTCTGAGGCTCCTTACAGTTCTTCTTCATCAAGCGTAGAAAGTAAGGGAGGCAAGCTCAGGTGTGCGCTAACTATGTCTACAGATGGTGAATGTTGGAAATGGTGCTTTCCACAGCTTCTTACCGTCCTCCATCACCTAGGGTAGAAAGGAAGGGAGACATGTACAGCTGTGCGCTAGTAATGTCTACAGATGGTGAATGTTGGAAATGTGCTTTCTGAGGCTCCTTACAATCCTCCTTCACCTAGGGTAGAAAGGAAGGGAGACATGTACAGCAGTGCGCTATTAATGTCTACAGATGGTGAATGTTGTAAATGGTGCTTTCTGAGGCTCCTTACAGTTCTTTTTCATTAAGCATAGAAAGTAAGGGAGGCAAGGTCAAGTGGGCGCTAACTATGTCTACAGATGGTGAATGTTGGAATTGGTGCTTTCCGCAGTGCCTTACAGTCCTCCTTCACCTAGGGTAGAAAGGAAGGGTGACATGTACAGCTGTGCGCTAGTAATGTCTACAGATGGTGAATGTTGGAAATGGTGCTTTCTGAGGCTCCTTACAGTTCTTCTTCATCAAGCATAGAAAGTAAGGGAGGCAAGGTCAAGTGGGCGCTAACTATGTCTACAGATGGTGAATGTTGGAATTGGTGCTTTCCGCAGCTCCTTACAGTCCTGCTTCACCTATGATAGAAAGGAAGGGAGTCTTGTACAGCTGTGCGCTAGTAATGTCTGTAGATGGTGAATGTTGGAAATGGTGCTTTCTGAGGCTCCTTACAGTCATCCTTCACCTAGGGTAGAAAGGAAGGGAGACATGTACAGCTGTGCGCTAGTAATGTCTACAGATGGTGATTGTTGGAAATGGTGCTTTCTGAGGCTCCTTACAGTCCTCCTTCACCTAGGGTAGAAAGGAAGGGAGACATGTACAGCTGTGCGCTAGTAATTTCTACTGATGGTAAATGTTGGAAGTGATGCTTTCTGAGGCTCCTAACAGTCCTCCTTCACCTAGGGTAGAAAGGAAGGGTGACATGTACAGCTGTGCGCTAGTAATGTCTACAGATGGTGAATGTTGGAAATGGTGCTTTCTGAGGCTCCTTACAGTTCTTCTTCATCAAGCATAGAAAGTAAGGGAGGCAAGGTCAAGTGGGCGCTAACTATGTCTACAGATGGTGAATGTTGGAATTGGTGCTTTCCGCAGTGCCTTACAGTCCTCCTTCACCTAGGGTAGAAAGGAAGGGACACATGTACAGCTGTGCGCTAGTAATGTCAATAGATGGCTAATGTTGGAAATGGTGCTTTCTGAGGCTCCTTACAGTTCTTCTTCATCAAGTGTAGAAAGTAAGGGAGGCAAGGTCAGGTGTGAGCTAACTATGTCTAGAGAAGGTGAATATAGGAAATGGTGCTTTCTGAGGCTCTTTACAGTCCCCCTTCACCTAGGGTAGAAACGAAGGGAGACATGTACAGCTGTGCGCTAGTAATGTCTACAGATGGTGAATGTTGGAAATGGTGCTTTCTGAGGCTCCTTACAGTCCTCCTTCACCTAGGGTAGAAAGGAAGGGAGACAAGTACAGCTGTGCGCTAGTAATGTCTACTGATGGTAAATGTTGGAAATGATGCTTTCTGAGGCTCCTTACAGTCCTCTTTCATCTAGGGTAGAAAGGAAGGGTGACATGTACAGCTGTGCGCTAGTAATGTCTACAGTTGGTGAATGTTGGAAATGGTGTTTTCTGAGGGTCCTTACAGTTCTTCTTCATCAAGCATAGAAAGTATGGGAGGCAAGGTCAAGTGGGCGCTAACTATGTCTACAGATGGTGAATGTTGGAATTGGTGCTTTCCGCAGTGCCTTACAGTCCTCCTTCACCTAGGGTAGAAAGGAAGGGACACATGTACAGCTGTGCGCTAGTAATGTCTACAGATGGCTAATGTTGGAAATGGTGCTTTCTGAGGCTCCTTACAGTTCTTCTTCATCAAGCGTAGAAAGTAAGGGAGGCAAGATTAGGTGTGCGCTAACTATGTCTACAGATGGTGAATGTTGGATATGGTTCTTTCTCAGGCTCCTTACAGTCCTCCTTTACCTAGGGTAGAAAGGAAGCGTGACATGTACAGCTGTGCACTAGTAATGTCTACAGATGGTGAATGTTAGAAATGGTGCTTTCTGAGGCTCCTTACTGTTCTTCTTCATCAAGCGTAGAAAGTAAGGGAGGCATGGTCAGGTGTGCACTAACTATGTCAAGAGATTGTGAATGTTGGGAATGGTGCTTTCCGCAGATCCTTACAGTCCTGCTTCACCTATGGTAGAAAGGGAGACTTGTACAGCTGTGCGCTAGTAATGTCTATAGATGGTGAATGTTGGAAATGGTGCTTTCTGAGGCTCCTTACAGTCATCCTTCACTTAGGGTAGAAAGGAAGGGAGACATGTACAGCTGTGCGCTAGTAATGTCTACTGATGGTAAATGTTGGAAATGATGCTTTCTGAGGCTCCTTACAGTCCTCCTTCACCTAGGGTGGAAAGGAAGGGTGAAATGTACAGCTGTGCGCTAGTAATGTCTACAGATGGTGAATGTTGGAAAAGGTGGTTTCTGAGGCTCCTTACAGTTCTTCTTCATCAAGCATAGAAAGTAAGGGAGGCAATGTCAAGTGGGCGCTAACTATGTCTACAGATGGTGAATGTTGGAATTGGTGCTTTCTGCAGTGCCTTACAGTCCTCCTTTACCTAGGGTAGAAAGGAAGGGACACATGTACAGCTGTGCGCTAGTAATGTCTACAGATGGCTAATGTTGGAAATGGTGCTTTCTGAGGCTCCTTGCAGTCCTCCTTCACCTAGGGTAGACAGGAAGGGAGACATGTACAGCTGTGCGCTAGTAATGTCTACAGATGGTGAATGTTGGAAATGGTGCTTTCTGAGGCTCCTTACTATTCTTTTTCATCAAGCGTAGAAAGTAAGGGAGGCAAGGTCAGGTGTGAGCTAACTATGTCTAGAGAAGGTGAATGTAGGAAATGGTGCTTTCTGAGGCTCTTTACAGTCCTCCTTCACCTAGGGTAGAAACGAAGGAAGACATGTACAGCTGTGTGCTAGTAATGTCTACTGATGGTAAATGTTGGAAATGATGCTTTCTGAGGCTCCTTACAGTCCTCCTTCACCTAGGGTAGAAAGGAAGGGTGACTTGTACAGCTGTGCGCTAGTAATTTCTACAGATGTTGAATGTTGGAAAAGGTGGTTTCTGAGGCTCCTTACAGTTCTTCTTCATCAAGCATAGAAAGTAAGGGAGGCAAGGTCAAGTGGGCGCTAACTATGTCTACAGATGGTGAATGTTGGAATTGGTGCTTTCCGCAGTGCCTTACAGTCCTCCTTTACCTAGGGTAGAAAGGAAGGGACACATGTACAGCTGTGCGCTAGTAATGTCTACAGATGGCTAATGTTGGAAATGGTGCTTTCTGAGGCTCCTTACAGTTCTTCTTCATCAAGTGTAGAAAGTAAGGGAGGCAACGTCAGGTGTGAGCTAACTATGTCTAGAGAAGGTGAATATAGGAAATGGTGCATTCTAAGGCTCTTTACAGTCCTCCTTCACCTAGGGTAGAAACGAAGGGAGACATGTACAGCTGTGCGCTAGTAATGTCTACAGATGGTGAATGTTGGAAATGGTGCTTTCTGAGGCTTCTTACAGTCCTCCTTCACCTAGGGTAGAGAGGAAGGGAGACGTGTACATCTGTGCGCTAGTTATGTCTACAGATGGTGAATGTTGGAAATGGAGCTTTCTGAGGCTCCTTACAGTTCTTCTTCATCAAGCGTAGAAAGTAAGGGAGGCAAGGTCAGGTGTGAGCTAACTATGCCTAGAGAAGGTGAATGTAGGAAATGGTGCTTTCTGAGGCTCTTTACAGTCCTCCTTCACCTAGGGTAGAAACGAAGGGAGACATGTACAGCTGTGCGCTAGTAATGTCTACTGATGGTAAATGTTGGAAATGATGCTTTCTGAGGCTCCTTACAAGCCTCCTTCACCTAGGGTAGAAAGGAAGGGTGACATGTACAGCTGTGCGCTAGTAATGTCTACAGATGGTGAATGTTGGAAATGGTGCTTTCTGAGGCTCCTTACAGTTCTTCTTCATCAAGCATAGAAAGTAAGGGAGGCAAGGTCAAGTGGGCGCTAACTATGTCTACAGATGGTGAATGTTGGAATTGGTGCTTTCCGCAGTGCCTTACAGTCCTCCTTCACCTAGGGTAGAAAGGAAGGGACACATGTACAGCTGTGCGCTAGTAATGTCTACAGATGGCTAATGTTGGAAATGGTGCTTTCTGAGGCTCCTTACAGTTCTTCTTCATCAAGAGTAGAAACTATGGGAGGCAAGGTCAGGAGTGCGCTAACTATGTCTAGAGAAGGTTAATGTAGGGAATGGTCCTTTCTGAGGCTCCTTACAGTCCTTCTTCACGGTAGAAAGGAACGGAGACATGTACAGCTGTGCGCTAGTAATGTCTACAGATGGTGAATGTTGGAAATGGTGCTTTCTGAGTGGTGCTTTCCGCAGCTCCTTACAGTAATCCTTCACCTAGGGTAAAAAGGAAGGGAGACATGTACAGCTGTGCGCTAGTAATGTCTACAGATGGTGAATGTTGAGAATGGTACATTCTGAGACTCCTTACAGTTCTTCTTCATCAAGAGTAGAAAGTAAGGGAGGCAAGGTCAGGTGTGCGCTAGTAATGTCTACAGATGGTGAATGTTGGAAATGGTACTTTTTTAGACTCCTTACAGTTCTTCTTCATCAAGAGTAGGAAATAAGGTAGGCAAGGTCAGGTGTGCGCTAACTATGACTAGAGAAGGTGAATGTTGGAAATGGTGCTTTCTGAGGCTCCTTACAGACCTCCTTCACCTAGGGTAGAAAGGAAGGGAAACATGTACAGCTGTGCGCTAGTAATGTCTACAGATGGTGAATGTTGGAAATGGTGCTTTCTGAGTCTCCTTACAGTTCTTCTTCATCAAGTGTAGAAAGTAAGGGAGGCAAGGTCAGGTGTGAGTTAACTATGTCTAGAGAAGGTGAATGTAGGAAATGGTGTTTTCTGAGGCTCTTTACAGTCCTCCTTCACCTAGAGTTGAAACGAAGGGAGACATCTACAGCTGTGCGCTAGTAATGTCTACTGATGGTAAATGTAGGAAATTGTGCTTTCTGAGGCTCTTTACAGTCCTCCTTCACCTAGGGTAGAAAGGAATGGAGACATGTACAGCTGTGCGCTAGTAATGTCTACAGATGGTGAAAGTTGGAAATGGTGCTTTCTGAGGCTCCTTACAGTCCTCCTTCACTTAGGGCAGAAAGGAAGGGTGAAATGTACAGCTGTGCACTAGTAATGTCTACAGATGGTGAATGTTGGAAATGGTGCTTTCTGAGACTCCTTACAGTTTTTCTTCATCAAGAGTTGAAAGTAAGGGAGGCAAGGTCAGGTGTACGCTAACTATGTCTACATATGGTGAATGTTGGAAATGGTGCTTTCCGCAGCTCCTTACAGTACTCCTTCACCTAGGGTAAAAAGGAAGGGAGACATGTACAGCTGTGCGCTAGTAATGTCTACAGATGGTGAATGTTGAGAATGGTACTTTCTGAGACTCCTTACAGTTCTTCTTCATCAAGAGTAGAAAGTAAGGGAGGCAAGGTCAGGTGTGCGCTAGTAATGTCTACAGATGGTGAATGTTGGAAATGGTACTTTTTTAGACTCCTTACAGTTCTTCTTCATCAAGAGTAGGAAATAAGGTAGGCAAGGTCAGGTGTGCGCTAACTATGACTAGAGAAGGTGAATGTTGGAAATTGTGCTTTCTGAGGCTCCTTACAGACCTCCTTCACCTAGGGTAGAAAGGAAGGGACACATGTACAGCTGTGCGCTAATAATGTCTACAGATGGTGAATGTAGGAAATGGTGCTTTCTGAGGCTCCTTACAGTTCTTCTTCATCAAGAGTAGTAAATAAGGGAGGCAAGGTCAGGTGTCCGCTAACTATGTCTAGAGAAGGTCAATGTTGGAAATGGTAATTTCTGAGGCTCCTTACAGTCCTCCTTCACCTAGGGTAGAAAGGAAGGGTCACATGTACAGCTGTGCCCTAACGATGTCTACAAATGGTGAATGTAGGAAATGGTGCTTTCTGGGGCTCCTTACAGTCCTCCTTCACCTAGGGTAGAAAGGAAGGGAGACATGTACAGCTGTGCGCTAGTAATGTCTAAAGATGGTGATTCTTGGAAATGGTGCTTTCTGAGGCTCCTTACAGTTCTTCTTCATCAAGCGTAGAAAGTAAGGGAGGCAAGGTCTGGTGTGCGCTAACTATGTCCAGAGAAGGTGAATGTTGCAAATGGTGCTTTCTGAGGCTCCTTACAGTCCTACTTCACCTAGGGTAGAAAGGAAGAGAGACATGTATAGCCGTGCGCTAGTAATGTCTACAGATGGTGAATGTTGGAAATGGTACTTTTTTAGACTCCTTACAGTTCTTCTTCATCAAGAGTAGTAAATAAGGGAGGCAAGGTCAGGTGTGCGCTAACTATGACTAGAGAAGGTGAATGTTGGAAATGGTGCTTTCTGAGGCTCCTTACAGTCCTCCTTCACCTAGGGTAGAAAGGAAGGGACACATGTACAGCTGTGCGCTAATAATGTCTACAGATGGTGAATGTTGGAAATGGTGCTTTCTGAGGCTCCTAACAGTCCTCCTTCATCTAGGGTAGAAAGGAAGGGAAACATGTACAGCTGTGCGTTAGTAATGCCTACAGATGGTGAATGTTGGAAATGGTGCTTTCTGAGGCTCCTTACAGTCGTCCTTCACCTAGGGTAGAAAGGAAGGGAGATATGTACAGCTGTGCGCTAGTAATGTCTACAGCTAGAGAATGTTGGAAATGGTGCTTTCTGAGGCTCCTTACAGTTCTTCTTCATCAAGCGTAGAAAGTAAGGGAGGCAAGGTCAGGTGTGCGCGAACTATGACTAGAGAAGGTGAATGTAGAAATGGTGCTTTCTGAGGCTCCTTACAGTCCTCCTTCACCTAGGGTAGAAAGGAAGGGAGACATGTACAGCTGTGCGCTAGTGATGTCAACAGATGGTGAATGTTGGAAATGGTGCTTTCTGAGGTTCCTTACAGTCCTCCTTCACCTAGTGTAGAAAGGAAGGGAGACATGTACAGCTGTGCGCTAGTAATGTCTACAGATGGTGAATGTTGGAAATGGTGCTTTCTGAGGCTCCTTACAGTCCTCCTTCACCTAGGGTAGAAAGGAACGGAGACATGTACAGCTGTGCGCTAGTAATGTCTACAGATGGTGAATGTTGGAAATGGTGCTTTCTGAGGCTCCTTACAGTTCTTCTTCATCAAGCATAGAAAGTAAGGGAGGCAAGGTCAAGTGGGCGCTAACTATGTCTACAGATGGTGAATGTTGGAATTGGTGCTTTCCGCAGTGCCTTACAGTCCTCCTTCACCTAGGGTAGAAAGGTAGGAACAAATGTACAGCTGTGCGCTAGTAATTACTACAGATGGCTAATGTTGGAAATGGTGCTTTCTGAGGCTCCTTACAGTTCTTCTTCATCAAGTGTAGAAAGTAAGGGAGGCAAGGTCAGGTGTGCGCTAACTATGTCTAGAGAAGGTGAATGTAGGAAATGGTGCTTTCTGAGGCTCTTTACAGTCCTCCTTCACCTAGGGTAGAATCGAAGGGAGATATGTACAGGTGTGCGCTAGTAATGTCTACTGATGGTAAATGTTGGAAATGATGCTTTCTGAGGCTCCTTACAGTCCTCCTTCACCTAGGGTAGAAAGGAAGAGTGACATGCACAACTGTGCACTAGTAATGTCTACAGATGGTGAATGTTAGAAACTGTGCTTTCTGAGGCTCGTTACAGTTCTTCTTCATCAAGCGTAGAAAGTAAGGGAGGCAAGCTCAGGTGTGCGCTAACTATGTCTACAGATGGTGAATGTTGGAAATGGTGCTTTCCACAGCTTCTTACCGTCCTCCATCACCTAGTGTAGAAAGGAAGGGAGACATGTACAGCTGTGCGCTACTAATGTCTACAGATGGTGAATGTTGGAAATGTGCTTTCTGAGGCTCCTTACAATCCTCCTTCACCTAGGGTAGAAAGGAAGGGAGACATGTACAGCAGTGCGCTATTAATGTCTACAGATGGTGAATGTTGGAAATGGTGCTTTCTGAGGCTCCATACAGATCTTCTACATCAAGCGTAGAAAGTAAGGGAGGCAAGGTCAGGTGTGCGCGAACTATGACTAGAGAAGGTGAATGTAGAAATGGTGCTTTCTGAGGCTCCTTACAGTCCTCCTTCACCTAGGGTAAAAAGGAAGGGAGACATGTACAGCTGTGCGCTAGTGATGTCAACAGATGGTGAATGTTGGAAATGGTGCTTTCTGAGGTTCCTTACAGTCCTCCTTCACCTAGTGTAGAAAGGAAGGGAGACATGTACAGCTGTGCGCTAGTTATGTCTACAGTTGCTGAATGTTGGAAATGGTGCTTTCTGAGGCTCCTTACAGTCCTCCTTCACCTAGGGTAGAAGGGAAGGGAGACATGTACAGCTGTGCGCTAGTAATGTCTACAGATGGTGAATGTTGGAAATGGGGCTTTCTGAGGCTCCTTACAGTTCTTCTTCATCAAGCGTAGAAAGTAAGGGAGGCAAGGTCAGGTGTGAGCTAACTATGTCTAGAGAAGGTGAATGTAGGAAATGGTGCTTTCTGAGGCTCTTTACAGTCCTCCTTCACCTAGGGTAGAAACGAAGGGAGACATGTACAGCTGTGCGCTAGTAATGTCTACTGATGGTAAATGTTGGAAATGATTCTTTCTGAGGCTCCTTACAGTCCTCCTTCACCTAGGGTAGAAAGGAAGGGTGACATGTACAGCTGTGCGCTAGTAATGTCTACAGATGGTGAATGTTGGAAATGGTGCTTTCTGAGGCTCCTTACAGTTCTTCTTCATCAAGCATAGAAAGTAAGGGAGGCAAGGTCAAGTGGGCGCTAACTATGTCTACAGATGGTGAATGTTGGAATTGGTGCTTTCCGCAGTGCCTTACAGTCCTCCTTCACCTAGGGTAGGAAGGTAGGAACACATGTACAGCTGTGCGCTAGTAATTACTACAGATGGCTAATGTTGGAAATGGTGCTTTCTGAGGCTCCTTACAGTTCTTCTTCATCAAGTGTAGAAAGTAAGGGAGGCAAGGTCAGGTGTGCGCTAACTATGTCTAGAGAAGGTGAATGTAGGAAATGGTGCTTTCTGAGGCTGCTTACAGTCCTCCTTCACCTAGGGTAGAAAGGAAGGGTGACATGTACAGCTGTGCGCTAGTAATGTCTACAGATGGTGAATGTTAGAAATGGTGCTTTCTGAGGCTCGTTACAGTTCTTCTTCATCAAGCGTAGAAAGTAAGGGAGGCAAGCTCAGGTGTGCGCTAACTATGTCTACAGATGGTGAATGTTGGAAATGGTGCTTTCCACAGCTTCTTACCGTCCTCCATCACCTAGGGTAGAAAGGAAGGGAGACATGTACAGCTGTGCGCTAGTAATGTCTACAGATGGTGAATGTTGGAAATGTGGTTTCTGAGGCTCCTTACAATCCTCCTTCACCTAGGGTAGAAAGGAAGGGAGACATGTACAGCAGTGCGCTATTAATGTCTACAGATGGTGAATGTTGTAAATGGTGCTTTCTGAGGCTCCTTACAGTTCTTCTTCATCAAGCATAGAAAGTAAGGGAGGCAAGGTCAAGTGGGCGCTAACTATGTCTACAGATGGTGAATGTTGGAATTGGTGCTTTCCGCAGTGCCTTACAGTCCTCCTTCACCTAGGGTAGAAAGGAAGGGACACATGTACAGCTGTGCGCTAGTAATGTCTACAGATGGCTAATGTTGGAAATGGTGCTTTCTGAGGCTCCTTACAGTTCTTCTTCATCAAGCATAGAAAGTAAGGGAGGCGTGGTAAAGTGGGCGCTAACCATGTCTACAGATGGTGAATGTTGGAATTGGTGCTTTCCGCAGTGCCTTACAGTCCTCCTTCACCTAGGGTAGAAAGGAAGGGACACATGTACAGCTGTGCGCTAGTAATGTCTACTGATGGTAAATGTTGGAAATGATGCTTTCTTAGGCTCCTTACAGTCCTCCTTCACCTAGGGTAGAAAGGAAGGGTGACATGTACAGCTGTGCGCTAGTAATATCTACAGATGGCTAATGTTGGAAATGGTGCTTTCTGAGGCTCCTTACAGTTCTTCTTCATCAAGCGTAGAAAGTAACGGAGGCAAGATTAGGTGTGCGCTAACTATGTCTACAGATGGTGAATGTTGGATATGGTTCTTTCTGAGGCTCCTTACAGTCCGCCTTCACCTAGGGTAGGAAGAAAGGGAGACATATACAGCTGTGCGCTAGTAATGTCTACAGTTGGTGAATGTATGAAATGGTACATTCTGAGGCTCCTTACAGTCCTCCTTCACCTAGGGTAGAAAGGAAGGGAGACCTGTACAGCCATGCGCTAGTAATGTCTAAAGATGGTTAATCTTGGAAATGGTGCTTTCTGAGGCTCCTTACAGTCCTCCTTCACCTAGGGTAGAAAGGAAGGGTGACATGTACAGCTGTGCACTAGTAATGTCTACAGATGGTGAATGTTAGAAATGGTGCTTTCTGAGGCTCCTTACAGTTCTTCTTCATCAAGTGTAGAAAGTAAGGGAGGCATGGTCAGGTGTGCACTAACTATGTCAAGAGATTGTGAATGATGGAAATGGTGCTTTCCGCAGCTCCTTACAGTCGTGCTTCATCTATGGTAGAAAGGAAGGGAGACTTGTACAGCTGTGCGCTAGTAATGTCTGTAGATGGTGAATGTTGGAAATGGTGCTTTCTGAGGCTCCTTACAGTCATCCTCCACCTAGGGTGGAAAGGAAGGGAGACATGTACAGCTGTGCGCTAGTAATGTCTACAGATGGTGAATGTTGGAAATGGTGCTTTCTGAGGCTCCTTACAATCCTCCTTCACCTAGGGTAGAAAGGAAGGGAAACAAGTACAGCTGTGCGCTAGTAATGTCTACAGATGGCTAATGTTGGAAATGGTGCTTTCTGAGGCTCTTTACAGTCCTCCTTCACCTAGGGTAGAATCGAAGGGAGACATGTACAGCTGTGCGCTAGTAATGTCTACTGATGGTTAATGTTGGAAATGATGCTTTCTGAGGCTCCTTACTGTCCTCCTTCACCTAGGGTAGAAAGGAAGTGTGACATGTACAACTGTGCACTAGTAATGTCTACAGATGGTGAATGTTAGAAATGGTGCTTTCTGAGGCTCGTTACAGTTCTTTTTCATCAAGCGTAGAAAGTAAGGGAGGCAAGGTCAGGTGTGCGCTAACTATGTCTACAGATGGTGAATGTTGGAAATGGTGCTTTCCACAGCTTCTTACCGTCCTCCATCACCTAGTGTAGAAAGGAAGGGAAACATGTACAGCTGTGCGCTAGTAATGTCTACAGATTGTGAATGTTGGAAATGGTGCTTTCTGAGGCTCCTTACACTTCTTCTTCATCAAGCGCATAAAGTAAGGGAGGCAAGGTCAGGTGTGCGCTAACTATGTCTACAGATGGTGAGTGTTGGAAATGGTGCTTTCCACAGCTCCTTACCGTCCTCCATCATCTATGGTAGAAAGGAAGGGACACATGTACAGCTGTGCGCTAGTAATGTCTACAGATGGCTAATGTTGGAAATGGTGCTTTCTGAGGCTCCTTACAGTTCTTCTTCATCAAGCGTAGAAAGTAAGGGAGGCAAGGTCAGATGTGCGCTAACTATGTCTAGAGAAAGTGAATGTAGGAAATGGTGCTTTCTGAGGCTCTTTACAGTCATCCTTCACTTAGGGTAGAAAGGAAGGGAGACATGTACAGTTGTGCGCTAGTAATGTCGACAGATGGTGAATGTTGCAAATGGTGCTTTCTGAGGCTCCTTACAGTCCTCCTTCACTTATGGTAGCAAGCAAGGGTGACATGTACAGCTGTGCACTAGTAATGTCTACAGATGGTGAATGTTGGAAATGGTGCTTTCTGAGACTCCTTACAGTTCTTCTTCATCAAGAGTAGAAAGTAAGGGAGGCAAGGCCAGGTGTGCACTAACTATGCCTAGAGATGGTGAATGTTGGAAATGGTGCTTCCCGCAGCTCCTTACAGTCCTCCTTCACCTAGGGTAGAAACGAAGGGAGACATGTACAGCTGTGCGCTAGTAATGTCTACAGATGGTGAATGTTGGAAATGATGCTTTCCGAGTCTCCTTACAGTTCTTCTTCATCAAGCGTAGAAAGTTAGGGAGGCAAGGTCAGGTGTGCCCTAAATATGTCTAGAGCTGTGAATGTTGGAAATGGTGCTTTCCGCAGCTCCTTACAGTCCTCCTTCACCTGGGGTAGAAAGGAAGGGAGCCATGTACAGCTGTGCGCTAGTAATTCCGACAGATGGTGAATGTTGGAAATGGTGCTTTCTGCATCTCCTTACAGTCCTCCTTCACCTAGGGTAGAAACGAAGGGCGACATGTACAGCTGTGCGCTAGTAATGTCTACAGATGGTGAATGTTGGAAATGGTGCTCTCTGAGGCTCCTTACAGTCCTACTTCACCTAGGGTAGAAAGGAAGAAAGACATGTACAGCTGTGCGCTAGTAATGTTTACAGATGGTGAATGTTGGAAAAGGTGCTTTCTGAGGCTCCTTACAATTCCTCTTCATCAAGCGTAGAAAGTAAGGGAGGCATGGTCAGGTGTGCGCTAACTATTTCTACAGATGGTGAATGTAGGAAATGGTGCTTTCTGAGGCTCCTTACAGTTCTTCCTCAACAAGCGTAGGAAGTAAGGGAGGCATGTACAGCTGTGCGCTAGTAATGTCTACAGATGGTGAATGTTGGAAATGGTGCTTTCTGAGGCTCCTTACAGTCCGCCTTCACCTAGGGTAGGAAGAAAGGGAGACATATACAGCTGTGCGCTAGTAATGTCTACAGTTGGTGAATGTATGAAATGGTACATTCTGAGGCTCCTTACAGTCCTCCTTCACCTAGGGTAGAAAGGAAGGGAGACCTGTACAGCCATGCGCTAGTAATGTCTAAAGATGGTTAATCTTGGAAATGGTGCTTTCTGAGGCTCCTTACAGTCCTCCTTCACCTAGGGTAGAAAGGAAGGGTGACATGTACAGCTGTGCACTAGTAATGTCTACAGATGGTGAATGTTAGAAATGGTGCTTTCTGAGGCTCCTTACAGTTCTTCTTCATCAAGCGTAGAAAGTAAGGGAGGCATGGTCAGGTGTGCACTAACTATGTCAAGAGATTGTGAATGATGGAAATGGTGCTTTCCGCAGCTCCTTACAGTCGTGCTTCATCTATGGTAGAAAGGAAGGGAGACTTGTACAGCTGTGCGCTAGTAATGTCTGTAGATGGTGAATGTTGGAAATGGTGCTTTCTGAGGCTCCTTACAGTCATCCTCCACCTAGGGTGGAAAGGAAGGGAGACATGTACAGCTGTGCGCTAGTAATGTCTACAGATGGTGAATGTTGGAAATGGTGCTTTCTGAGGCTCCTTACAGTCCTCCTTCACCTAGGGTAGAAAGGAAGGGAAACATGTACAGCTGTGCGCTAGTAATGTCTACAGATGGCTAATGTTGGAAATGGTGCTTTCTGAGGCTCCTTACACTTCTTCTTCATCAAGTGTAGAAAGTAAGGGAGGCAAGGTCAGGTGTGAGCTAACTATGTCTAGAGAAGGTGAATGTAGGAAATGGTGCTTTCTGAGGCTCTTTACAGTCCTCCTTCACCTAGGGTAGAATCGAAGGGAGACATGTACAGCTGTGCGCTAGTAATGTCTACTGATGGTTAATGTTGGAAATGATGCTTTCTGAGGCTCCTTACAGTCCTCCTTCACCTAGGGTAGAAAGGAAGTGTGACATGTACAACTGTGCACTAGTAATGTCTACAGATGGTGAATGTTAGAAATGGTGCTTTCTGAGGCTCGTTACAGTTCTTTTTCATCAAGCGTAGAAAGTAAGGGAGGCAAGGTCAGGTGTGCGCTAACTATGTCTACAGATGGTGAATGTTGGAAATGGTGCTTTCCACAGCTTCTTACCGTCCTCCATCACCTAGTGTAGAAAGGAAGGGAAACATGTACAGCTGTGCGCTAGTAATGTCTACAGATGGTGAATGTTGGAAATGGTGCTTTCTGAGGCTCCTCACAGTCCTCCTTCACCTAGGGTAGAAAGGAAGGGAGACATGTACAGCTGTGCGCTATTAATGTCTACAGATGGTGAGTGTTGTAAATGGTGCTTTCTGAGGCCCCTTACAGTTCTTCTTCTTCAAGCGTAGGAAGTATGGGAGGCTAGGTCAGGTGTGGGCTAACTATGTCTACAGATGCTGAATGTTGGAAATGGTGCTTTCTGCGGCTGCTTACAGTCCTCCTTCACGTAGCGTAGAAAGGAGGGGAGACATGTACAGCTGTGCGCTAGTAATGTCTACAGATGGTGAATGTTGGAAATGGTGCTTTATGAGGCTCCTTACAGTCCTCCTTCACCTAGGGTAGAACGGAAGGGAGACATGTACCGCTGTGTGCTAGTAATGTCTACAAATGTTGAATGTTGGAAATGGTGCTTTCTGAGGCTCCTTACACTTCTTCTTCATCAAGCGCATAAAGTAAAGGAGGCAAGGTCAGGTGTGCGCTAACTATGTCTAGAGAAAGTGAATGTAGGAAATGGTGCTTTCTGAGGCTCTTTACAGTCATCCTTCACTTAGGGTAGAAAGGAAGGGAGACATGTACAGCTGTGCGCTAGTAATGTCTACAGATGCTGAATGTTGGAAATGATGCCTGCCGAGTCTCCTTACAGTTCTTCTTCATCAAGCGTAGAAAGTTAGGGAGGCAAGGTCAGGTGTGCCCTAAATATGTCTAGAGCTGTGAATGTTGGAAATGGTGCTTTCCGCAGCTCCTTACAGTCCTCCTTCACCTGGGGTAGAAAGGAAGGGAGCCATGTACAGCTGTGCGCTAGTAATTCCGACAGATGGTGAATGTTGGAAATGGTGCTTTCTGCATCTCCTTACAGTCCTCCTTCACCTAGGGTAGAAACGAAGGGCGACATGTACAGCTGTGCGCTAGTAATGTCTACTGATGGTGAATGTTGGAAATGGTGCTCTCTGAGGCTCCTTACAGTCCTACTTCACCTAGGGTAGAAAGGAAGAAAGACATGTACAGCTGTGCGCTAGTAATGTTTACAGATGGTGAATGTTGGAAAAGGTGCTTTCTGAGGCTCCTTACAATTCCTCTTCATCAAGCGTAGAAAGTAAGGGAGGCATGGTCAGGTGTGCGCTAACTATTTCTACAGATGGTGAATGTAGGAAATGGTGCTTTCTGAGGCTCCTTACAGTTCTTCTTCAACAAGCGTAGGAAGTAAGGGAGGCATGTACAGCTGTGCGCTAGTAATGTCTACAGATGGTGAATGTTGGAAATAGTGCTTTCTGAGGCTCCTTACTGTCCTCCTTCACCCAGGTTAGAAGGGAAGGGAGACATGTACAGCTGTGCGCTAGTAATGTCTACAGATTGTGAATGCTCGATACGGTGCTTTCTGAGGCTCCTTACAGTTCTACTTCATCAAGCATAGGAAGTAACGGAGGCAAGGTCAGGTGTGCACTAACTATGTCTAGAGAAGCTGAATGTTGGAAATGGTGCTTTCTGAGGCTCCTTACAGTCCTAGTTTACCTAGGGTACAAAGGAAGGGAGACATGTACAGCTGTGCGCTAGTAATGTCTACTGATGGTAAATGTCGGAAATTGTGCTTTCTGAGGCTCTTTACAGTTCTCCTTCACCTAGGGTAGAAAGGAATGGAGACATGTACAGCTGTGCGCTAGTAATGTCTACAGATGGTGAATGTTGGAAATGGTGCTTTCTGAGGCTCCTTACAGTCCTCCTTCACTTAGGGCAGAAAGGAAGGTTGAAATGTACAGCTGTGCACTAGTAATGTCTACAGGTGGTGAATGTTGGAAATGGTGCTTTCTGAGACTCCTTACAGTTTTTCTTCATCAAGAGTTGAAAGTAAGGGAGGCAAGGTCAGGTGTACGCTAACTATGTCTACATATCGTGAATGTTGGAAATGGTGCTTTCCGCAGCTCCTTACAGTACTCCTTCACCTAGGGTAAAAAGGAAGGGAGACATGTACAGCTGTGCGCTAGTAATGTCTACAGATGGTGAATGTTGAGAATGGTACTTTCTGAGACTCCTTACAGTTCTTCTTCATCAAGAGTAGAAAGTAAGGGAGGCAAGGTCAGGTGTGCGCTAGTAATGTCTACAGATGGTGAATGTTGGAAATGGTACTTTTTTAGACTCCTTACAGTTCTTCTTCATCAAGAGTAGGAAATAAGGTATGCAAGGTCAGGTGTGTGCTAACTATGACTAGAGAAGGTGAATGTTGGAAATGGTGCTTTCTGAGGCTCCTTACAGACCTCCTTCTCCTAGGGTAGAAAGGAAGGGAAACATGTACAGCTGTGCGCTAGTAATGTCTACAGATGGTGAATGTTGGAAATGGTGCTTTCTGAGTCTCCTTACAGTTCTTCTTCATCAAGTGTAGAAAGTAAGGGAGGCAAGGTCAGGTGTAAGCTAACTATGTCTAGAGAAGGTGAATGTAGGAAATGGTGCTTCCTGAGGCTCTTTACAGTCCTCCTTCACCTAGAGTTGAAACGAAGGGAGACATCTACAGCTGTGCGCTAGTAATGTCTACTGATGGTAAATGTAGGAAATTGTGCTTTCTGAGGCTCTTTACAGTCCTCCTTCACCTAGGGTAGAAAGGAATGGAGACATGTACAGCTGTGCGCTAGTAATGTCTACAGATGGTGAATGTTGGAAATGGTGCTTTCTGAGGCTCCTTACAGTCCTCCTTAACTTAGGGCAGAAAGGAAGGGTGAAATGTACAGCTGTGCACTAGTAATGTCTACAGATGGTGAATGTAGGAAATGGTGCTTTCTGAGGCTCTTTACAGTTCTTCTTCATCAAGAGTAGTAAATAAGGGAGGCAAGGTCAGGTGTGCGCTAACTATGTCTAGAGAAGGTCAATGTTGGAAATGGTAATTTCTGAGGCTCCTTACAGTCCTCCTTCACCTAGGGTAGAAAGGAAGGGAGACATGTACAGCTGTGCGCTAGTAATGTCTAATGATGGTGATTCTTGGAAATGGTGCGTTCTGAGGCTCCTTACAGTTCTTCTTCATCAAGCGTAGAAAGTAAGGGAGGCAAGGTCTGGTGTGCGCTAACTATGTCCAGAGAAGGTGAATGTTGCAAATGGTGCTTTCTGAGGCTCCTTACAGTCCTCCTTCACCTAGGGTAGAAAGGAAGAGAGACATGTATAGCCGTGCGCTAGTAATGTCTACAGATGGTGAATGTTGGAAATGGTACTTTTTTAGACTCCTTACAGTTCTTCTTCATCAAGAGTAGTAAATAAGGGAGGCAAGGTCAGGTGTGCGCTAACTATGTCTAGAGAAGGTGAGTGTTGGAAATGGTGCTTTCTGAGGCTCCTTACAGTTCTCCATCACCTAGGGAAGTAAGGAAGGGAGACATGTACAGCTGTGTGCTAGTAATGTCTACAGCTAGTGAATGTTGGAAATGGTGCTTTCTGAGGCTCCTTACAGTATTCCTTCACCTAGGGTAGAAAGGAAGGGAGACATGTACAGCTGTGCGCTAGTAATGTCTACAGATGGTGAATGTTGGAAATGGTGCTTTATGAGGCTCCTTACAGTCCTTCTTCACCTAGTGTAGAAAGGAAGGGAGACATGTACAGCTGTGCGTTAGTAATGCCTACAGATGGTGAATGTTGGAAATGGTGCTTTCTGAGGCTCCTTACAGTCGTCCTTCACCTAGGGTAGAAAGGAAGGGAGATATGTACAGCTGTGCGCTAGTAATGTCTACAGATGGTGAATGTTGGAAACGGTGATTTCTGAGGCTCCTTACAGTCCCCCTTCACCTAGGGTAGAAAGGCAGGGAGACATGTACAGCTGTGCGCTAGTTACGTCTACAGATGGTGAATGTTGGAAATGGTGCTTTCTGAGGCTCCTTACAGATCTTCTACATCAAGCGTAGAAAGTAAGGGAGGCATGATCAAGTGTGCGCTAACTATGTCTAGAGAAGGTGAGTGTTGGAAATGGTGCTTTCTGAGGCTCCTTACAGTTCTCCATCACCTAGGGAAGTAAGGAAGGGAGACATGTACAGCTGTGTGCTAGTAATGTCTACAGCTAGTGAATGTTGGAAATGGTGCTTTCTGAGGCTCCTTACAGTATTCCTTCACCTAGGGTAGAAAGGAAGGGAGACATGTACAGCTGTGCGCTAGTAATGTCTACAGATGGTGAATGTTGGAAATGGTGCTTTATGAGGCTCCTTACAGTCCTTCTTCACCTAGTGTAGAAAGGAAGGGAGACATGTACAGCTGTGCGCTAGTAATGTCTACAGATGGTGAATGTTGAAAATGGTACTTTCTGAGACTCCTTACAGTTCTTCTTCATCAAGAGTAGAAAGTAAGGGAGGCAAGGTCAGGTGTGCGCTAACTATGTCTAGAGAAGGTGAATGTTGGAAATTGTGCTTTCTGAGGCTCCTTACAGTCCTCCTTCACCTAGGGTAGAAAGGAAGGGACACATGTACAGCTGTGCGCTAATAATGTCTATAGATGGTGAATGTAGGAAATGGAGCATTCTGAGGCTCCTAACAGTTCTTCTTCATCAAGCGTAGAAAGTAAGGGAGGCAAGGTCTGGTGTGCGCGAACTATGACTAGAGAAGGTGAATGTAGAAATGGTGCTTTCTGAGGCTCCTTACAGTCCTCCTTCACCTAGGGTAGAAAGGAAGGGAGACATGTACAGCTGTGCGCTAGTAATGTCTACAGATGGTGAATGTTGGAAATGGTGCTTTATGAGGCTCCTTACTGTTGTGTCTGTACAAGACAGTCTAGACAGTGTTATTATGAAGGGGCCGAATAGGGCACGCGTCAACTCACGCCGTCCTGCGTTAAGTCTGAAACAGGATGCTCAATGAATGGTAGCAAGAAAAGTACGTAGTTGCTTTATACTTAACTTTTATTCTCTGATGAATACAGCGTTCTTCTTGAGACATTTATACTATAACTCTCAAAGTAGGTAAGGCTAATGGCGCCTTGCTAGGTCGTAGTCATGTGCTTAGCTGAAGGCTATTCTAACTGTCTCTCGGCAAATGAGAGGAAGGCCTCGTACGTCTAGTCGCTAGCAATGTCGTCCGTACAACTGGGGCGAGTGCTAGACCGTCTTTCTAGACCTGCCATGTGGTGGCGCTAGGTCTGCAAGTACTGATGGCGGCGACACGCGGGTCCGACATGTACTAATGGACCGCGGCCGATTTAAGCTACCACCTAGCAAGTGTGGTGTCTGGCGGTGACACCACACTTACAGTCCTTCTTCACCTAGTGTAGAAAGGAAGGGAGACATGTACAGCTGTGCGCTAGTAATGTCTACAGATGGTGAATGTTGAAAATGGTACTTTCTGAGACTCCTTACAGTTCTTCTTCATCAAGAGTAGAAAGTAAGGGAGGCAAGGTCAGGTGTGCGCTAACTATGTCTAGAGAAGGTGAATGTTGGAAATTGTGCTTTCTGAGGCTCCTTACAGTCCTCCTTCACCTAGGGTAGAAAGGAAGGGACACATGTACAGCTGTGCGCTAATAATGTCTATAGATGGTGAATGTAGGAAATGGAGCTTTCTGAGGCTCCTTACAGTTCTTCTTCATCAAGCGTAGAAAGTAAGGGAGGCAAGGTCAGGTGTGGGCTAACTATGACTAGAGAAGTTGAAAGTAGAAATGGTGCTCTCTGAGGCTCCTTACAGTCCTCCTTCACCTAGGGTAGAAAGGAAGGGAGACATGTACAGCTGTGCACTAGAAATGTCTACAGATGGTGAATGTTGGAAATGGTGCTTTCTGAGGCTCCTTACAGTCCCCCTTCACGTAGGGTAGAAAGGCAGGGAGACATGTACAGCTGTGCGCTAGTTACGTCTACAGAAGGTGAATGTTGGAAATGGTGCTTTATGAGGCTCCTTACAGTATTCCTTCACCTAGTGTAGAATGGAAGGGAGACATGTACAGCTGTGCGCTAGTAATGTCTACAGATGGTGAATGTTGGAAATGGTGCTTTCTGAGGCTCCTTACAGTTCTTCTTCATCAAGCGTAGAAAGTAAGGGAGGCAAGGTTAGGTGTGCGCTAACTATGCCTAGAGAAGGCGAATGTTGGAAATGGTGCTTTCTGCAGATCCTTACAGTCCTCCTTCACCTAGGGTAGAAACGAAGGGCGACATGTACAGCTGTGCGCTAGTAATGTCTACAGATGGTGAATGTTGGAAATGGTGCTCTCTGAGGCTCCTTACAGTCCTACTTCACCTAGGGTAGAAAGGAAGAAAGACATGTACAGCTGTGTACTAGTAATGTTTACAGATGGTGAATGTATGAAAAGGTGCTTTCTGAGGCTCCTTACAATTCTTCTTCATCAAGCGTAGAAAGTAAGGGAGGCAAGGTCATGTGTGCGCTAACTATGTCTACAGATGGTGAATGTAGGTAATGGTGCTTTCTGAGACTCCTTACAGTTCTTCTTCATCAAGAGTAGAAAGTAAGGGAGGCAAGATCAGGTGTGCGCTTACTATGTCTAGAGAAGGTGAATGTGGGAAATGGTGCTTTCTGAGGCTCCTTACAGTCCTCCTTCACCTAGGATAGAAAGGAAGGGAGACATGTACAGCTGTGCGCTAGTAATTCCTACAGATGGTGAATGTTGTAAATGGTGCTTTCTGAGGCTCCTTACAGTTCTTCTTCATCAAGCGTAGACAGTAAGGGAGGCAAGGTCAGGTGTGCACTAAATATGTCTTGAGATGGTGAATGTTGGAAATGGTGCTTTCAGCAGCTCCTTACTGTCCTCCTTCACCTAGGGTAGAAGGGAAGGGAGACATGTACAGCTGTGCGCTAGTAATGTCTACAGATTGTGAATGCTCGATATGGTGCTTTCTGAGGGTCCTTACAGTTCTACTTCATCAAGC
Source organism: Schistocerca cancellata (assembly GCF_023864275.1). Lineage (NCBI taxonomy): Eukaryota > Metazoa > Arthropoda > Insecta > Orthoptera > Acrididae > Schistocerca > Schistocerca cancellata. Next base: position 18,426,763 of record NC_064627.1, on the reverse strand, counting down.
GTAGGAAGTAACGGAGGCAAGGTCAGGTGTGTGCTATGTCTAGAGAAGCTGAATGTTGGAAATGGTGCTTTCTGAGGCTCCTTACAGTCCTCCTTTACCTAGGGTACAAAGGAAGGGAGACATGTACAGCTGTGCGCTAGTAATGTCTACAGATGGTCAATGTAGGAAATGGTCCTTTCTGAGGCTCCTTACAGTTCTTCTTCATCAAGCGTAGTAAGTAAGGGAGGCAAGGTCAGGTGTGCGCGAACTATGACTAGAGAAGGTGAATGTAGAAATGGTGCTTTCTGAGGCTCCTTACAGTCCTCCTTCACCTAGGGTAGAAAGGAAGGGAGACATGTACAGCTGTGTGCTAGTAATGTCTACAGATGGTGAATGTTGGAAATGGTGCTTTCTGATGCTCCTTACAGTCCTCCTTTACCTAGGGTATAAGAGAAGGGAGACCTGTACAGCTGTGCGCTAGTAATGTCTACATATGGTGAATGTTGGAAATGGTGCTTTCTGAGGATCCTTACAGTCCTCCTTCACCTAGGGTAGGAGGGTAAGGAGACATGTACAGATGTGCGCTAGTAATGTCTACAAATGCTGAATGTTATAAATGGTGCTTTCTGAGGTTCCTTACAGTCCTCCTTCACCTAGTGTAGAAAGGAAGGGAGACATGTACAGCTGTGCGCTAGTGATGTCTACAGATGGTGAATGTTATAAATGGTGCTTTCTGAGGTTCCTTACAGTCCTCCTTCACCTAGTGTAGAAAGGAAGGGAAACATGTACAGCTGTGCGCTAGTAATGTCTACAGATGGTGAATGTTGGAAATGGTGCTTTCTGATGGTCCTTACAGTCCTCCATGACCTAGGGTAGAAAGGAAGGGAGACATGTACAGCTGTGAGCTAGTAATGTCTACAGATGGTGAATGTTGTAAATGGTGTTTTCTGAAGCTTCTGACAGTTCTTCTGCATCAGGCATAGAAATTAAGGGAGGCAAGGTCAGGTGTGCGCTAACTATGTCTAGAGAAGGTGAATGTTGGAAATTGTGCTTTCTGAGGCTCCTTACAGTCCTCCTTCACCTAGGGTAGAAAGGAAGGTAGACATGTACAGCTGTGCGCTAGTAATGTCTAAAGATGGTGAATCTTGGAAATGATGCTTTCCGAGGCTCCTTACACTCCTCCATCACCTAGGTTAGAAAGGAAGGGAGACATGTACAGCTGTGTGCTAGTAATGTCTGCAGACGGTGAATGTTGGAAATGGTGCTTTTTGAGGCTCCTTACAGTCCTCCTTCACCTATGGTAGAAAAGAAGGGACACATGTGCAGCTGTGCGCTAATAATGTCTACAGATGGTGAATGTAGGAAATGATGCTTTCTGAGGCTCCTTACAGTCCTCCTTCACCTAGGGTAGAAAGGAAGGGGACATGTAGAGCTGTGCACTAGTAATGTCTAAAGATGGTGTATCTTGGAAATGGTGCTTTCTGAGGCTCCTTACAGTCCTCCTTCACCTAGTGTAGAAAGGAAGGGAGACATGTACAGCTGTGCGCTAGTAATGTCTACAGATGGAGAATGCTTGAAATGGTGCTTTCTGAGGATCCTTACAGTCCTCCTTCACCTAGTGTAGAAAGGAAGGGAGACATGTACAGCTGTGCGCTAGTAATGTCTACAGATGGAGAATGCTGGAAATGGTGCTTTCTGAGGATCCTTACAGGTATTCTTCTTCAAGCGTAGAAAGTAAGGGAGGCAAGGTCAGGTGTGCGCTAACTATGTCGAGAGATGGTGAATGTTGGTAACGGTGCTTTCTGCAGCTCCTTACAGTCCTCCTTCACCTAGGGTAGAAAGGAAGGGTGACATGTACAGCTGTGCGCTAGTAATGTCTACAGATGGTGAATGTTGGAAATGTTGCTTTCTGAGGCTCCTTACAGTTCTTCTTCATCAAGCGTAGAAAGTAAGGGAGGCAAGGTCAGGTGTGCGCTAACTATGTCAGAAGGCGAATGTAGGAAATTGTGCTTTCTGAGGCTCCTTACAGTCCTCCTTCACGTAGGGTAGAAAGGAAGGGACACATGTACAGCTGTGCGCTAACAATGTCTTCAGATGGTGAATGTAGGAAATGGTGCTTTCTGAGGCTCCTTACAGTCCTTCATCACCTAGGGTAGAAACGAAGGGAGACTTGTACAGCTGCGCGCTAGTAATGTCTACAGATGGTGAATGTTGGAAATGGTGCTTTCTGAGGCTCCTTACAGTTCTTCTTCATCAAGCGTAGAAAGTAAGGGAGGCAAGGTCGGGTGTGCGCTAACTATGTCGGGAGATGGTGAATGTTGGAAATGGTGCTTTCCGCAGCTCTTACTGTCCTTCTTCACCTAGGGTAGAAAGGAAGGGAGACATGTACAGCTGTGCGCTAGTAATGTCTACAGATGGTGAATGTCGGAAATGGTGCTTTCTGAGGCACCTTACAGTTCTTCTTCATCAAGCGTAGAAAGTAAGGGAGGCAAGGTCAGGTGTGCGCTAACTATGTCGAGAGATGGTGAATGTTGGAAATGGTGCTCTCTGAGGCTCCTTACAGTTCTTCTTCATCAAGTGTAGAAAGTAAGGGAGGCAAGGTCAGGTGTGCACTAACTATGTGGAGAGATGGTGAATGTTGGAAATGGTGCTTTCCGCAGCTACTTACAGTCCTCCTTCACCTAGGGGAGAAAGGAAGGGAGACATGTACAGCTGTGCGCTAGTAATGTCTACAGATGGTGAATGTTGGAAATGGTGCTTTCTGAGGCTACTTACTGTCCTCTTTCACATAGGGTACAAAGGAAGGGAGACATGTACAGCTGTGTGCTAGTAATGTCTACAGATGGAGAATGCTGGAAATGGTGCTTTCTGAGGCTCCTTACAGTTCTTCTTCATCAAGCTTAGAAAGTAAGGGAGGCAAGGTCAGGTGTGCGCTAACTATGTCTAGAGAAGGTCAATGTAGGATTTGGTGCTTCCTGAGGCTCCTCACAGTCTGCTTTCACCTAGGGTAGAAAGAAAGGGAGACATGTAAAGCTGTGCGCTAGTAATGTCTACAGATGGTGAATGTTGGAAATGGTGCTTTCTGAGGCTCCTTACAGTTCTTCTTCATCAAGCGTTGAAAGTAAGGGAGGCAAGGTCAGGTGTGCGCTAACTATGTCGAGAGAAGGTGAATGTTGGATATGGTGCTTTCTGGAGCTCCTTACAATCCTCCTTCACCTAGGGTAGAAACGAAGGGAGACATGTACAGCTGTGCGATAGTAGTGTCTACAGATGGTGAATTTTGGAAATGGTGCTATCTGAGGCTCTTTACAGTTCTTCTACATCAAGCCAAAAAAGTAACGAAGGCAAGGTCAGGTGTGCACTAACTATGTCTAGAGAAGGGGAATGTTGGAAATGGTGCTTTCTGAGGCGCCTTACAGTTCTTCTTCAGCAATCATAGAAAGTAAGGGAGGCAAGGTCAGGTGTGCGCTAACTATGTCTACAGATGGTGAATGTTGGAAATGGTGCTTTCCGCAGCTGCTTACAGTCCTCCTTCACCTAGGGTAGAAAGGAAGGGAGACATGTACAGCTTATCGCTAGTAATGTCTACAGATGGTGAATGTTGGAAATGATGCTATCTGAGGCTCCTTACAGTTCTTCTTCATCAAGCGTAGAAAGGAAGGGAGGCAAGGTCAGGTGTGAGCTAACTATGTCTACAGAAGGTGAATGTTGGAAATGGTGCTTTCTGAGGCTCCTTCCAGTTCTTCTTCACCAAGCGTAGAAAGTAAGGGAGGCAAGGTCAGGTGTGCGCTAACTATGTCTACAGATGGTGAATGTTGGAAATGGCGCGTTCCGCAGCTCCTTACAGAACTCTTTATCCTAGGGTAGAATGGAAGGGAGACATGTACAGCTGTGCGCTAGTAATGTCTTCAGATGGTGAATGTTGGAAATGATGCTTTCTAAGGCTCATTACGGTAGTTCTTCATCAAGTGTAGAAAGTAAGGGAGGCAAGGTCAGGTGTGCGCTAACTATGTCTACAGAGGGTGAATTTTGGAATTGGTGCTTTCCGCAGCTCCTTACATTACTCCTTCACCTAGGGTAGAAAGGAAGGGAGACATGTACAGCTGTGCGCTAGTAATGTCTACAGATGGTGAATGTAGGAAAAGGTGCCTTCTGAGGCTCCTTACAGTTCGTCTTCATCAAGCGTAGAAAGTAAATGAGGCAAGGTGAGCTGTGCGCTAACTATGCCTACAGATGGTGTATGTTGGAAATGGTGCTTTCCGCAGCTTCTTCCAGTCCTCTTTCACCTTGGGTAGAAAGGAAGGGAGACTTGTACAGCTGTGCGATAGTAATGTCTACAGATGGTGAATGTTGGAAATGGTGCTCTCTGGGGCTCCTTACAGCCCTCCTTCACCAAGGGTAGATAGGAAGGGAGACCTGTACAGCTGTGCGCTAGTAATGTCTACTGATGGTGAATGTTGAAAATGGTGCTTTCTGAGGCTCCTTACAGTTCCTCTTCAACAAGCATAGAAAGTAGGGGAGCCAAGGTCAGGTGTGTGCTAACTATGTCTAGAGAAGGTGAATGTTGGAAATGGTGCTTTCTGAGGCTGCTAACAGTCCTCCTCCACCTAGGGTAGAAAGGAAGGGAGACATGTACAGCTGTGCACTAGTAATGTATACAGATGGTGAATGTTGGAAATGGTGCTTTCAGAGGCTCCTTACAGTTCTTGCCCATTAAGCGTAGAAAGTAAGGGAGGCAAGGTCAGGTGAGCGCTAACTATATCTACAGATGGTGATTGTTGGAAATGGTGCTTTACGCAGCTCCTTACTGTCCTCCTTCACCTAGGGTAGAAAGGAAGGGAGACATGTACAGCTGTGCGCTAGCAATGTCTACAGATGGTGAATGTTGCAAATGGTGCTTTCTGGGGCTCCATACAGCGCTCCTTCACCTAGGGTAGAAAGGAAGGGAGACATGTACAGCTGTGCGCTAAAATGTCTACAGATGGTGAATGTTGGAAATGGTGCTTTTTGAGGCTCCTTACACTCGTCTTTCACCTAGGGTAGAAAGGAAGGGAGACATGTACAGCTGTGCGCTAGTAATGTCTACTGATGGTGAATGTTGGAAATGGTGCTTTCTGAGGCTCCTTACAAGTCCTCTTCATCAAGCGTAGAAAGTAGGGGAGCCAAGGTCAGGTGTGTGCTAACTATGTCTAGAGAAGGTGAATGTTGGAAATGGTGATTTCTGAGGCTCCTTACAGTTCTTCTCCATCAAGCGTAGAGAATAGGGGAGCCAAGGTCAGGTGTGCGCTAACCATGTCTAGAGAAGGTGAATGTAGGAAATGGTGATTTCTGAGGCTCCTTACAGTTCTTCCTTACCAAGCGTAGAAAGTAAGAGAGGCAAGGTCAGGTGTGCGCTAACTATATCTGGAGATGGTGAATGTTGGAATTGGTGCTCTCCGCAGCTCCTTACAGTCCTCCTTAACCTAGGGTAGAGAGGAAGGGAGACATGTACAGCTGTGCGCTAGTAATGCCTACAGATGGTGAGTGTTGGAAATGGTGCCATCTGAGGCTCCTTACTGTTCTTCTTCATCAAACATAGAAATTAAGGGAGGCAAGGTCAGGTGTGCAAAAACTATGTCTACAGATGGTGAATGTTAGAAATGGTGCTTTCTGGGGATCCTTACAGCTCTCCTTCACCTAGGGTAGAAAGGAAGGGAGACATGTACAGCTCTGCGCTACAATGTCTACAGATGGTGAATGTTGGAAATAGTGCTTTCTGAGGCTCCTTACAGTTCTTCTTCACCAAGCGTAGAAAGTAAGAGAGGCAAGGTCAGGTGTGCGCTAACTATGTCTGGAGATGATGAATGTTGGAAATGGTGCTATCCGCAGCTCCTTACAGTCCTCCTTAACCTAGGGTAGAGTGGAAGGGAGACATGTACAGCTGTGCGATAGTAATGTCTACAGATGGTGAATGTTGGAATTGGTGCTTTCTGAAGCTCCTTACAGTTCTTCTTCATCAAGCGTAGAATGTAAGGGAGGCAAGGTCAGGTGTGCGCTAACTATGTCTAGAGAAGGTGAATGTAGGAAATGGTGCTCTCTGAGGCTCCTTACAGTATTCCTTCACCTAGGGTTGAAAGGAAGGGAGACATGTACAGCTGTGCGCTAGTAATGTCTACAGATGGTGAATGTTGGAAATGGTGCTTTTTGAGGCTCCTTACACTCGTCCTTCACATAGGGTGGAAAGGAAGGGACACATCTACAGCTGTGCGCTAGTAATGTCTACAGATGTTGAATATTGGAAATGGTGCTTTCTGAGGCTCCTTACAGTTCTCCTTCATCTAGCGTAGAAAGTAATGGAGGCATGGTCAGGTGTGCGCAAACTATGTCTAGAGAAGGTGAATGTTGGAAATGGTGCTTTCTGAGGCTCCTTACAGTCCTCCTTCACCTAGGGTAGGAAGGAAGGGAGACATGTACAGCTGTGCGCTAGTAAAGTCTACATATGGCGAATGTTGGAAATGGTGCATTCTGAGGCTCCTTACAGTTCCTCTTCATCAAGCGTAGATAGTAGGGGAGCCAAGGTCAGGTGTGTGCTAACTATGTCTAGAGAAGGTGAATGTTGGAAATGGTGATTTCTGAGGCTCCTTACAGTTCTTCCTTACCAAGCGTAGAAAGTAAGAGAGGCAAGGTCAGGTGTGCGCTAACTATATCTGGAGATGGTGAATGTTGGAATTGGTGCTATCCGCAGCTCCTTACAGTCCTCCTTCACCTAGGGTGGAAAGGAAGGGAGACATGTACAGCTGTGCGCTAGTAATGTCTACAGATGGTGAATGTTGGAAATGGTGCTTTCTGTGGCTCCTTACAGTTCTTCTTCATCAAGCGTACAATGTAAGGGAGGCAAGGTCAGGTGTGCGCAAACGATGTGTAGAGAAGGTGGATGTTGGAAATGGTGCTTTCTGAGGCTCTTTACAGTCCTCCTTCACCTAGGGTAGAAATGAAGGGAGACATGTACAGCTGTGCACTAGTAATGTGTACAGATTACGAATGTTGGAAATTTTGCTTTCTGAGGCTGCTTACAGTTCTTCTTCACCAAGCGTAGAGAGTAAGGGAGGCAAGGTCAGGTGTGCCCTAACTATGTCTACAGATGGTGATTGTTGGAAATGGTGCTTTCCGCAGTTCCTTACAGTCCTTCTTCACCTAGGGTAGAAAGGAAGGGGGACATGTACAGCTGTGCGCTACTAATGTCTACAGGTGGTGAATGTTCGAAGTGGTGCATTCTGAGGCTCCTTACAGTTATCCTTCATCAAGCGTAGAAAGTAAGGGAGGCAAGGTAAGGTGTGAGCTAACTATGCCTACCGATGGTGAATTTTGGAAATGGCGCGTTTCGCAGCTCCTTACAGCCCTCTTCATCCTAGGGTAGAAAGGAAGGAAGACATGTACAGCTGTGCGCTAGTAATATCTACAGATGTTGAATGTTGGAAATGGTGCTTTCTGAGGCTCATTACGGTTCTTCTTCATCAAGTGTAGAAAGTAAGGGAGGCAAGGACAGGTGTGCGCTAACTATGTCTATAGATGGTGAATGTTGGAAACGGTGCTTTCCACAGCTCCTTACAGTCCTCCTTCACCTAGGGTAGAAAGGAGGGGAGTCATGTACAGCTGTGCGCTAGTAATGAATACAGGTGGTGAATGTTGGAAATGGTGCTTTCTGAGGCTCCTTACAGTTCTTCTTCAGCAATCATAGAAAGTAAGAAAGGCAAGGTAAGGTGTGAGCTAACTATGCCTACCGATGGTGAATTTTGGAAATGGCGCGCTTCGCAGCTCCTTACAGCCCTCTTCATCCTAGGGTAGAAAGGAAGGGAGACATCTACAGCTGTGCGCTAGTAATGTCTACAGATGTAGAATATTGGAAATGGTGCTTTCTTAGGCTCCTTACAGTTTTTCTTCTTCAAGCGTAGAAAGTGAGGGAGGCATGGTCAGGTGTGCGCCAACTATGTCTAGAGAAGGTGAATGTTGGAAGTAGTGCTTTCTGAGACTCCTTACAGTCCTCCTTCACCTAGGGTAGAAAGGAAGGGAGACATGTACGGCTGTGAGTTAATAATGTCTACAGATGGTGAATGTTGGAAATGGTGCTTTCTGAGGCTCCTTACAGTTCTTCTTCATCAACCGTAGAAAGTAAGGGAGGCAAAATCAGGTGTGCGCTAACTATGTCTAGAGAAGGTGAATGTAGGAAATGAACCTTTCTGAGGCCCCTTACAGTCCTCCTTCACCTAGGGTAGAAAGGAAGGGAGACATGTACTGCTGTGCGCAAGTAATGTCTACAGATGGTGAATGTTGGGAATTGTGCTTTCTGAGACTCCTTACAGTTCTTCTTCATCAAGCATAGAAATTAAGGGAGGCATGGTCAGGTCTGCGCTAACTATGTCTACTGATGGTGAATGTTGGAAATGGTGCTTTCCGCAGATCCGTACAGTTCTCCTTCACCTAGGGTAGAAAGTAAGGGTGACATGTACAGCTGTGTGTTAACTATGTCTACAGATGGTGAATGTTGGAAATGGTGCTTACTGAGCCTCCTTACAGTTCTTCTTCATCAAGCGTAGGAAATGAGGGAGGCAAGGTCAGGTGTGCGCTAACTATGTCTAGAGAAGGTGAATGAAGGAAATGGGGCTTTCTGAGGCTCCTTACAGTCCTCCTTCACCTAGGGTAGAAAGGAAGGGAGACATGTACAGCTGTGCACTAGTAATGTATACTGATGGTGAATATTGGAAATGGTGCTTTCTGTGTCTCCTTACAATTCTTCTCCATCAAGCGTAGAAAGTAAGAGACGCAAGGTCAGGTGTGCGATAACTATTTCTAGAGAAGGTGAATGTAGGAAATGGTGCTTTCTGAGGCTCCTTTCAGTCTTCCTTCACCTAGGGTAGAAAGGAAGGGGGACTTGTACAGCTGTGCCCTAGTAATGTCTACAGGTGGTGAATGTTGGCAATGGTGCTTTCTGAGGCTCCTTACAGCTCTTCTTCATCAAGCGTAGAAAGTAAGGGAGGCAAGGTCAAGTGTGCGCTAACTATGTCTACAGATGGTGAATGTTGGAAATGGTGCTTTCTGAGGCTCCTTACAGTTCTTCTTCAGCAATCATAGAAAGTAAGGGAGGCACGGTCAGGTGTGCGATAACTATGTCTACAGTTGGTGCATGTTGGAAATGGTGCTTTCCGCAGCTCCTTACAGTCCTTCTTCACCTAGGGTAGTAAGGAAGGGAGACATGTACAGCTTATCGCTAGTAATGTCTACAGATGGTGAATGTTGGAAATGATGCTATCTGAGGCTCCTTACAGTTCTTCTTCACCAAGCGTAGAAAGTAAGGGAGGCAAGGTCAGGTGTGAGCTAACTATGTCTACAGAGGGTGAATGTTGGAAATGGTGCTTTCCGCAGATCCTTACAGACCTTCTTCACCTAGGGTAGAAAGGAAGGGAGACATGTACAGCTGTGCGCTACTAATGTCTACAGATGGTGAATGTTGGAAGAGGTGCTTTCTGAGGCTCCTTAAGGTTATTCTTCATCATGCGTAGAAAGTAAGGGAGGCAAGGTCAGGTGTGCATTAACTATGTCTACCGATGGTGAATGTTGGAAATGGCGCGTTCCGCAGCTCCTTACAGAACTCTTTATTCTAGGGTAGAATGGAAGGGAGACATGTACAGCTGTGCGCTAGTAATGTCTACAGATGGTGAATGTTGCAAATGGTGCTTTCTGAGGCTCCTTTCAGTTATCTTCATCAAGCGTAGAAAGTAAGGGAGGCAAGGTCAGGTGTGCGCTAACTAAGTCTACAGATGATGAATGTTGGAAATGGTGCTTTCCGCAGCTCCTTACAGTCCTCCTTCACTTAGGGTAGAAAGGAAAGGAGACATGTACATCTGTGCGCTAGTAATGTCTACAGATGGTGAAAGTTGGAAATGGTGCTTTCTGAGGCTCCTTACAGTTATTCTTCATCAAGCGTAGAAAGTAAGGGAAGCAAGGTCAGGTGTGCGCTAACTATGTCTAGAGAAGGTGAATGTAGGAAATGGTGCTTTCTGAGGCTCCTTCCAGTCCTCCTCGACCTAGGGTAGGAAGGACGGGAAACATGTACAGCTGTGCGCTACTAATGTCTACAAAGTGTGAATGTTGGAAATGGTGCTTTCTGAGGTTCCTTATAGTCCTCCTTCACCTAGGGTAGAAAGGAAGGGAGACAAGTACAGCTGTGCGCTTGTAATTACTACAGATGGTGTACGTTGGAAATGGTGCTTTCTGAGGCTCCTTACAGTTCTTCTTCAGCAATCATAGAAAGTAAGGGAGGCAAGGTCAGATGTGCGCTAACTATGTCTACAGTTGGTGAGTGTTGGAAATGGTGCTTTCCGCAGCTCCTTACAGTCCTCCTTCATCTAGGGTAGAAACGAAGGGAGACATGTACAGCTTATCGCTAGTAATGTCTACAAATGGTGAATGTTGGAAATGATGCTATATGAGGCTCCTTACAGTTCTTCTTCATCAAGCGTAGAAAGGAAGGGAGGCAAGGTCAGGTGTGCGCTAACTATGTCTAGAGAAGGTGAATGTTAGAAATGGTGCTTTCTGAGGCTCCTTACAGTTCTTCTTCACCAAGCGTAGAAAGTAAGGGAGGCAAGGTCAGGTGTGCGCTAACTATGTCTACAGATGGTGAATGTTGGAAGTGGTGCTTTCCGCAGCTCCTTACAGTCCTCCTTCATCTAGGGTAGAAAGGAAGGGAGACATGTACAGTTGTACGCTAGTAATGTCTACAGATGGTGAATGTTGGAAATGGTGCTTTCTGAGGCTAATTAGATTTCTCCTTCATCAGGCTTAGAAAGTAAGGGAGGCATGGTCAGGTGTGTGCTATCTATGCCTACACATGCTGAATGTTGGAACTGGTGCTTTCTGAAGCTCCTTACAGTTCTTCTTCATCAAGCTTAGAAAGTAGGGGAGCCAAGGTCAGGTGTGTGCTAACAATGTCTACAGAAGATGAATGTTGGAAAAGGTGCTTTCTGAGGCTGCTAACAGTCCTTCTCCACCTAGGGTAGAAAGGAAGGAGACATGTTCAGCTGTGCGCTAGTAATGTCTACAAATGGTGAATGTTGGAAATGATGCTATATGAGGCTCCTTACTGTTCTCCTTCATCAAGCGTAGAAAGGAAGGGAGGCATGGTCAGGTGTGCGCTAACTATGTCTACAGATGGTGAATGTTGGAAATGGTGCTTTCTGAGGCTCCTTACAGCTCTCCTTCACCTAGGGTAGAAAGGAAGGGAGACATGTACAGCTCTGCGCTACAATGTCTACAGATGGTAAATGTTGGAAATAGTGCTTTCTGAGGCTCCTTACAGTTCTTCTTCACCAAGCGTAGAAAGTAAGAGAGGCAAGGTCAGGTGTGCGCTAACTATGTCTGGAGATGATGAATGTTGGAAATGGTGCTATCCGCAGCTCCTTACAGTCCTCCTTAACCTAGGGTAGAGTGGAAGGGAGACATGTACAGCTGTGCGATAGTAATGTCTACAGATGGTGAATGTTGGAATTGGTGCTTTCTGAAGCTCCTTACAGTTCTTCTTCATCAAGCGTAGAATGTAAGGGAGGCAAGGTCAGGTGTGCGCTAACTATGTCTAGAGAAGGTGAATGTAGGAAATGGTGCTCTCTGAGGCTCCTTACAGTATTCCTTCACCTAGGGTGGAAAGGAAGGGAGACATGTACAGCTGTGCGCTAGTAATGTCTACAGATGGTGAATGTTGGAAATGGTGCTTTTTGAGGCTCCTTACACTCGTCCCTCACCTAGGGTGGAAAGGAAGGGACACATCTACAGCTGTGCGCTAGTAATGTCTACAGATGTTGAATATTGGAAATGGTGCTTTCTGAGGCTCCTTACAGTTCTCCTTCATCTAGCGTAGAAAGTAATGGAGGCATGGTCAGGTGTGCGCTAACTATGTCTAGAGAAGGTGAATGTTGGAAATGGTGCTTTCTGAGGCTCCTTACAGTTCTTCTCCATCAAGCGTAGAAAATAGGGGAGCCAAGGTCAGGTGTGCGCTAACCATGTCTAGAGAAGGTGAATGTAGGAAATGGTGATTTCTGAGGCTCCTTACAGTTCTTCCTTACCAAGCGTAGAAAGTAAGAGAGGCAAGGTCAGGTGTGCGCTAACTATATCTGGAGATGGTGAATGTTGGAATTGGTGCTCTCCGCAGCTCCTTACAGTCCTCCTTAACCTAGGGTAGAGAGGAAGGGAGACATGTACAGCTGTGCGATAGTAACGTATACAGATGGTGAATGTTGGAATTGGTGCTTTCTGAAGCTCCTTACAGTTCTTCTTCATCAAGCGTAGAAAGGAAGGGAGGCAAGGTCAAGTGTGCGCTAACTATGTCTACAGATGGTGAATGTTCGAAATGGTGCTTTCCGCAGCTCCTTACAGTCCTCCTTCACCTAGGGTAGAATGGAAGGGAGGCATGTACAGCTGTGCGCTAGTAATGTCTACAGTTGGTGAATGTTGGAAATGGTGCTTTCTGAGGCTCCTTACAGTTATTCTTCATCAAGCGTAGAAAGTAAGGGAGGCAAGGTAAGGTGTGAGCTAACTATGCCTACCGATGGTGAATTTTGGAAATGGCGCGTTTCACAGCTCCTTACAGCCCTCTTCATCCTAGGGTAGAAAGGAAGGAAGACATGTACAGCTGTGCGCTAGTAATGTCTACAGATGTTGAATGTTGGAAATGGTGCTTTCTGAGGCTCATTACGGTTCTTCTTCATCAAATGTAGAAAGTAAGCGAGGCAAGGACAGGTGTGCGCTAACTATGTCTACAGATGGTGGATGTTGGAAACGGTGCTTTCCACAGCTCCTTACAGTCCTCCTTCACCTAGGGTAGAAAGGAAGGGAGTCATGTACAGCTGTGCGCTAGTAATGAATACAGGTGGTGAATGTTGGAAATGGTGCTTTCTGAGGCTCCTTACAGTTCTTCTTCAGCAATCATAGAAAGTAAGTGAGGCAAGTTCAGGTGTGCGCTAACTATGTCTACAGATGGTGAATGTTGGAAATAGTGCTTTCCGCAGCTCCTTACCGTCCTCCTTCACCTAGGGTAGAAAGGAAGGGAGACATGTACAGCTGTGCGCTAGTAATGTCTACAGCTGGTGAATGTTGGAAATGATGCTATCTGAGGCTCCTTACAGTTCTTCTTCATCAAGCGTTAAAAGTAAGGGAGGCAACGTCAGGTGTGTGCTAACTATGCCTACAGATGGTGAATGTTGGATATGGAGCTTTCTGAGGCTTCTTGCAGTCCTCCTTCACCTAGGGTAGAAAGGAAGGGAGACATGTACAGCTGTGCGCTAAAATGTCTACAGATGGTGAATGTTGGAAATGGTGCTTTCTGCGGCTCCTTACAATTCTTCTTCACCAAGCGTAGAAAGTAGGGGAGGCAAGGTCCTGTGTGCGCTAACTATGTCTGGAGATGGTGAATGTTGGAAATGTTGCTATCCGCAGCTCTTTACAGTCCTCCTTCACCTAGGGTGGAAAGGAAGGGAGGCATCTACAGCTGTGCGCTAGTAATGTCTACAGATGTAGAATATTGGAAATGGTGCTTACTGAGGCTCCTTACAGTTTTCCTTCTTCAAGCGTAGAAAGTAAGGGAGGAATGGTCAGGTGTGCGCTAACTATGTCTAGAGAAGGTGAATGTTGGAAGTAGTGCTTTCTGAGGCTCCTTACAGTCCTCCTTCACCTAGGGTAGAAAGGAAGGGAGACATGTACTGCTGTGCGCAAGTAATGTCTACAGATGGTGAATGTTGGAAATTGTGCTTTCTGAGACTCCTTACAGTTCTTCTTCATCAAGCATAGAAATTAAGGGAGGCATGGTCAGGTCTGCGCTAACTATGTCTACTGATGGTGAATGTTGGAAATGGTGCTTTCCACAGATCCGTACAGTTCTCCTTCACCTAGGGTAGAAAGTAAGGGTGACATGTACAGCTGTGTGTTAACTATGTCTACAGATGGTGAATGTTGGAAATGGTGCTTACTGAGCCTCCTTACAGTTCTTCTTCATCAAGCGTAGGAAATAAGGGAGGCAAGGTCAGGTGTGCGCTAACTATGTCTAGAGAAGGTGAATGAAGGAAATGGGGCTTTCTGAGGCTCCTTACAGTCCTCCTTCACCTAGGGTAGAAAGGAAGGGAGACATGTACAGCTGTGCACTAGTAATGTATACTGATGGTGAATATTGGAAATGGTGCTTTCTGAGTCTCCTTACAATTCTTCTCCATCAAGCGTAGAAAGTAAGAGACGCAAGGTCAGGTGTGCGATAACTATGTCTAGAGAAGGTGAATGTAGGAAATGGTGCTTTCTGAGGCTCATTTCAGTCTTCCTTCACCTAGGGTAGAAAGGAAGGGGGACATGTACAGCTGTGCCCTAGTAATGTCTACAGGTGGTGAATGTTGGCAATGGTGCTTTCTGAGGCTCCTTACAGCTCTTCTTCATCAAGCGTAGAAAGTAAGGGAGGCAAGGTAAGGTGTGAGCTAACTATGCCTACCGATGGTGAATTTTGGAATTGGCGCGTTTCACAGCTCCTTACAGCCCTCTTCATCCTAGGGTAGAAAGGAAGGAAGACATGTACAGCTGTGCGCTAGTAATGTCTACAGATGTTGAATGTTGGAAATTGTGCTTTCTGAGGCTCATTACGGTTCTTCTTCATCAAATGTAGAAAGTAAGCGAGGCAAGGACAGGTGTGCGCTAACTATGTCTACAGATGGTGAATGTTGGAAACGGTGCTTTCCACAGCTCCTTACAGTCCTCCTTCACCTAGGGTAGAAAGGAAGGGAGTCATGTACAGCTGTGCGCTAGTAATGAATACAGGTGGTGAATGTTGGAAATGGTGCTTTCTGAGGCTCCTTACAGTTCTTCTTCAGCAATCATAGAAAGTAAGGGAGGCAAGTTCAGGTGTGCGCTAACTATGTCTACAGATGGTGAATGTTGGAAATAGTGCTTTCCGCAGCTCCTTACAGTCCTCCTTCACCTAGGGTGGAAAGGAAGGGAGACATGTACAGCTGTGCGCTAGTAATGTCTACAGATGGTGAATGTTGGAAATGATGCTATCTGAGGCTCCTTACAGTTCTTCTTCATCAAGCGTAGAAAGTAAGGGAGGCACGGTCAGGTGTGCGCTAACTATGTCTACAGATGGTGAATGTTTGAAATGGTGCTCTCCGCAGCTATTTACAGTCCTACTTCACCTAGAGTAGAATGGAAGGGAGACATGTACAGCGGTGCGCTAGTAATGTCTACAGATGGTGAATGTTGGATATGGTGCTTTCTGAGCCTCCTTACAGTTATTCTTCATCAAGCGTAGAAAGTAAGGGAGGCAGGGTCAGGTGTGCGCTAACTATGTCTACAGATGGTGAATGTTCGAAATGGCATGTTCCGCAGCTCCTTACAGTCCTCCTTCACCTAGGGTAGAAAGGAAGGGAGACATGTACAGCTGTGCGCTAAAATGTCTACAGATGGTGAATGTTGGAAATGGTGCTTTCTGCGGCTCCTTACAATTCTTCTTCACCAAGCGTAGAAAGTAAGGGAGGCAAGGTCCTGTGTGCGCTAACTATGTCTGGAGATGGTGAATGTTGGAAATGGTGCTATCCGCAGCTCCTTACAGTCCTCCTTCACCTAGGGTGGAAAGGAAGGGAGACATCTACAGCTGTGCGCTAGTAATGTCTACAGATGTAGAATATTGGAAATGGTGCTTTCTGAGGCTCCTTACAGTTCTTCTTCAGCAATCATAGAAAGAAAGGGAGGCAAGTTCAGGTGTGCGCTAACTATGTCTACAGATGGTGAATGTTGGAAATAGTGCTTTCTGAGGCTCCTTACAGTCCTCCTTCCCCTAGGGTAGAAAGGAAGGGAGACATGTACAGCTGTGCGCTAGTAATGTCTACAGATGGTGAATGTTGGAAATGATGCTATCTGAGGCTCCTTACAGTTCTTCTTCATCAAGCGTTGAAAGTAAGGGAGACAAAGTCAGGTGTGTGCTAACTATGCCTACGGATGGTGATTGTTGGATATGGTGCTTTCTGAGGCTTCTTGCAGTCCTCCTTCACCTAGGGTAGAAAGGAAGGGAGACATGTACAGCTGTGCGCTAGTAATGTCTATAGATGGTGAAATTTTGAAATGGTGCTTTCTGAGGCTCGTTTCAGTTATTCTTCATCAAGCGTAGAAAGTAAGGGAGGCAAGGTCAGGTGTGCGAAAAACTATGTCTACAGATGGTGAATGTTGGAAATGGTGCTATCCGCAGCTCCTTACAGTCCTCCTTCACCTAGGGTAGAAAGGAAGGGAGACATGAACAGCTATGCGCTAGTAATGTCTACAGATGGTGAATGTTGGAAATGGTGCTTTCTGAGGCTCCTTACAGCTCTTCCACAACAAGTGTGGTAAGTAAGGGAGGCAAGGTCAGTAGTGCGCTAGCTATGTCTACAGATGGTGAATGTTCGAAATAATGCTTTCTGAGGCTCCTTACAGTTATTCTTCATCAAGCGTAGAAAGTAAGGGAAGCAAGGTCAGGTGTGCGCTAACTATGTCTACCGATGGTTAATGTTGGAAATGGCGCGTTCCGCAACTGCTTACAGTCCCCCTTATCCTAGGGTAGAAGGAAAGGGAGACATTTACAGCTGTGCGCTAGTAATGTCTACAAATGGTGAATGTTGGAAATGGTGCTTTCTGAGGCTCCTTTCAGTTATCTTCATCAAGCGTAGAAAGTAAGGGAGACATGTACAGCTGTGCGCTAGTAATGCCTCCAGATGGTGAATGTTGGAAATGGTGCTTTCTGAGGCTCCTTATGGTAGTCCTCCACCTAGGGTAGAAAGGAAGGGAGACATGTACAGCTGTGCGCTAGTAATGTCTACAGATGGTGAATGTTGGAAATGGTGCTTTCTGAGCCTCCTTACAGTCCTCCTTCACCTAGGGTGGAAAGGAAGGGAGACATGTACAGCTGTGCGCTAATAATGTCTACAGATGGTGAATGTTGGAAATGGTGCTTTCCGCAGTTCCTTACAGTCCTATTTCACCTAGGTTAGAAAGGAAGGGAGACATGTACAGCTGTGCGCTAAAATGTCTACAGATGGTGAATGTTGGAAATGGTGCTTTCTGCGGCTCCTTACAATTCTTCTTCACCAAGCGTAGATAGTAAGGGAGGCAAGATCCTGTGTGCGCTAACTATGTCTGGAGATGGTGAATGTTGGAAATGGTGCTATCCGCAGCTCCTTACAGTCCTCCTTCACTTAGGGTATAAAGGAAGGGAAACATCTACAGCTGTGCGCTAGTAATGTCTACAGATGTAGAATATTGGAAATGGTGCTTTCTGAGGCTCCTTACAGTTTTTCTTCTTCAAGCGTAGAAAGTAAGGGAGGCATGGTTAGGTGTGCGCTAACTATGTCTAGAGAAGGTGAATGTTGGAAATAGTGCTTTCTGAGGCTCCTTACAGTCCTCCTTCACCTAGGGTAGAAAGGAAGGGAGACATGTACGGCTGTGCGCTAATAATGTCTACAAATGGTGAATGTTGGAAATGGTGCTTTCTGAGGCTCCTTACAGTTCTTCTTCATCAACCATAGAAATTAAGGGAGGCATGGTCAGGTCTGCGCTAACTATGTCTACTGATGGTGAATGTTGGAAATGGTGCTTTCTGAGGCTCCTTACAGTTCTTCTTCATCAACCATAGAAAGTAAGGGAGGCAAGTTCAGGTGTGCGCTAACTATGTCTAGAGAAGATGAATGTAGGAAATGGTGCTTTCTGAGGCTCCTTACAGTCCTCCTTCACCTAGGGTAGAAAGGAAGGGAGACATGTACAGCTGTGCACTAGTAATGTATACAGATGGTGAATATTGGAAATGGTACTTTCTGAGGCTCCTTACAATTCTTCTCCATCAAGCGTAGAAAGTAAGGGACGCAAGGTCAGGTGTGCGCTAACTATGTCTAGAGAAGGTGAATGTAGGAAATGGTGCTTTCTGAGGCTCCTTTCAGTCTTCCTTCACCTAGGGTAGAAAGGTAGGGAGACATGTACAGCTGTGCCCTAGTAATGTCTATAGGTGGTGAATGTTGGCAATGGTGCTTTCTGAGGCTCCTTACATCTCTTCTTCATCAAGCGTAGAAAGTAAGGGAGGCAAAGTAAAGTGTGCGCTAACTATGCCTACAAATGGTGAATGTTCGAAATGGTGCTTTCCGCAGCTGCTTACAGTCCTCCTTTACCTAGGGTAGAATGGAAGGGAGGCATGTACAGCTGTGCGCTAGTAATGTCTACAGATGGTCAATGTTGGAAATGGTGCTTTCTGAGGCTCCTTAGAGTTCTCCTTCATCAAGCGTAGAAAGTAAGGAGGCAAGGTCAGGTGTGCGCTAACTATGACTAGAGAAGGTGAATGTAGGAAATGGTGCTTTCTGAGTCTCGTTACAGTCCTCCTTCACCTACGGTAGAAATGAAGAGAGACATGTACAGCTGTGCGCTAGTAATATCTACAGATGGTGAATGTTGGAAATGGTGCTATCCGCAGCTCCTTACATTCCTCCTTCACCTAGGGTGGAAAGGAAGGGAGACATCTACAGCTGTGCGCTAGTAATGTCTACAGATGGTGAATGTTGGAAATGGTGCTTTCTGAGGCTCCTTACAGTTCTTCTTCACCAAGCGTAGAAAGTAATTGAGGGAAGGTCAGATGTGCGCTAACTATGTCTACAGATGGTGAATGTTGGAAATGGTGCTTTCCGCAGCTCCTTACAGTCCTCCTTCACCTAGGGTGGAAAGGAAGGGAGACATCTACAGCTGTGCGCTAGTAATGTCTACAGATGTAGAATATTGGAAATGGTGCTTTCTGAGGCTCCTTACAGTTCTTCTTCATCAAGCGTAGAAAGTAAGGGCGGCATGGTCAGGTGTGCGCTAACTATGTCTAGAGAAGGTGAATGTTGGAAATACTGCTTTCTGAGGCTCCTTACAGTCCTCCTTCACCTAGGGTAGAAAGGAAGGGAGACATGTACGGCTGTGCGCTAATAATGTCTACAGATGGTGAATGTTGGAAATGGTGCTTTGTGAGGCTCCTTACAGTTCTTCTTCATCAACCGTAGAAAGTAAGGGAGGCAAAATCAGGTGTGCGCTAACAATGTCTAGAGAAGGTGAATGTAGGAAATGAAGCTTTCTGAGGCCCCTTACAGTCCTCCTTCACCTAGGGTAGAAAGGAAGGGAGACATGTACAGCTGTGCGCTAGTAATGTCTACAGATGGTGAATGTTGGAAATTGTGCTTCCTGAGACTCCTTACAGTTCTTCTTCATCAAGCATAGAAAGTAAGGGAGGCATGGTCAGGACTGCGCTGACTATGTCTACTGATGGTGAATGTTGGAAATGGTGCTTTCCGCAGATCCGTACAGTTCTCCTTCACCTAGGGTAGAAAGTAAGTGTGACATGTACAGCTGTGTGTTAACTATGTCTACAGATGGTGAATGTTGGAATTGGTGCTTACTTAGCCTCCTTACAGTTCTTCCTCATCAAGCGTAGGAAGTAAGGGAGGCAAGGTCAGGTGTGCGCTAACTATGTCTAGAGAAGATGAATGTAGGAAATGGTGCTTTCTGAGGCTCCTTACAGTCCTCCTTCACCTAGGGTAGAAAGGAAGGGAGACATGTACAGCTGTGCACTAGTAATGTATACAGATGGTGAATATTGGAAATGGTGCTTACTGAGCCTCCTTACAGTTCTTCTTCATCAAGCGTAGGAAATAAGGGAGGCAAGGTCAGGTGTGCGCTGACTATGTCTAGAGAAGGTGATTGAAGGAAATGGGGCTTTCTGATGCTCCTTACAGTCCTCCTTCACCTAGGGTAGAAAGGAAGGGAGTCATGTACAGCTGTGCGCTAGTAATGAATACAGGTGGTGAATGTTGGAAATGGTGCTTTCTGAGGCTCCTTACAGTTCTTCTTCAGCAATCATAGAAAGTAAGGGAGGCAAGTTCAGGTGTGCGCTAACTATGTCTACAGATGGTGAATGTTGGAAATAGTGCTTTCCGCAGCTCCTTACAGTCCTCCTTCACCTAGGGTGGAAAGGAAGGGAGACATGTACAGCTGTGCGCTAGTAATGTCTACAGATGGTGAATGTTGGAAATGATGCTATCTGAGGCTCCTTACAGTTCTTCTTCATCAAGCGTAGAAAGTAAGGGAGGCACGGTCAGGTGTGCGCTAACTATGTCTACAGATGGTGAATGTTTGAAATGGTCCTTTCCGCAGCTATTTACAGTCCTCCTTCACCTAGGGTAGAATGGAAGGGAGACATGTACAGCGGTGCGCTAGTAATGTCTACAGATGGTGAATGTTGGATATGGTGCTTTCTGAGCCTCCTTACAGTTATTCTTCATCAAGCGTAGAAAGTAAGGGAGGCAGGGTCAGGTGTGCGCTAACTATGTCTACAGATGGTGAATGTTCGAAATGGCATGTTCCGCAGCTCCTTACAATCCTCCTTCACCTAGGGTAGAAAGGAAGGGAGACATGTACAGCTGTGCGCTAAAATGTCTACAGATGGTGAATGTTGGAAATGGTGCTTTCTGCGGCTCCTTACAATTCTTCTTCACCAAGCGTAGAAAGTAAGGGAGGCAAGGTCCTGTGTGCGCTAACTATGTCTGGAGATGGTGAATGTTGGAAATGGTGCTATCCGCAGCTCCTTACAGTCCTCCTTCACCTAGGGTGGAAAGGAAGGGAGACATCTACAGCTGTGCGCTAGTAATGTCTACAGATGTAGAATATTGGAAATGGTGCTTTCTGAGGCTCCTTACAGTTCTTCTTCAGCAATCATAGAAAGAAAGGGAGGCAAGTTCAGGTGTGCGCTAACTATGTCTACAGATGGTGAATGTTGGAAATAGTGCTTTCTGAGGCTCCTTACAGTCCTCCTTCCCCTAGGGTAGAAAGGAAGGGAGACATGTACAGCTGTGCGCTAGTAATGTCTACAGATGGTGAATGTTGGAAATGATGCTATCTGAGGCTCCTTACAGTTCTTCTTCATCAAGCGTTGAAAGTAAGGGAGGCAAAGTCAGGTGTGTGCTAACTATGCCTACAGATGGTGAATGTTGGATATGGTGCTTTCTGAGGCTTCTTGCAGTCCTCCTTCACCTAGGGTAGAAAGGAAGGGAGACATGTACAGCTGTGCGCTAGTAATGTCTATAGATGGTGAAATTTTGAAATGGTGCTTTCTGAGGCTCGTTTCAGTTATTCTTCATCAAGCGTAGAAAGTAAGGGACGCAACGTCAGATGTGTGCTAACTATGTCTATAGATGGGGAATGTTGGAAATTTTGCTTTCTGAGGCTCCTTACAGTCCTCCTTCACCTAGGGTAGAAAGGAAGGGAGACATGAACAGCTATGCGCTAGTAATGTCTACAGATGGTGAATGTTGGAAATGGTGCTTTCTGAGGCTCCTTACAGCTCTTCCACAACAAGTGTGGTAAGTAAGGGAGGCAAGGTCAGTAGTGCGCTAGCTATGTCTACAGATGGTGAATGTTCGAAATAATGCTTTCTGAGGCTCCTTACAGTTATTCTTCATCAAGCGTAGAAAGTAAGGGAAGCAAGGTCAGGTGTGCGCTAACTATGTCTACCGATGGTGAATGTTGGAAATGGTGCTTTCTGAGGCTCCTTTCAGTTATCTTCATCAAGCGTAGAAAGTAAGGGAGACATGTACAGCTGTGCGCTAGTAATGCCTCCAGATGGTGAATGTTGGAAATGGTGCTTTCTGAGGCTCATTTCAGTTATCTTCATCAAGCGTAGAAAGTAAGGGAGACATGTACAGCTGTGCGCTAGTAATGCCTCCAGATGGTGAATGTTGGAAATGGTGCTTTCTGAGGCTCCTTATGGTAGTCCTCCACCTAGGGTAGAAAGGAAGGGAGACATGTACAGCTGTGCGCTAGTAATGTCTACAGATGGTGAATGTTGGAAATGGTGCTTTCTGAGCCTCCTTACAGTCCTCCTTCACCTAGGGTGGAAAGGAAGGGAGACATGTACAGCTGTGCGCTAATAATGTCTACAGATGGTGAATGTTGGAAATGGTGCTTTCCGCAGTTCCTTACAGTCCTCCTTCACCTAGGGTAGAAAGGAAGGGAGACATGTACAGCTGTGCGCTAAAATGTCTACAGATGGTGAATGTTGGAAATGGTGCTTTCTGCGGCTCCTTACAATTCTTCTTCACCAAGCGTAGATAGTAAGGGAGGCAAGGTCCTGTGTGCGCTAACTATGTCTGGAGATGGTGAATGTTGGAAATGGTGCTATCCGCAGCTCCTTACAGTCCTCCTTCACTTAGGGTATAAAGGAAGGGAGACATCTACAGCTGTGCGCTAGTAATGTCTACAGATGTAGAATATTGGAAATGGTGCTTTCTGAGGCTCCTTACAGTTTTTCTTCTTCAAGCGTAGAAAGTAAGGGAGGCATGGTTAGATGTGCGCTAACTATGTCTAGAGAAGGTGAATGTTGGAAATAGTGCTTTCTGAGGCTCCTTACAGTCCTCCTTCACCTAGGGTAGAAAGGAAGGGAGACATGTACGGCTGTGCGCTAATAATGTCTACAAATGGTGAATGTTGGAAATGGTGCTTTCTGAGGCTCCTTACAGTTCTTCTTCATCAACCATAGAAATTAAGGGAGGCATGGTCAGGTCTGCGCTAACTATGTCTACTGATGGTGAATGTTGGAAATGGTGCTTTCTGAGGCTCCTTACAGTTCTTCATCAACCATAGAAAGTAAGGGAGGCAAGTTCAGGTGTGCGCTAACTATGTCTAGAGAAGATGAATGTAGGAAATGGTGCTTTCTGAGGCTCCTTACAGTCCTCCTTCACCTAGGGTAGAAAGGAAGGGAGACATGTACAGCTGTGCACTAGTAATGTATACAGATGGTGAATATTGGAAATGGTACTTTCTGAGGCTCCTTACAATTCTTCTCCATCAAGCGTAGAAAGTAAGGGACGCAAGGTCAGGTGTGCGCTAACTATGTGTAGAGAAGTTGAATGTAGGAAATGGTGCTTTCTGAGGCTCCTTTCAGTCTTCCTTCACCTAGGGTAGAAAGGAAGGGAGACATGTGCAGCTGTGCCCTAGTAATGTCTATAGGTGGTGAATGTTGGCAATGGTGCTTTCTGAGGCTCCTTACATCTCTTCTTCATCAAGCGTAGAAAGTAAGGGAGGCAAAGTAAAGTGTGCGCTAACTATGCCTACAAATGGTGAATGTTCGAAATGGTGCTTTCCGCAGCTGCTTACAGTCCTCCTTTACCTAGGGTAGAATGGAAGGGAGGCATGTACAGCTGTGCGCTAGTAATGTCTACAGATGGTCAATGTTGGAAATGGTGCTTTCTGAGGCTCCTTAGAGTTCTCCTTCATCAAGCGTAGAAAGTAAGGAGGCAAGGTCAGGTGTGCGCTAACTATGACTAGAGAAGGTGAATGTAGGAAATGGTGCTTTCTGAGTCTCCTTACAGTCCTCCTTCACCTAGGGTAGAAATGAAGAGAGACATGTACAGCTGTGCGCTAGTAATATCTACAGATGGTGAATGTTGGAAATGGTGCTATCCGCAGCTCCTTACATTCCTCCTTCACCTAGGGTGGAAAGGAAGGGAGACATCTACAGCTGTGCGCTAGTAATGTCTACAGATGGTGAATGTTGGAAATGGTGCTTTCTGAGGCTCCTTACAGTTCTTCTTCACCAAGCATAGAAAGTAATTGAGGGAAGGTCAGATGTGCGCTAACTATGTCTACAGATGGTGAATGTTGGAAATGGTGCTTTCCGCAGCTCCTTACAGTCCTCCTTCACCTAGGGTGGAAAGGAAGGGAGACATCTACAGCTGTGCGCTAAAATGTCTACAGATGGGGAATGTTGGAAATGGTGCTTTCTGCGGCTGCTTAGAATTCTTCTTCACCAAGCATAGAAAGTAAGGGAGGCAAGGTCCTGTGTGCGCTAACTATGTCTGGAGATGGTGAATGTTGGAAATGGTGCTATCCGCAGCTCCTTACAGTCCTCCTTCACCTAGGGTGGAAAGGAAGGGAGACATCTACAGCTGTGCGCTAGTAATGTCTACAGATGTAGAATATTGGAAATGGTGCTTTCTGAGGCTCCTTACAGTTCTTCTTCATCAAGCGTAGAAAGTAAGGGAGGCATGGTCAGGTGTGCGCTAACTATGTCTAGAGAAGGTGAATGTTGGAAATACTGCTTTCTGAGGCTCCTTACAGTCCTCCTTCACCTAGGGTAGAAAGGAAGGGAGACATGTACGGCTGTGCGCTAATAATGTCTACAGATGGTGAATGTTGGAAATGGTGCTTTGTGAGGCTCCTTACAGTTCTTCTTCATCAACCGTAGAAAGTAAGGGAGGCAAAATCAGGTGTGCGCTAACAATGTCTAGAGAAGGTGAATGTAGGAAATGAAGCTTTCTGAGGCCCCTTACAGTCCTCCTTCACCTAGGGTAGAAAGGAAGGGAGACATGTACAGCTGTGCGCTAGTAATGTCTACAGATGGTGAATGTTGGAAATTGTGCTTCCTGAGACTCCTTACAGTTCTCCTTCATCAAGCATAGAAAGTAAGGGAGGCATGGTCAGGACTGCGCTGACTATGTCTACTGATGGTGAATGTTGGAAATGGTGCTTTCCGCAGATCCGTACAGTCCTCCTTCACCTAGGGTGGAAAGGAAGGGAGACATCTACAGCTGTGCGCTAGTAATGTCTACAGATGTAGAATATTGGAAATGGTGCTTTCTGAGGCTCCTTACAGTTCTTCTTCATCAAGCGTAGAAAGTAAGGGAGGCATGGTCAGGTGTGCGCTAACTATGTCTAGAGAAGGTGAATGTTGGAAATACTGCTTTCTGAGGCTCCTTACAGTCCTCCTTCACCTAGGGTAGAAAGGAAGGGAGACATGTACAGCTGTGCGCTAGTAATGTATACAGATGGTGAATGTTGGCAATGGTGCTTTCTGAGGCTCCTTACAGCTCTTCTCCATCAAGCGTAGAACGTAAGGGACGCAAGGTCAGGTGTGCGCTAACTACGTCTAGAGAAGGTGAATGTAGGAAATGGTGCTTTCTGCAGCTCCTTACAGTTCTTCTTCATCAACCGTAGAAAGTGAGGGAGGCTAGTTCGGGTGTGCGCTAACTATGTCTAGAGAAGGTGAATGTAGGAAATGGTGCTCTCTGAGGCCCCTTACAGTCCTCCTTCACCTAGGGTAGAAAGGAAGGGAGACATGTACAGCTGTGCGCTAGTAGTGTCTACAGATGGTGAAGATTGGAAATGGTGCTTCCTGAGGCTCCTTACAGTTCTTCTTCATCAAGCGTAGGAGGTAAGGGAGGCAAGGTCAGGTGTGCGCTAACTATGTCTAGAGATGGTGAATGTTGGAAATGGTGCTTTCCGCAGTTCTTTACAGTCCTCCTTCACCTAGGGTAGAAAGGAAGGGATTCATGTACAGCTGTGCGCTAGTAATGTCTACAGATGGTGAATGTTGCAAATGGTGCTTTCTGAGGCTCTTTACAGTCCTCCTTCACCTAGGGTAGAAAGGAAGGGAGACACGTACAGCTGTGTGCTAGTAATGTCTACAGATGGTGAATATTGGAAAAGGTGCTATCTGAGGCTCCTTACAGTTCTTCTTCATCAAGCGTAGAAAGTAAGGGAGGCAAGGTTAGGTGTGCGCTAACTATGTTTACAGATGGTGATTGTTGGAAATGGTGCTTTCTGAGGCTCCATACAGTTCTTCTTCATCAAGCGTTGGAAGTAAGGGAGGCAAGGTTATGTGTGCGCTAACTATGTCTACAGATGGTGATTGTTGGAAATGGTGCTTTCTGAGGCTCCATACACTTCTTCTTCATCAAACGTTGGAAGTAAGAGAGGCAAGGTCAGGTGTGCGCTAACCATGTCTAGAGAAGGTGAATGTAGGAAATGGTGCTTTCTGAGGCCCCTTACAGTCCTCCTTCACCTAGGGTAGAAAGGAAGGGAGACATGTACGGCTGTGCGCTAATAATGTCTACAAATGGTGAATGTTGGAAATGGTGCTTTCTGAGGCTCCTTACAGTTCTTCTTCATCAACCATAGAAATTAAGGGAGGCATGGTCAGGTCTGCGCTAACTATGTCTACTGATGGTGAATGTTGGAAATGGTGCTTTCTGAGGCTCCTTACAGTTCTTCTTCATCAACCATAGAAAGTAAGGGAGGCAAGTTCAGGTGTGCGCTAACTATGTCTAGAGAAGATGAATGTAGGAAATGGTGCTTTCTGAGGCTCCTTACAGTCCTCCTTCACCTAGGGTAGAAAGGAAGGGAGACATGTACAGCTGTGCACTAGTAATGTATACAGATGGTGAATATTGGAAATGGTACTTTCTGAGGCTCCTTACAATTCTTCTCCATCAAGCGTAGAAAGTAAGGGAGGCAAAGTAAAGTGTGCGCTAACTATGCCTACAAATGGTGAATGTTCGAAATGGTGCTTTCCGCAGCTGCTTACAGTCCTCCTTTACCTAGGGTAGAATGGAAGGGAGGCATGTACAGCTGTGCGCTAATAATGTCTACAGATGGTCAATGTTGGAAATGGTGCTTTCTGAGGCTCCTTAGAGTTCTCCTTCATCAAGCGTAGAAAGTAAGGAGGCAAGGTCAGGTGTGCGCTAACTATGACTAGAGAAGGTGAATGTAGGAAATGGTGCTTTCTGAGTCTCCTTACAGTCCTCCTTCACCTAGGGTAGAAATGAAGAGAGACATGTACAGCTGTGCGCTAGTAATATCTGCAGATGGTGAATGTTGGAAATGGTGCTATCCGCAGCTCCTTACATTCCTCCTTCACCTAGGGTGGAAAGGAAGGGAGACATCTACAGCTGTGCGCTAGTAATGTCTACAGATGGTGAATGTTGGAAATGGTGCTTTCTGAGGCTCCTTACAGTTCTTCTTCACCAAGCGTAGAAAGTAATTGAGGCAAGGTCCTGTGTGCGCTAACTATGTCTGGAGATGGTGAATGTTGGAAATGGTGCTATCCGCAGCTCCTTACAGTCCTCCTTCACCTAGGGTGGAAAGGAAGGAGACATCTACAGCTGTGCGCTAGTAATGTCTACAGATGTAGAATATTGGAAATGGTGCTTTCTGAGGCTCCTTACAGTTCTTCTTCATCAAGCGTAGAAAGTAAGGGAGGCATGGTCAGGTGTGCGCTAACTATGTCTAGAGAAGGTGAATGTTGGAAATACTGCTTTCTGAGGCTCCTTACAGTCCTCCTTCACCTAGGGTAGAAAGGAAGGGAGACATGTACGGCTGTGCGCTAATAATGTCTACAGATGGTGAATGTTGGAAATGGTGCTTTGTGAGGCTCCTTACAGTTCTTCTTCATCAACCGTAGAAAGTAAGGGAGGCAAAATCAGGTGTGCGATAACTATGTCTAGAGAAGGTGAATGTAGGAAATGGTGCTTTCTGAGGCTCCTCTCAGTTTTCCTTCACCTAAGGTAGAAAGGAAGGGTGACATGTACAGCTGTGCCCTAGTAATGTCTACAGGTGGAGAATGTTGGCAATGGTGCTTTCTGAGGCTCCTTACAGCTCTTCTTCATCAAGCGTAGAAAGTAAGGGAGGCAAGGTCAAGTGTGCGCTAACTATGTCTACAGATGGTGAATGTTCGAAATGGTGCTTTCCGCAGCTCCTTACAGTCCTCCTTCACCTAGGGTAGAAAGGAAGGGAGGCATCTACAGCTGTGCGCTAGTAATGTCTACAGATGGTGAATGTTGGAAATGGTGCTTACTGAACCTCCTTACAGTTCGTCTCCATCAAGCGTAGAAAGTAAGGGACGCAAGGTCAGGTGTGCGCTAACTACGTCTAGAGAAGGTGAATGTAGGAAATGGTGCTTTCTGCAGCTCCTTACAGTTCTTCTTCATCAACCGTAGAAAATGAGGGAGGCTAGTTCGGGTGTGCGCTAACTATGTCTAGAGAAGGTGAATGTAGGAAATGGTGCTCTCTGAGGCCCCTTACAGTCCTCCTTCACCTAGGGTAGAAAGGAAGGGAGACATGTACAGCTGTGCGCTAGTAGTGTCTACAGATGGTGAAGATTGGAAATGGTGCTTCCTGAGGCTCCTTGCAGTTCTTCTTCATCAAGCGTAGGAAGTAAGGGAGGCAAGGTCAGGTGTGCGCTAACTATGTCTAGAGATGGTGAATGTTGGAAATGGTGCTTTCCGCAGTTCTTTACAGTCCTCCTTCACCTAGGGTAGAAAGGAAGGGATTCATGTACAGCTGTGCGCTAGTAATGTCTACAGATGGTGAATGTTGCAAATGGTGCTTTCTGAGGCTCTTTACAGTCCTCCTTCACCTAGGGTAGAAAGGAAGGGAGACACGTACAGCTGTGTGCTAGTAATGTCTACAGATGGTGAATATTGGAAAAGGTGCTATCTGAGGCTCCTAACAGTTCTTCTTCATCAAGCGTAGAAAGTAAGGGAGGCAAGGTTAGGTGTGCGCTAACTATGTTTACAGATGGTGATTGTTGGAAATGGTGCTTTCTGAGGCTCCATACAGTTCTTCTTCATCAAGCGTTGGAAGTAAGGGAGGCAAGGTTAGGTGTGCGCTAACTATGTCTACAGATGGTGATTGTTGGAAATGGTGCTTTCTGAGGCTCCATACACTTCTTCTTCATCAAGCGTTGGAAGTAAGAGAGGCAAGGTCAGGTGTGCGCTAACCATGTCTAGAGAAGGTGAATGTAGGAAATGGTGCTTTCTGAGGCCCCTTACAGTCCTCCTTCACCTAGGGTAGAAAGGAAGGGAGACATGTACAGCTGTGCGCTAGTAGTGTCTACAGATGGTGAATGTTGGAAATGGTGCTTTCTGAGGCTCCTTACAGTTCTTCTTCATCAAGGGTAGAAAGTGAGGGAGACATGGTTAGATGTGCGCTAACTATGTCTACAGTTGGTGAATGTTGGAAATGGTGCTCTCTGAGGCTCCTTACAGTTCTTCTTCATCAAGCGTAGGAAGTAAGGGAGGAAATTTCAGATGTGCGCTAACTATGTCTAGAGATGGTGAATGTTGGAAATGGTGCTTTCCACAGTTCCATACAGTCCTCCTTCACCTATGCTAGAAAGGAGGGGAAACATGTACAGCT
This sequence comes from Schistocerca cancellata, assembly GCF_023864275.1. Lineage (NCBI taxonomy): Eukaryota > Metazoa > Arthropoda > Insecta > Orthoptera > Acrididae > Schistocerca > Schistocerca cancellata. Next base: position 18,397,768 of record NC_064627.1, on the reverse strand, counting down.
GTGCGCTAGTAATGTTTACAGATGGTGAATGTTGGAACTGGTGCTTTCTGAGGCTCCTTACATTTCTTCTTCATCAAGCGTAGAAAGTAAGGGAGGCAATTTCAGGTGTATGCTAACTATGTCTAGAGATGGTGAATGTTGGAAATGGCGTTCTCCGCAGTTCCTTACAGTCCTCCTTCACCTAGGGTAGAAAGGAAGGGAGGCATGTACAGCTGTGCGCTAGTAATGTCTACAGATGGTGAAAGTTGGAAATGGTGCTTTCTGAGGCTCTTTACAGTCCCACTTCACGTAGGGTAGAAAGGAAGGGAGGCACGTACAGCAGTATGCTAGTTATGTCTACAGATGGTGAATGTTGGAAGTGGTGCTATCTGAGGCTCCTTACAGATCTTCTTCATCAAGCGTAGAATCTAAGGGTAGCGAGGTCAGGTGTGCACTAAATATGTTTACAGATGGTGATTGTTGGGAATGGTGCTTTCTGAGGCTCCTTACAGTTCTTCTTCCTCAAGCGTATAAAGCAAGGGAGGCAAGGTCAGGTGTGCACTAACTATGCCTATAGGTGGTGAATGTTGGAAATGGTGCTTACTGAGGCTCCTTACAGTCCTACTTCACCTAGTGTAGAAAGGAAGGGAGACATGTACAGCTGGGTGCTAGTAATGTCTACTAATGGTGAATGTTGGAAATGGTGCTTTCTGAGGCTCCTTACAGATTCATCAAGCGCAGAAAGCAAGGGAGGCAAGGTCAGGTGTGCACTGACTGTGTCTAGAAAAGGTGAGTGTAGGAAAAGGTGCTTTCTGATGCTCCTTACAGTCCTCCTCCACATAGGGTAGAAAGGAAAGGAGACATGTACAGCTGTGCGCTAGTAATGTCTACAGATGGTGAATGTTTGAAATGGTGCTTTCTGAGGCTCCTTACAGTTCTTCTTCACCAAGCGTAGAAAGTAAGGGAGGCAAGGTCAGGTGTGCACTAACTATGCCTATAGGTGGTGAATGTTGGAAATGGTGCTTACTGAGGCTCCTTGCAGCTCGTCAACAAGTGTAGAAAGTAAGGGAGGCAAGGTCAGGTGTGCGCTATCTATGTCTACAAATGGCGAATGTTGGAAATGGTGCTTTCTGAGGCTCCTTGCAGTCCACCCTGCAGTCCTCTTTCACTTAGGGTAGAAAGGAAGAGAGACATGTACAGCTGTGCGCTAGTAATGTCTACAGATGGTGAATGTTGGAAATGGTGCTTTCAGAGGCTCGTTACAGTTCTTCTTCATCAAGTGTAGAATGTAAGGGAGGCAAGGTCAAGTGTGCGCTAACTATGTCTAATGATGGTGAATGTTGGAATTGGTGTTTTCTGAGGCTCCTTACAGTCCTCCTCTACCTAGGGTAGAATGGAAGGGAGACATGTTTAGCTGTGCGCTAAAATGTCTACAGATGGTGAATGTTGGAAATGTTGCTTTCTGAGGCTACTTACAGTTCTCCTTCACCTAAGGTAGAATGGAAGGGAGACATGTACATCTGTGCGCTAGTAACGTCTACAGATGGCGAATGTTGGAAATGGTGCTTTCTGAGGCACCTTACAGTTCTTCTTCATCAAATGTAGAAAGTAAGGGAGGTAAGGTCAGGTGTGCGCCAACTATGTCTAGAGAAGGTGATTGTAGGAAATGCTGCATTCCGCAGCTCCTTACAGTCCTCCTTCACCTAGGGTAGAAAGGAAGGGAGACATGTACAGCTGTGCGCTGGTAATGTCTACAGATGATGAATGTTGCAAATGGTGTTTTCTTAGGTCCCTTACAGTTCTCCTTCATCAAGCGTAGAAAGTAAGTGAGGCAAGGTCAGGTGTGCGCTAACTAAGTCTAGAGATGGTGAATGTTGGAAATGGTACTTTCCGCAGCTGCTTACAGTCCTCCTTCACCTAGGGTAGAAAGGAAGGGAGACATGTGCAGCTGTGTGCTAGTAATGTCTACAGATGCTGAATGTTGGAAATGGTGCTTTCTGAGCCTTCTTACAGCTCATCTTCATCACGCGTAGAAAGTAAGGGAGGCAAGGTCAGGTTTGCGCTAACTATGTCTAGAGAAAGTGAATGTAGGAAATGGTGCTTTCTGAGGTTCCTTACAGTCCTCCTTCACCTAGGGCAGAAAGGATGGGAGACATGTACAGCTGTGCGCTAGTAATGTCTATAGATGGTGAATGTAGGAAATGGTGCTTCATGCAGCTCCCTGCTGTTCTCCTTCACCTAGGGTAGAAAGAAGGGAGACATGTACAACTGTGCGCTAGTAATGACTACAGATGGTAACTGTTGGAAATGGTGCTTTTGGAGGCTCCATACAGTTCTTTTTCATCAAGCGTTGGAAGTAAGGGAGGCAAGGTCAGGTGTGCGCTAACGATGTCTACAGATGGTGATTGTTGGAAATGGTGCTTTCTGAGGCTCCTTACAGTACTTCTTCATCAAGCGTAGAAAGTAAGGGAGGCAATTTCAGGTGTGTGCTAACTATGTCTAGATATGGTGAATGTTGGAAATGGTGCTTTCTGCAGTTCCTTACAGTCCTCCATCACCTAGGATAGAAAGGAAGGGAGACATGTACAGCTCTGCGCTAGTAATGTCTACAGATGGTGAATGTTGGAAATGGTGCTTTCTGAGGATCCTTACAGTTCTCCTTCACCTAGGGTAGAAAGGAAGGGAGACATGGTCAGCGGTGTGCTAGTAATGTCTACTAATGGTGAATGTTGAAAATGGTGCTTTCTGAGGCTCCTTACAGTTCTTCTTCATCAAGCGTAAAAAGTAAGGGAGACATGGTCAGCTGTGCGCTAGTAATGTATACTTATGGTGAATGTTAGAAATGGTACTTTCTGAGGCTCCTTACAGTTCTTCTTCATAAAGCGTAGAAGGTAATGGAGGCAAGGTCAGGTTTTCACTAATTATGTCTAGAAATGGTGAATGTAGGAGATGGTGCATTCTGAGGCTCCCTACAGTCCTCCTTTACTTAGGGTAGAAAGGAAGGGAGACATGTACAGGTGTGCGCTAGTAATGTCTACTTATGGTGAATGTAAGGAGCCTCAGAAAGTACCATTTCCATCAGTTCTTCTTCATCAAGCGTAGAAAGTCAGGGAGGCAAGGTCAGGTGTGCACTGACTATGTCTAGAAAAGGTGAATGTAGGAAATGGTGCTTTCTGAGGCTCCTTACAGTCCTCCTCCACCTAGGGTAGAAAGGAAAGGAGACATGTACAGCCGTGCGCTAGTAATGTCTACAGATGATGAATGCTGGAAATGGTGCTTTCAGAGGCTCCTTACAGTTCTTCTTCATCAAGCGTAGAAAGTAAGGGAGGCAAGGTCAGGTGTGCACTAACTATGCCTACAGGTGGTGAATGTTGGAAATGGTGCTTTCTGAGGCTCCTTACAGTTCTTCTTCATCAAGTGTAGAATGTAAGGCAGAAATAGTCAGATGTGGGCTAACTATGCCTACAGATGGTGAATGTTGGAAATGGTGCTCTCTGAGGCTCCTTACAGTTCTTCTTCATCAAGCGTAGAAAGTAAGGGAGGCAAGGTAAGGTGTGCACTAACTATGCTTAGAGAAGGTGAATGTTGGAAATGGTTCTTTCTGAGGCTCCTTACAGCTCTTCTTCATTAAGCGTAGAAAGTAAGGGAGGCAAGTTAAAGTGTGCGCTAACTATGTCTACAGATGGTGAATGTTGGAAATGGTGCTTTCCGCAGCTCCTTACAGTCATCCTTCACCTAAGGTAGAAAGGAAGTTAGTCATGTACAGCTGTGCGCTAGTAATGTCTACAGATGGTGAATGTTGGAAATGGTGCTTTCTGAGGCTCCTTACAGTTCTTCTTCATCTACCGTAGAAAGTAAAGGGGCAAGGTCAGGTGTGCGTTATGTCTAGACAAGGTGATTGTTGGAAACGGTGCCTTCTGAGGCTCCTTACAGTCCTCCTTTACCTAGGGTAGAAAGGAAGGGAGACATGTACAGCTGTGCGCTAGTAATGTCTACTAATGGTGAATGTTGGAAATGAAGCTTTCAGAGGCTCCTAACGGCTCTTCTTCATCAAGCGTAGAAAGTAAGGGAGGCAAGGGCAGGTGTGCGCTAACTATGTCTACAGATGGTGAATGTTCGAAATGGTGCTTTCCACAGCTCCTTACAGCCTTCATTCACCTAGGGTAGAAAGGAAGGGAGACATGGTCAGCTGTGCGCTAGTAATGTCTAGTGATGGTGAATGTTGGAAATGGTACTTTCTGAGGCTCCTTACAGTTCTTCTTCATCAAGCGTAGAAAGTAAGGAACGCAAGGTCAGGTGTGCACTAACTATGTCTAGAAAGGTGAATGTAGGAAATAATGCTTTCTGAGGCTCCTTACAGTCCTCCTCCACCTAGGGTAGAAAGGAAGGGAGACATGTACAGCTGTGCGCTAGTAATGTCTACAGATGGTGAATGTTGGTAATGGTGCTTTCTGAGGCTCCTTACAGTTCTTCTTCATCACGCGTAGAAAGTAAGGGAGGCAAGGTCAGGTGTGCGCTAACTATGTCTAGAGAAGGTGAATGTAGGAAATGGTGTATTCTGAGGCTCCTTACAGTCCTCCTTCACCTAGGGTAGAAAGGAAGGGAGACATGTACAGCTGTGCTCTAAAATGTCTACAGATGGCGAATGTTGGAAATGGTGCTTTCTGAGGCTCCTTACAATTCTTCTTCATCAAGTGTAGAAAGTAAGGGAGGCAAGGTCAGTTGTGCGCTAATACTGTCTAGAGTAGGTTAATGTAGGAAATGGTGCTTTCTGAGGCTACTTACAGTCCTTCTTCACCTGTGGTAGAAAGGAAGGGAAACATGTACAGCTGTGCGCTAGTAATGTCTACAGATGGTGAATGTTGGTAATGGTGCTTTCTGAGGCCCCTTACAGTTCTTCTTCATCAAGCGTAGATGGTAAGGGAGGCAAGGTCAGGTGTGCGCTAACTATGTCTACAGATGGTGAATGGTGGAAAAGGTGCTTTCCGCAGCTCCTTACAGTCCTCCTTCACCTAGGGTAGAAAGGAAGGGAGACATGTACAGCTGTGCGCTAGTAATGTCTAAGGATGGTGAATGTTCGAAATGGTGCTTTCTGAGGCTCCCTTCAGTTATTCTTCATCAAGCATAGAAAGTAAAGGAGGCAAGGTCAGGTGTGCGCTAACTATGTCTACAGATGGTGAATGTTGGAAATGGTGCTTTCTGCAGCTCCTTACAGTCCTCCTTCACCTAGGGTAGAAAGCTGTGCGCTAGTAATGTCAGCTGTGCGCTAGTAATGTCTACAGATAGTGAATGTTCGAAATGGTGCTTTCTGAGGCTCCTTACAGTTCTTCTACATCAAGCGTAGAAAGTAAGTGAGGCATGGTCAGGTGTGCACTAACTATGTCTACAGATGGTGAATGTTGGAAATAGTGCTTTCCGCAGCCCCTTACGGTCCTCCTTCAGCTATGGTAGAAGGGAAGGGAGACATGTACAGCTGTGCGCTAGTAATGTGTACAGATGGTGAATGTTGGAAATGGTGCTTTCTGAGGGTCCTTACAGTCCTCCTTCACCTAGGGTAGAAAGGAAGAGAGACATGTACAGCTGTGCGCTAGTAATATCTGCAGATGGTGAATGTTGGAAATGGTGCTTTCCGCAGCTGCTTACAGTCCTCCTTCACCTAGGGTAGAAAGGAAGAGAGACATGTACAGCTGTGCGCTAGTAATGTCTACAGATGGTGAATGTTGCGAATGGTGCTTTCTTAGGTTATTTACAGTTCTCCTTCATCAAGCGTAGAAAGTAAGGGAGGCAAGGTCAGGTATGCGCTAACTATGTCTACCGATGGTGAATGTTGGAAATGGTGCTTCCTGAGGCTCCTTACAGTTCTTCACCAAGCGTAGAAAGTAAGGGAGGCTAGGTCAGGTGTGCGCTAACTATGTCTACAGATGGTGAATGTTGGAAAAGGTGCTTTCCGCAGCTCCTTACAGTCCTCCTTCACCTAGGGTAGAAAGGAAGGGAGACATGTACAGCTGTGCGCTAGTAATGTACACAGATGGTGAATGTTGGAAATTTTGCTTTCTGAAGCTCCCTTCAGTTATTCTTCATCAAGCATAGAAAGTAAAGGAGGCAAGGTCAGGTGTGCGCTAACTATGTCTACAGATGGTGAATGTTGGAAATGGTGCTTTCCGCAGCTCCTTACAGTCCTCCTTCACTTAGGGTAGAAAGCTGTGCGCTAGTATTGTCAGCTGTGCGCTAGTAATGTCTACAGATAGTGAATGTTGGAAATGGTGCTTTCTGAGGCTCCTTACAGTTCTTCTTCATCAAGCGTAGAACTATGTCTAGAGAAGGTGAATGTAGGAAAACGTGCTTTCTGAGACTCCTTACAGTCCTCCTCCACCTAGGGTAGAAAGGAAGGGAGACATGTACACCTGTGCGCTAGTAATGTCTAAGGATGGTGAATGTTCGAAATGGTGCTTTCTGAGGCTCCTTACAGTTCTTCTACATCAAGCGTAGAAAGTAAGTGAGGCATGGTCAGGTGTGCACTAACTATGTCTACAGATGGTGAATGTTGGAAATGGTGCTTTCTGAGGATCATTACAGTCCTCCTTCACCTAGGGTAGAAAGGAAGAGAGACATGTACAGCTGTGCGCTAGTAATATCTGCAGATGGTGAATGTTGGAAATGGTGCTTTCCGCAGCTCCTTACAGTCCTCCATCACCTAGGGTAGAAAGGAAGAGAGACATGTGCAGCTGTGCGCTAGTAATGTCTACAGATGGTGAATGTTGCGAATGGTGCCTTCTTAGGTTCTTTACAGTTCTCCTTCATCAAGCATAGAAAGTAAGGGAGGCAAGGTCAGGTGTGCGCTAACTATGTCTAGAGACAGGGAATGTTGGAAATGGTGCTTTCCGCAGCTCCTTACAGTCCTCCTTCACGTGGGGTAGAAAGAAAGGGAGACATGTTCAGCTGTGTGCTAGTAATTTATACAGATTGTGAATGTTGGAAATGGTGCATTCTGAGGCTCCTTACAGTTCTTCTTCATGAAGCGTAGAAAGTAAGCGAGGCAAGGTCAGGTGTGCGCTAACTATGTCTACAGATGGTGATTGCTGGAAATGGTGCTTTCTGAGGCTCCTTACAGTTCTTCTTCATGAAGCGTAGAAAGTAAGGGAGGCAAGGTCAAGTGTGTGCTCACTATCTCTAGAGATGGTGTATGTTGGAAATGGTGCTTTCTGAGGCTCCTTACAGTACTCCTTCACCTAGGGTAGAAAGGAAGGGAGACACGTACAGCTGTGCTGTAGTAATTACTACAGATGGTGAATGTTGGAAATGGTGCATTCTGAGGCTCCTTACAGTTCTTCTTCATCAAACGTAGAAAGTAAGGGAGGCAAGGTCAGGTGGTCGCTAACTATGTCTACAGATGGTGAATGTTGGAAATGGTGCTTTCCGAGGCTTCATACATTCCTCCTTCAACTAGGGTAGAAAGTAACGGAGACATGTACAGCTGTGTGCTAGTAATGGCTACTGATGGTGAATGTTGGAAATGGTGCTTTCTGAGGCTCCTTACAGTTCTTCTTTATCAAGCGTAGAAAGTAAGGGAGGCAGGGTCAGGTGTGCGCTAACTATGTCTAGAGAAGGTGAATGTAGGAAATGGTGCTTTCTGAGGCTCCTTAGAGTCCTCCTTCACCTAGGGTAGAAAGGATGGGAGACATCTACTGCTGTGCGCTAGCAATGTCTACAGATGGTGAAGATTGAAAATGGTGCTTTCTGAGGCTCCTTACAGTTCTTCTTAATCAAGCGTAGAAAGTAAGGGAGGCAAGGTCAGGTGTGCGCTAACTATGTCTAGAGAAGGTGAATGTAAGAAATGGTGCTTCCTGAGGCTCCTTACTGTCCGCCTTCACCTAGGGTAGAAAGGAAGGGAGACATATACAGCTGTGCGCTAGTAATGTCTACAGATGGTGAATGTTGGAAATGGTGCTTTCTGAGGCTCCTTACAGTTCTTCTTAATCAAGCGTAGAAAGTAAGGGAGGCAAGGTCAGGTGTGCGCTAACTATGTCTAGAGAAGGTGAATGTAGGGAATGGTGCTTTCTGAGGTTCCTTACAGTCCTCCTTCACATAGGGTAGAAAGGAAGGGAGACATCAACAGCTGTGCGCTTGTAATGTCTACATATGGTGCATATTGGAAATGGTGCTTCCTGTGGATCCTTACAGTTCTTCTTCATCAAGCGTAGAAAGTAAGGGAGGCAAGGTCAGGTGTGCGCTAACTATGTCTAGAGAAAGTGAAGGTAGGAAATTGTGCATTCTGGGGCTCCTTACAGTCCTCCTTCACCTAGGGTAGAAAAGAAGGGAGACATGTACAGCTGTGCGCTAGTTATGTCTACAGATGGTGAATGTTGGAAATGGTGCTTTCTGAGGCTCCTTACAGTTCTTCTTAATCAAGCAGAGAAAGTAAGGGAGGCAAGGTCAGGTGTGCACTAACTATGTCTACAGATGGTGAATGTTGCAAATGGTGCTTTCCGAGGCTTCCCACAGTTCTTCTTCATCAAGCATAGAAAGTAAGGGAGGCATGGTCAGTTGTGTGCTAACAACGTCTACTGATGGTGAATGTTGAAAATGGTGCTTTCCACAGCTCCTTTTAGTTCTTCTTCATCAAGCGTAGAAAGTAAGGGAGGCAAGGTCAGGTGTGCACTAACTATGTCTAGAGAAGGTGAATGTAGGAAATGGTGCTTTATGAGGCTACATACAGTCCTCCTTCACCTAGGGTAGAAAGGAAGGGAGACATGAACAGCTGTGCGCTAGTAATGTCTACAGATGGTGAATGTTGGAAATGGTGCTTTCTGAGGCTCCTCACAGTTCTTCTTCATCAAGCGTAAAAAGTAAATAAGCCAAGGTCAGGTGTACGCTAACTGTGTCTAGAGAAGGTGAATGTAGGAAATGGTGCTTGCTGAGGCTCCTAACAGTCCTCCTCCACCTAGGGTAGTAAGGAAGGGAGACATGTACGGCTGTGCGATAATAATGTCTACAGATGATGAATGTTGGAAATGGTGCATTCCGCAGCTCCTTAAGTTCTTCTTCATCAAGCGTAGAAAGTAAGGGAGGTAAGGTCCGGCGCACGCTAACTATGTCTAGAGAAGGTGAATGTAGGAAATGCTGCATTCCGCAGCTCCATACAGTCCTCCTTCACCTAGGGTAGAAAGGAAGGGAGACATGTACACCTGTGCGCTGGTAATGTCTACAGATGGTGAATGTTGCAAATGGTGCTTTCTTAGGTTCCTTACAGTTCTCCTTCATCAAGCGTAGAAAGTAAGGGAGGCAAGGTCAGGTGTGCGCTAACTATGTCTAGAGATGGTGAATGTTGGAAATGGTGCTTTCCACAGCTCCTTGCAGTCCTCCTTCACCTAGGGTAGAAAGGAAGGGAGTCATGGTCACCTGTGCGCTAGTAATGTCTACAGATGGCGAATGTTGGAAATGGTGCTTTCTGAGGCTCCTTAAAGTTCTTCTTCATCAAATGTAGAAAGTAAGGGAGGCAAGGTCAGGTGTGCGCTAACTATGTCTAGAGAAGGTGAATGTAGGAAATGCTGCATTCCGCAGCTCCATACAGTCCTCCTTCACCTAGGGTAGAAAGGAAGGGAGACATGTACACCTGTGCGCTGGTAATGTCTACAGATGGTGAATGTTGCAAATGGTGCTTTCTTAGGTTCCTTACAGTTCTCCTTCATCAAGCGTAGAAAGTAAGGGAGGCAAGGTCAGGTGTGCGCTAACTATGTCTAGAGATGGTGAATGTTGGAAATGGTGCTTTCCGCAGCTCCTTACAGTCCTCCTTCACCTAGGGTAGAAAGGAAGGGAGACATGTACAGCTGTGCGCTAGTAATGTCTACAGATGGTGAATGTTGGAAATGGTGATTTCTGTGGCTCCTTTCAGTTATTCTTCATCAAGCATAGAAAGTAAGGGAGGCAAGGTAATGTGTGCGCTAACTATGTCTACAGATGGTGAATGTTGGAAATGGTACTTTCCACAGCTCCTTACAGTCCTCCTTCACCTAGGGTAGAAAGGAAGGGAGACATGTGCACCTGTGTGCTAGTAATGTCTACAGATGCTGAATGTTGGAAATGGTGCTTTCTGAGGCTTCTTACAGCTCGCCGTCATCTCGCATAGAAAGTAAGGGAGGCAAGGTCAGGTGTGCGCTAACTATGTCTAGAGAAGGTGAATGTAGGAAATGGTGCTTTCTGAGGCTCCTTACAGTCCTCCTTCACTTAGGGCATAAAGGAAGGGAGACATGTACAGCTGTGCGCTAGTAATGTCTACAGAGGGTGAATGTTGGAAATGGTGATCTCTGAGGCTCCTTACAGCTCTTCTTCATCAAGCGTAGAAAGGAAGGGAGACATGGTCAGCTGTGCGCTAGTAATGTCTACTAATGGTGAATGTTGAAAATGGTGCTTTCTGAGGCTCCTTACAGCTCTTCTTCATCAAGCGTAGAAAGTAAGGAAGACATGGTCAGCTGTGCGCTAGTAATGTCTACTTATGGTGAATGTTAGGAATGGTACTTTCTGAGGCTCCTTACAGTTCTTCTTCATCAAGCGTAGAAAGTAATGGAGGCAAGGTCGGGTGTGCACTAATTATGTGTAGAAATGGTGAATGTAGGAGATGGTGCTTTCTGAGGCTCCTTACAGTCCTCCTTCACCTAGGGTAGAAAGGAAGGGAGACATGTACAGCTGTGCGCTTGGAATGTCTACAGATGATGAATGTTGGAAGTGGTGCTTTCTGAGGCTCGTTACAGTTCTTCTTCATCAAGTGTAGAAAGTAGGGGAAGCAATTTCAGGTGTGTGCTAACTATGTCTAGAGATGGTGAATTTTGGAAATGGTGCTTTCCGCAGTTCCTTACAGTCCTCCTTTACTTAGGGTAGAAAGGAAGGGAGACATGTACAGCTGTGCGCTAGTAATGTCTGTAGATGGTGAATGTAAGAAATGGTGCTTCATGTAGCTCCCTGCAGTTCTCCTTCACCTAGGGTAGAAAGAAGGGAGACATGTACAGCTGTGCACTAGTAATGTCTACAGATGGTGAATGTTGGAAATGGTGCTTTCTGAGGCTCCTTACAGTCCTCCTTCACCTAGTGTAGATAGGAAGGGAGACAAGTACAGCTGTGTGCTAGTAATGTCTACTGAAGGTGAATGTTGGAAATGGTGCTTTCTGAGGCTCCCAACAGTTCTTCTTCATCAAGCGTAGAAAGTAAGGGACGCAAGGTCAGGTGTGCGCTATGTCTAGAGAAGGTGAATGTAGGAAATGGCTCTTTTTGAGGCTCCTTACAGTCCACCTTCACCTGAGGGTAGAAAGGAAGGGAGACATGTCCAGCTGGGTGCTAGTAATGTCTACTAATGGTGAATGTTGGAAATGGTGCTTTCTGAGGCTCCTTACAGTTTTTCTTCATCAAGTGTGGAATGTAAGGCAGAAATAGTCAGATGTGGGCTAACTATGCCTACAGATGGTGAATGTTGGAAATGGTGCACTCTGAGGCTCCTTACAGTTCTTCTTCATCAAGCGTAGAAAGTAAGGGAGGCAAGGTCAGGTGTGCGCTAACTATGTCTAGAGAAGGTGAATGTAGGAAATGCTGCATTCCGCAGCTCCTTACAGTCCTCCTTCACCTAGGGTAGAAAGGAAGGGAGACATGTACAGCTGTGCGCTGGTAATGTCTACGGATGGTGAATGTTGCAAATGGTGCTTTCTTAGGTTCCTTACAGTTCTTCTTCATCAAGCATAGAAAGTAAGGGAGGCAAGGTCAGATGTGCGCTAACTATGTCTAGAGATGTTGAATGTTGGAAATGGTACTTTCCGCAGTTCCATACAATCTTCCTTCACCTATGCTAGAAAGGAAGTGAGACATGTACAGCAGTGCGCTAGTAATGTTTACATATGGTGAATGTTGGAAATGGTGCTTTCTGAGGATCCTTACAGTTCTTCTTCATCAAGCGTAGAAGGTAAAGGAGGCAAGGTCAGGTGTGCGCTATGTCTAGAGAAGGTGAATGTAGGAAATGGTTCTTTCTGAGGCTCCTTACAGTCCTCCTTCACCTGGGGTAGAAAGGAAGGGAGACATGTACAGCTGGGTGCTAGTAATGTCTACAGATGGTGAATGTTGGAAATTATTGCTTTTTGAGCTCCTTACAATTCTTCTTCATCAAGCGTAAGAAGTAAGGGAGGCAAGGTAAGGTGTGCACTAACTATGCTTAGAGAAGGTGAATGTTGGAAATGGTGCTTTCTGAGGCTCCTTACAGCTCTTCTTCATTAAGCGTAGAAAGTAAGGGAGTCAAGTTAAAGTGTGCGCTAACTATGTCTACAGATGGTGAATGTTGGAAATGGTGCTTTCCGCAGCTCCTTACAATCATCCTTCACCTAAGGTAGAAAGGAAGTTAGACATGTACAGCTGTGCGCTAGTAATGTCTACAGATGGTGAATGTTGGAAATGGTGCTTTCTGAGGCTCCTTACAGTTTTTCTTCATCAAGCGTAGAAAGAAAGGAACGCAAGGTCAGGTGTGCAGTAACTATGTCTAGAAAAGGTGAATGTAGGAAATAATGCTTTCTGAGGCTCCTTACAGTCCTCCTCCACCTAGGGTAGAAAGGAAAGGAGACATGTACAGCTGTGCGCTAGTAATGTCTACAGATGGTGAATGTTGGAAATGGTGCTTTCTGAGGCTCCTTACAGTTCTTCTTCATCAAGCGTAGAAAGTAAGGGAGGCAAGGTCAGGTGTGCGCTAACTATGTCTAGAGAAGGTGAATGTAGGAAATGGTGCTTTCCGCAGCTCCTTACAGTCCTCCTTCACCTAGGGTAGAAAGCTGTGCGCTAGTAATGTCAGCTGTGCGCTAGTAATGTCTACAGATAGTGAATGTTGGAAATGGTGCTTTCTGAGGCTCCTTACAGTTCTTCTTCATCAAGTGTAGAACTATGTCTAGAGAAGGTGAATGTAGGAAAACGTGCTTTCTGAGGCTCCTTACAGTCCTCCTCCACCTAGGGTAGAAAGGAAGGGAGACATGTACACCTGTGCGCTAGTAATGTCTAAGGATGGTGAATGTTCGAAATGGTGCTTTCTGAGGCTCCTTACAGTTCTTCTACATAAAGCGTAGAAAGTAAGTGAGGCATGGTCAGGTGTGCACTAACTATGTCTACAGATGGTGAGTGTTGCAATTGGTGCTTTCTGAGGCTCCTTACAGTCCTCCTTCACCTAGGGTAGAAAGGAAGGGAGACATGTACAGCTGTGCACTAGTAATGTCTACAGATGGTGAGTGATGGAAATGGTGCTTTCTGAGGCTCCTTACAGTTCTTTTTCATCAAGCGTACAAAGTAGGGGAGGTAAGGTCAGGTGTGCGCTAACTATATCTAGAGAAGGTAAATGTAGGAAATGGTGCTTTTTGAGGCTCTTTACAGTCCTCCTTCACCTAGGGTAGAGAGGAAGGGAGACTTGTACAGCTGTGCGCTAGTAATGTCTACAGATGGTGAATGTTGCAAATGGTGCTTTCTTAAGTTCCTTACAGTTCTCCTTCATCAAGCGTAGAAAGTAAGGGAGGCAAGGTCAGGTGTGCGCTAACTATGTCTAAAGATGGTGAATGTTGGAAATGGTGCTTTCCGCGGCTCCTTACAGTCCTCCTTCACCTAGGGTAGAAAGGAAGGGAGACATGTACAGCTGTGCGCTAGTAATGTCTACAGATGGTAAATGTTGGAACTGGTTGTTTCTGAGGCTCCTTACAGCTCATCTTCATGAAGTGTAGAAAGCAAGGGAGGCAAGGTCAGGTGTGCGCTAACTATGTTTACAGATGGTGAATGTTGGACATGGTGCTTTCCGCAGCTCCTTACAGTCCTCCTTCAACTAGGGTAGAAAGGAAGGGAGACATGTACAGCTGTGCGCTAGTAATGTACACAGATGGTGAATGTTGGAAATGGTGCTTTCTGAGGCTCCCTTCAGTTATTCTTCATCAAGAATAGAAAGTAAGGGAGGCAAGGTCAGGTGTGCGCTAACTATGTCTACAGATGGTGAATGTTGGTAATGGTGCTTTCCGCAGCTCCTTACAGTCCTCCTTCACCTAGGGTAGAAAGGAAGGGAGACGTGCAGCTGTGCGCAAGTAAAGTCTACGGATGGTGAATGTTTGAAATGGTGCTTTCTGAGGCTCCTTACAGTTCTTCTACATCAAGCGTAGAAAGTGAGTGAGGCAAGGTCAGGTGTGCACTAACTATGTCTACGGATGGTGAATGTTGGAAATGGTGCTTTCTGAGGCTCCTTACAGTCTTCCTTCACCTAGGGTAGAAAGGCAGGGAGACATGTACAGCTGTGCGCTAGTAATGTCTACAGATGGTGAATGTTGGAAATGGTGCTTTCTGAGGCTCCTTACAGCTCTTCTCCATCAAGCGTAGAAAGTAAGGGAGGCAAGGTCAAATGTGCGCTAACTATGTCTACAGATGGTGAATGTTGGAAATGGTGCTTTCCGAAGCTCCTTACAGTCCTCCTTCACCTAGGGTAGAAAGGAAGGGAGACATGTACAGCTGTGCGCTAGTAATGTCTGCAGATGGTGAATGTTGTAAATGGTGCTTTCTGAGGCTCCTTACAGTTCTTCTTCATCAAGCGTAGAACAATGTCCAGAGAAGGTGAACGTAGGAAAACGTGCTTTCTGAGGCTCCTTACAGACCTCCTTCACCTAGGGTAGAAAGGAAGGGAGACATGTACAGCTGTGCGCTAGTAATGTCTACAGATGGGGAAAGTTGGAACTGGTTGTTTCTGAGGTTCCTTACAGTTCTTCTTCATGAAGCGTAGAAAGCAAGGGAGGCAAGGTCAGGTGTGCGCTAACTATGTCTAGAGATGGTGAATGTTGGAAATGGTGCTTTCCGCAGCTCCTTACAGTCCTCCTTCACCTAGGGTAGAAAGGAAGGGAGACGTGTACAGCTGTGCGCTAGTAATGTCTACAGATGGTGAATGTTGGAACTGGTTGTTTCTGAGGCTCCTTACACTTCTTCTTCATGAAGCGTAGAAAGCAAGGGAGGCAAGGTCAGGTGTGCGCTAACTATGTCTACAGATGGTGAATGTTGGACATGGTGCTTTCCGCAGCTCCTTACAGTCCTCCTTCACCTAGGGTAGAAAGGAAGGGAGACATGTGCAGCTGTGCTCTAAAATGTCTACAGATGGCGAGTGTTGTAAATGGTGCTTTCTTAGGCTGTTTACAGTTCTTCTTCATCAAGCGTAGAAAGTAAGGGAGGCAAGGTCAGTTGTGCGCTAATACTGTCTAGAGAAGCTGAGTATAGGAAAAGTTGCTTTCTGATGCTACTTACAGTCCTTCTTCACCTAGGGTAGAAAGGAAGGGAGACATGTACAGCTGTGCGCTAGTAATGTTCACAGATGGTGAATGTTGGAAATGGTGCTTTCTGAGGCTCCTTACAGTTCTTCTTCACCTAGCGTAGAAAGTAACGGAGGCAAGGTCAGGTGTGCGCTAACTATGTCTACAGATGGTGATTGTTGGAAATGGTGCTTTCTGAGGCTCCTTACAGTTCTTCTTCATGAAGCGTAGAAAGTAAGGGAGGCAGGGTCAGGTGTGCGCTAACTATGTCTAGAGAAGGTGAATGTAGGAAATGGTGCTTGCTAAGGCTCCTTACAGCTCTTCTTCATCAAGCGTAGAAAGTAAGGGAGGCAAGGGCAGGTGTGCGCTAACTATGTCTACAGATGGTGAATGTTGCAAATGGTGCTTTCTGAGGCTCCCCACAGTTCTTCTTCATCAAGCATAGAAAGGAAGGGAGGCATGGTCAGTTGTGCGCTAACTATGTCAACAGGTGGTGAATGTTGAAAATGGTGCTTTCCACAGTTCCTTACAGTTCTTCTTCATCAAGCGTAGAAAGTAAGGGAGGCAAATCAGGTGTGCACTAACTATGTCTAGAGAAGGTGAATGTTGGAAATGGTGCTTTCTGAGGCTCCTTACAGTCCTCCTTCACATAGGGTAGAAAGGAACGAAGACATCTACAGCTGTGCGCTTGTCAGGTCTACAGATGGTGAATATTGGAAATTGTACCTTCTGAGGATCCTTACAGTTCTTCTTCATCAAGTGTAGAAAGTAAGGGAGGCAAGGTCAGGTGTGCACTAACTATGTCTAGAGAAGGTGAATGTAGGAAATGGTGCTTTCTGAGGCTCCTTACAGTTCTTCTTAATCTAGGGTAGAAAGTAAGGGAGGCAAGGTCAGGTGTGCGCTAACTATGTCTAGAGAAGGTGAATGGAGGAAATGGTGCTTTCTGGGGCTCCTTACAGTCCTCCTTCACCTAGGGTAGAAAGGAAGGGAGACATGTGCAGCTGTGCGATAATGTCTACAGATGGTGAATGTTGGAAATGGTGCTTTCCGCAGCTCCTTACAGTTCTTCTTCATCAAGCGTACAAAGTAAGGGAGGCATGGTCAGATGTGCGCTAACTATGTCTACAGATGGTGAATGTTGGAAATGGTGCTCTCTGCGGCTCCTTACAGTTGTTCTTCATCTAGCGTAGAAAGTAAGGGAGGCAAGGTCAGGTGTGCGCTAACTATGTCTAGAGAAGGTGAATGGAGGAAATGGTGCTTTCTGAGCCTCCTTACAGTCCTCCTTCACCTAGGGTAGAAAGGAAATGAGACATGTACAGCTGTGCGCTAGTAATGTCTACAGATGGTGAATGTTGGAAATGGTGCTTTCTGAGGCTCGTTACAGTTCTTCTTATTCAAGCGTAGGAAGTAAGGGAGGCAAGGTCAGGTGTGCGCTAACTATGTCTACAGATGGTGAATGTTGGAAATAGTGCTTTCCGCAGCTTCTTACAGTCCTCCTTCACCTAGGGTAGAAAGGAAGGGAGACATGTACAGCTGTGCGCTAGTAATGTCTACAGATGGTGAATATTGGAAATGGTGCTTTTGAGGCTCCTGACAGTTCTTCTTCATCAAGCGTAGAAAGTAAGGGAGGCAAGGGCAGGTGTGCGCTAACTATGTCTACTGATGGTGAATGTTGGAAATGGTGCTATCCGCAGCTCCTTACAGCCCTCCTTCACCTAGGGTAGAAAGGAAGGGAGACATGTACAGCTGTGCGCTAGTAATGTCTACAGATGGTGAATGTTGGAAATGGTGCTTTCTGAGGCTCGTTACAGTTCTTCTTCATCAAGCGTAGAAAGTAAGGGAGGCAAGGTCAGGTGTACGCTAACTATGTCTAGAGAAGGTGAATGTAGGAAATGGTGCTTTCCGTAGCTCCTTACAGTCCTCCTTCACCTAGGGTAGAAAGGAAGGGTGACATGTACAGCTTAGCGCTAGTAATGTCTACAGATGGTGAATGTTGCAAATGGTGCTTTCTTAGGTTCCTTACAGTTCTCCTTCATCAAACGAAGAAAGTAAGGGAGACAACGTCAGGTGTGCGTTAACTATGCCTAGAGATGGTGAATGTTGGAAATGGTGCTTTCCGCAGCTCCTTACCGTCCTCCTTCACCTAGGGTAGAAAGGAAGGGAGACATGTACAGCTGTGCGCTAGTAGTGTCTACAGATGGTGAATGTTGGAAATGGTTGATTCTGAGGCTCCTTACAGTTCTTCTTCATGAAGCGTAGAAAGTAAGAGAGGCAAGTTCAGGTGTGCGCTAACTATGTCTACAGATGGTGAATGTTGGAAATTGTGCTTTCCGCAGCTCCTGACAGTCCTCCTTCACCTAGGGTAGAAAGGAAGGGAGACATGTACAGTTGTGCGCTAGTAATGTATACAGATGGTGAATGTCGGATATGGTGCTCTCTGAGGTTCCTTACTGTTCTTCTTCATCTAGCGTAGAAAGTAAGGGAGGCAAGGTAAGGTGTGCGCTAACTATGTCTGGAGAAGGTGAATGTAGGAAACGGTGCTTTCTGGGGTTCCTTACATTCCTCCTCCACCTAGGGTAGAAAGGATGGGAGACATGTGCAGCTGTGCGATAATGTCTACAGATGGTGAATGTTGGAAATGGTGCTTTCCGCAGCTCCTTACAGTTCTTCTTCATCAAGCGTAGAAAGTAAGGGAGGCATGGTCAGATGTGCGCTAACTATGTCTACAGATGGTGAATGTTGGAAATGGTTCTCTCTGCGGCTCCTTACAGTTGTTCTTCATCTAGCATAGAAAGTAAGGGAGGCAAGGTCAGGTGTGCGCTAACTATGTCTAGAGAAGGTCAATGGAGGAAATGTTGCTTTCTGAGAGTCCTTACAGTCCTCCTTCACCTAGGGTAGAAAGGAAATGAGACATGTACAGCTGTGCGCTAGTAATGTCTACATATGTTGAATGTTGGAAATGGTGCTATCTGAGGCTCGTTACAGTTCTTCTTCATCAAGCGTAGGAAGTAAGGGAGGCAAGGTCAGGTGTGCGCTAACTATGTCTACATATGGTGAATGTTGGAAATAGTGCTTTCCGCAGCTCCTTACAGTCCTCCTTCACCTAGGGTAGAAAGGAAGGGAGACATGTACAGCTGTGCGCTAGTAATGTCTACAGATAGTGAATGTTGGAAAAGGTGCTTTCTGAGGCTCCTGACAGTTCTTCTTCATCAAGCGTAGAAAGTAAGGGAGGCAAGCTCAGGTGTGCGCTAACTATGTCTAGAGAAGGTGAATGTAGGAAATGGTGCTTTCTGAGTCTACTTACAGTCCTCCTTCACCTAGGGTAGAAAAGAAGGGAGACATGGTCAGATGTGCGCTAACTATGTCTACAGATGGTGGATGCAGGAAATGGTGCTCTCTGAGGCTCCTTACAGTTCTTCTTCATCAAGCGTAGAAAGTAAGGGAGGCAAGGTCAGATGTGCGCTAACTATGTCTAGAGATGGTGAATGTTGGAAATGGTGCTTTCCGCAGTTCCATACAGTCCTCCTTCACCTATGCTAGAAATGAAGGGAGACATGTACAGCTGTGCGCTAGTAATGTCTACAGATGGTGAATGTTGGAAATGGTGCTTTCTGAAGCTCCTTACAGTTCTTCTTCATCATGCATAGAAAGTAAGGGAGGCAAGATCAGGTGTGCGCTAACTATGTCTAGAGAAGGTGAATGTAGGAAATGGTGCTTTCTGAGGCTACTTACAGTCCTCCTTCACCTAGGGTAGAAAGGAAGGGAGACATGGTCAGATGTGCGCTAACTATTTCTACAGATGGTGAATGTTGGAAATGGTGCTTTCTGAGGCTCCTTACATTTCTTCTTCATCAAGGGAAGAAAGTAAGAGAGACATGGTCAGGTGTGCTCTAACTATGTCTAAAGATGTTGAATGTAGGAAATGGTGCTTTCTGAGGCTCCTTACAGTTCTTCATCAAGCGTAGGAAGTAAGGGAGGCAAGGGTAAGGTGTGCACTAACTATGTCTAGAGAAGGTGAATGTAGGAAGTAGTGCTTTCTGCAGCTCCCTACAGTTCTCCTTCACCTAGGGTAGAAAGTAAGGGTGACATGTACAGCTGTGTGTTAACTATGTCTACAGATGGTGAATGTTGTAAATGATGCTTTCTGAGCCTCCTTACAGTTCTTCTTCATCAAGCATAGAAAGTAAGGGAGGCAAGGTCAGGTGTGCGCTAACTAAGTCTATAGATGGCGAATGTAGGAAATGGTGCTTTCTGCAGGTCACTACAGTCCTCCTTCACCTAGGGTAGAAAGGAAGGGAGACATGTACAGCTGTGGGCTAGTTATTTCTACAGATGGTGAATATTGGAAATGGTGCCTTCTGAGCTCCTTACTGTTCTCCTTCACCTAGGGTAGAAAGGAAGGGAGACATCTACTGGCGTGCGCGAGTAATGTCTACAGATGGTGAAGATTGGAAATGGTGCTTTCTGAGGTTCCTTACAGTTCTTCTTATTCAAGGGTAGAAGGTAAGGGAGACATGGTCTGATGTGCGCTAACTATGTCTACAGATGGTGAATGTTGGAAATGGTGCTTTCCGCAGCACTTTACAGTCCTCCTTCACCTAGGGTAGAAAGGAAGGAAGACATGTACAGCTGTGCGCTAGTAGTGTCTACACATGGTGAATGTTGGAAATGGTTGATTCTGAGGCTCCTTACAGTTCTTCTTTATGAAGCGTAGAAAGTAAGTGAGGCAAGTTAAGGTGTGCGCTAACTATGTCTACAGATGGTGAATGTTGGAAATTGTGCTTTCCGCAGCTCCTGACAGTCCTCCTTCACCTAGGGTAGAGAGGAAGGGAGACATGTACAGTTGTGCGCTAGTAATGTATACAGATGGTGAATGTCGGATATGGTGCTCTCTGAGGCTCCTTACTGTTCTTCTTCATCTAGAGTAGAAAGTAAGGGAGGCAAGGTCAGGTGTGCGCTAACTATGTCTAGAGAAGGTGAATGTAGGAAACGGTGCTTTCTGGGGCTCCTTACAGTCCTCCTTCACCTAGGGTAGAAAGGAAGGGAGACATGTGCAGCTGTGCGATAATGTCTACAGATGGTGAATGTTGGAAATGGTGCTTTCTGAGGCTCCTTACAGTTCTTCATCAAGCGTAGGAAGTAAGGGAGGCAAGGTAAGGTGTGCACTAACTATGTCTAGAGAAGGTGAATGTAGGAAGTAGTGCTTTCTGCAGCTCCCTACAGTTCTCCTTCACCTAGGGTAGAAAGTAAGGGTGACATGTACAGCTGTGTGTTAACTATGTCTACAGATGGTGAATGTTGGAAATGGTGCTTACTGAGCCTCCTTACAGTTCTTCTTCATCAAGTGTAGAAAGTAAGGGGGCATGGTCAGGTGTGCGCTAACTAAGTCTATAGATGGTGAATGTTGGAAATGGTGCTTTCTGAGGCTCGTTACAGTTCTTCTTCATCAAGCTTAGAAAGTAAGGGAGGCAAGGTCAGATGTGCGCTAATACTGTCTAGACAAGGTGAATGTAGGAGATGTTGCTTTCTGAGGCTACTTACAGTCCTCCTTGACCTAGGGTAGAAAGGAAGGGAGACATGTACAGCTGTGCGCTAGTAATGTCTACAGATGGTGAATGTTGGAAATGGTTGTTTCTGAGGCTCCGTACAGTTCTTCTTCATGAAGCGTAGAAAGTAAGGGAGGCAAGGACAGGTGTGCGCTAACTATGTCTACAGATAGTGAATGTTGGAAATGGTGCTTTCCGCAGCTCCTTACAGTCCTCCTTCACCTAGTGTAGAAAGGAAGTGAGACACGTACAGCTGTGTGCTAGTAATGTTTACAGATGGTGAATGTTGGAAATGGTGTTATCTGAGGCTCCTTACAGTTCTTCTTCATCAAGCGTAGAAAGTAAGGGAGGCAAGGTCAGTTGTGCGCTAACTATGTCTACAGATGGTGAATGTTGGAAATGGTGCTTTCCGCAGCTCCTTCCAGTCCTCCTTCACCTAGGGTAGAAAGGAAGGAAGATATTTACAGCTGTGCGCTAGTAATGTCTACAGATGGTGAATATTGGAAATGGTGCTTTCTGAGGCTCCTTACAGTTCTTCTTCATCAAGCGTAGAAAGTAAGGAAGGCAAGGTCAGGTGTGCGCTAACTATGTCTAGAGAAGGTGAATGTAGAAAATGGTGCTTTATGAGGCTCCTTACAGTCCTCCTTCACCTAGGGTAGAAAGGAAGGGAGACATGTACAGCTGTGCTCTAGTAATGTCTACAGATGGTGAATGTTGGAAATGGTGCTTTCTGAAGCTCCTTACAGATCTTCTTCATCAAGGATAGAAAGTAAGGGTGACATGGTCAGATGTGCGCTAACTATGTCTACAGATGGTGAATGTTGGAAATGGTGCTTTCCGCAGCACCTTACAGTCCCCCTTCACCTAGGGTAGAAAGGAAGGGTGACATGTACAGCTGTGCGCTAACAATGTCTACGGATTGTGAATGTTGAAAACGGTGCTTTCTGAGGTTCCTTAAAGTCTTTCTTTTTTTTTTTTGCCTAGGAATGAGTGTACAGGTCGCATACTCAGCAATGCACTATTTACGTCAACAGATGGTGAATGTTGGTAAGAATGCTATCCGCAGACCCTTACAGTTCTCCTGCATCTAAGGTAGAAAGAAAGGAAGAGATGTACAGCTGTGCGCTATGTATGTCTACACATGGCGAATGTTGGAAATGGTGCTTCCTGCAGCTAATTACAGTTATTCTTCACCTAGGGTAGAAAGTAAGGGAGACGTGTACCGCAGTGTACTATTAATGTCTACAGATGGTGAAAGTTGGAACTGGTCCTTCTGCAGCCCCCTACAGTTGTTCTTCACCAAGGGAAGAAAGTAAGGGAGATATGTACAGCAGTGCGCAAACAATGTATACAAACGGTGAATGTTGGAAATGGTGCTTTCTGCACCTCCTTACAGTTCTTCTTCACCTAGGGTAGAAAGTAAGGGAGACATGTACAGCAGTTCACTAACAATGTCTACGGATTGTGAATGTTGGAAATGGTTCTTTCTGAGGCTCCTTACATCTCTTCTTCACCTAGGGTAGAAAGTAAGGGAGACATGTACAGCAGTGCGCTAACTATGTCTTCACATGGCGAATGTTGGAAATGGTGCTTTCTGCAGCTCCTTACAGTTCTTCTTCACCTAGGGTAGAAAGTAGGGGAGACATGTACTGCTGTGCGGTATGTATGCCCACAGATGGTGAATGTTGGAAATGGTGCTTTCTGCATCTCCTTATGGTTCTTCTCCATCTAGGGTAGAATGTAAGGGAGACATGTATAGATGAAAGCTAATTATGTCTACAGATGGAGAATGTTGGAGAGGGTGCTTTCTGCAGCTCCTTACAGTTCTTTTTCATCTAGCTTAGACAGTGAGGGAGACATGTACAGGGGTGCACTAACTATGTATAGAGATGGTGAATGTTGGAAATGGTGCTTTCTGAGGATCCTTACAGTTCTTCTTCATCAAGGGTAGAAAGAAAGGGAGACATGTACAGGTGTGCGCTAACTATGTCTACAGATGGTGAATGTTAGAAGTGGTGCTTTCTGCAGCTCCTTCAGTTCTTCTTCATCCATAGTAGACAGTAAGGTAGATATGTACAGCTGTGTGCTAACTATGTCGACAGATGGTGAATGTTGGAAATGGTGCTTTCTGCAAATCCTTACAGTTCTTCTTCATCAAGGGTAGATAGTAAGGGAGACATGCACAGGTGTGCGCTAACAATGTCTACAAATGGTGAATGTTGGAAATGGTGCTTTCTGAGGCTCTTTACAGTTTTTCTTCACCTAGGGTAGAAAGTAAGGTAGACATGTACAGCAGTGCGCTAACAATGTCTACAGATGGTGAATTTTCGAAATGTTACTTTCTGAGGCTCCTTACAGTTCTTCTTCATCTAGGGTAGAAAGTAAGGGAAACATGTACAGCTGTGCCCTAACTGTTTCTACAGATGGTGAATGTTGGAAATGCTGCTTTCTGCATAACTTCTCAGTTCTGTTTTATCTATGAACAAAAGTAAAGGAGACAAATTCAGCAGTGCACTATGTCCACAGATTGTAAATGTTTGTAAGAAAGCTTTCTGCAGCTCCTTACATTTCTTAGTCATGTAGGGTAGAAAGAAAGCTCGACATGTACAGCTGTTCTCTAATTATATCAACAGATGGTGAATGTTGGTAAGAATGCTTTCAGCAGCTCTTTGCAATTCTTCTTCAGCTAGGGTAGGAAGTAAAGGTGACACATACAGCTGTGTGCTAGGTCTACCGATGGTGAATGTTGGTAAGGAAGCTTTCTGTAACTGCTTCCAGTTCTTGTTCACCTAGTCTAGGAAGTAAAGGAGACATGTACAGTTGTGACATAACTCTGTCTACTGAAGGTAAATTAATGAAAGGAAGCTTTCTGCAGCTCCTTTCACTTCTTTTTAACCTTGGGTAGAAAGTAAAAGAGACATATACAGCTGTGCCCTAACTATGTCAACGGTGGTGAATTTTGGTAAGGAAGCATTCTGCAGCTCCTTCAAGTACTTCTGCACCTAGGGTAGAAAGTAAAAGAGACACATACAGCTGTGCGCTGACTATGTCCACTGTTGGTGAATTAATGTAACAAAGCTTTCTGCAGCTCCTTCCATTTCTTTTTCACCTAGGGTAGATAGCAAAGTAGACACATACAGCTGTGCCCCAACAATGATTGCAGATGGTGAATGTTAGCAAGGAAGTTTTCTGCAGCTCCTTTCAGTTCTTTTTCACCTAGGGTTAAAAGGTAAGGGAGGTATATACAGCTGTGCGTTCCCCCCTGCGGGTCCGGGGATTAGAATAGGCCCGAGGTATTCCTGCCTGTCCTAAGAGGTGACTAAAACGAGTCCATCCCCCTCACGGGGGTAGTTAGCGCCTGCGTCCGGAGGCGGACGTTTCCACGACCTCTATTTGCGGTCATTTTGCTTTTTCACTTCTCGTTTCTTCCTACCTTTGGTTGGTTCCTTTCTTTGCTCTTCTCCACCTCACTGTCTTCCTTACTCTTTCCCCTGCACAATCTCCTTGCCTTCTCATTGCCTTCTTCTCCTTGCCTTCTCATTGCCTTCTTCTCATTGCCTTCTCTGGTCTCCGCCTCGGCGTTTGAGACAGTCTGCCCTCTCTCTCTCTCTCTCTCTCTCTCTCTCTCTCTCTCTCTCTCTCTCTCTCTCTCTCTCTCTCTCTCTCTCTCTCTCTCTCCCTCCTTTTTCCTCTTTTTCCGTCCTCCCTGTGCGTGCCTGAAGGCCGACCCACGCGTTCGCACGTGTAGCCGGTGACGGGGTAATGCGTAATTCCCCACCCTGGGTAGACATGTAAGGCACGCGCGTACCCCCTGGTAAAGGCCAGGCCCAGGGAGGGGTGATTGCCTGAGCTGATACCTTCTGACCATGCCGATTGGTCCCTCCATCTGTTTCTCGGGAGGTGTGACCTGAGGTGTAAACATTCACCTAAGGCGGGAGTGCCCTCTGAGACGGTCCCCACAAGGAAGGAGCGCGCCATCGGAGACGCTGGCAATCATGGGGGATTCCTCCGCAATGGATTTCACTCCATCTCTCTCGACCTCTGACCAAAAACGGAAACGTGACCAGCCAACAGTGACAAAAGTACTACCGCCTGCCCCACAGTGCCTCGTCGTTTCTCGATCTGAGGACGGAAAGGATTTTTCCTCTGTCAACCCTTTCGTTATCCAGAAGGGCGTAGATGCCATAGCCGGATCTGTCAAATCTTGTACCAGGTTGCCTAATGGTACCTTATTACTAGAAACTGAGAGCGCCTTTCAGGCACAAAAACTGCTTCGGGCCACACTCCTGTACACGTTCCCTGTCCGGGTGGAGGCCCACCGAACTTTGAATTCGTCTCGTGGTGTAGTCTATACTAGCTCCCTCGACGGATTGACTGACGAGGAGATTCAATCTTTCCTCGCTGAGCAGGGCGTGACGGCTGTCCATAGGGCCATGAAAAAGGTCAACAATGACCTTGTACTGACCCGGACACTTTTCTTGACCTTCGATAGTGTTAAGCTGCCATCGCGCATCAAGGCGGGCTAAGAAATTATTTCTGTTCGCCCCTATGTCCCGACACCTACGTTCTGCTAACAGTGTCAGCGTTTCAATTACACTCGACAGTCTTGTTCCAATGCGGCTAAATGTCACTTGTGGCAGGGATGCCCATGAGGGTGACTGTCCACCTCCGTCTCCTCGTTGTGTGAACTGTCAGGGTGACAATTCCGCATCCTTCCGCGACTGTCCTGTCTATAAGAAAGATCGCTGTATCCAAGAAATTCGAGTCAAAGAGAAAGTGTCCACCTCAGCTGCTCGCAAGCTATTGGCTAGTAAGAAGCCCACGCTGCTCCCAGCGGGGAAATACAGTACTGTCCTTGCCTCCCCTCGGACTACCAGGGAGGTGGCAACCCAGACATGCGATCTGACCTTCAGCACCACGGTCGTCGTTCGGCCAGTGCTAAGATCGCACGGTCGACGTCTCCTCTTCCTCCCATCACCCCATAGACACCAGCCCCTTCATCAGCTTCTGCTAAGACGAAGACCCAGAAGTCAGATGCACGGGCCTCCAAGAAGGAACCATCCTGTGCAGACTTCCTACGTAACTCGACCTCCCAGACTTCGACCGGTACTTCCACCAAACGTCCTTCCAAGGAGGCTCATAGGAAGCACAGTTCTCCTTCTCTGCCACGGCGCATTTCTTCTCCTGCGCCACCCAGCGGTTGCCGCCCCAGGCTGTCATACGTTTCGCCTGGCTGCACCACTGGTAGCCGAACATCTGGCCATTCACCGGCGGAGGAAGCTCCCCCTACCGGCCATCCTCCCAAGATGGCCGATGAACCTATAGACCCAATGGACGATGACTGTCCGCCTACTGATAGCGGCGGCGGTGCTCGCTCAAAGCCAGTCCCTCAGCGGCCTTCGAGGTTACCCCCTTCTTTCATTTTCCTTTCTTCTTACGATGGCACTTATTCACTGGAATATTCGCAGCATTCGCTCCAACCGAGAGGACCTGAAGTTGCTGCTCCGCTTGCACCATCCGCTCGTCGTAGCACTCCAGGAAACGAAGCTACGCCCATGCGATCACATTGCCTTGGCACACTACACCTCTGTGCGTTTTGACCTACCCCCTGTGGTAGGTATCCCAGCTAATGGAGGGGTTATGTTGCTGGTCCAGGATGATATTTACTACAATCCCATCACGTTGCACACTGGCCTGCAGGCAGTTGCCATCCGCATTACTCTCCCCACTTTTACATTTTCCATTTGTACCGTTTACACTCCATTGTCATCTGCCGTTACCAGGGCAGACATGATGCAACTTATTGCTCAGCTACCTGCACCATTTTTGTTAACTGGAGACTTCAATGCCCACCATCCCCTTTGGGGCTCTCCAGCCTCCTGCCTGAGGGGCTCCCTGTTAGCAGACCTTTTCAACCAGCTCACTCTTGTCTGCCTCAATACTGGCGCCCCTACTTTTCTTTCGGACACATCTCACACCTATTCCCATTTAGACCTCTCTATATGTACTCACCAACTTGCATGCCGGTTAGAGTGCTATGCACTTTCTGATACATATTCGAGCGATCACTTCCCGTGCCCCCCCTGCGGGTCCGGGGATAAGAATAGGCCCGAGGTATTCCTGCCTGTCGTAAGAGGCGACTAAAAGGAGTCCATCCCCCTCACGGGGGTAGTTCACGCCTGCGTCCGGAGACGGATGGATCCACGACCTATAATCGTGGTCTTTTTGGTTTTTCGTTTGTCGTTTCTTCCTTCCTTTTGTTGGTTCCTTTCTTTGCTCTTCTCCACCTCACTGTCTTCCTTACTCTTTCCCTTGACTTTTCCTTGCCTTCTCATTGCCTTTTTCTCCTTGCCTTCTCATTGCCTTTTTCTCCTTGCCTTCTCATTGCCTTTTTCTCCTTGCCTTCTCATTGCCTTTTTTTCCTTGCCTTCTCATTGCCTTTTTTTCCTTGCCTTCTCATTGCCCTTTTCTCCTTGCCTTCTCATTGCCTTTTTCTCCTTGCCTTCTCATTGCCTTTTTCTCCTTGCCTTCTCATTGCCTTCTTCTCCTTGCCTTCTCATTGCCTTCTTCTCCTTGCCTTCTCATTGCCTTCTTCTCCTTGCCTTCTCTGGTCTCCGCCTCAGCATCTGAGACAGTCTGTCCTCTTTCTCCCTCTCTCTCTTCTTTTTTCTCTTCTTCCTTCCTCCCTGTGCGTGTCTGAAGGCCGACCCACGCGTTCGCACGCGTAGCCGGTGACGGGGTAACGCGTAAGTCCCCGCCCTGGGTGGACATGTAAGGCACGCACGTACCCCCTGGTAAAGGCCAGGCCCGGGGAGGGGTGATTGCCTGAGCTGATACCTTCTGACCATGCCGATTGGTCCCTCCGTCTGTTTATCGGGAGGTGTGACCTGAGGTGTAAACATTCACCTAAGGCGGGAGTGCCCTCTGAGAGGGTCCCCACAAGGAAGGAGCGCGCCATCGGAGACGCTGGCAATCATGGGGGATTCCTCCGCAATGGATTCTACTCCATCGCTTTCGACTTCGACCCAAAAACGGAAACGTGACCAGCCAACAATGACAAAAGTACTACCGCCTGCCCCACAGTTCCTCGTAGTTTCTCGCACTGAGGACGGAAAGGATTTTTCCTCTGTCAACCCTTTTGTTATTCAGAAGGGCGTTGATGCCATAGCCGGATCTGTCAAATCTTGTACCAGGCTGCGTAACGGCATCTTATTACTAGAAACTGAGATTGCCTTTCAGGCACAAAAACTGCTTCGGGCCACCCTCCTGTACACGTTCCCTGTCCGGGTGGAGGCCCACCGAACTTTGAATTCGTCTCGTGGTGTAGTGTATACTAGCTCCCTCGACGGATTGACTGACGAGGAGCTTCAATCTTTCCTCGCTGAGCAGGGCGTGACGGCTGTCCATCGGGTCATGAAAAGGTCAACAATGACCTTGTACCGACCCGGACAATCTTCTTGACCTTCGATAGTGTTAAGCTGCCATCGCGCATCAAGGCGGGCTACGAGGTTATTTCTGTTCGCCCCTATGTCCCGACACCTACGCGCTGCTACCAGTGTCAGCGTTTCAATCACACTCGACAGTCTTGTTCCAATGCGGCTAAATGTCACTTGTGGCAGGGATGCCCATGAGGGTGACTGTCCACCTCCGTCTCCTCGTTGTGTGAACTGTCAGGGTGACAATGCCGCATCCTCCCGCGACTGTCCTGTCTATAAGGACGAACGTTGCATCCAAGAAATTCGGGTCAAAGAGAAAGTGTCCACCTCGGCTGCTCGCAAGCTATTGGCTAGTAGGAAGCCCACGCTGCTCCCAGCGGGGAAATATAGTACTGTCCTCGCCTCTCCTCGGACTACCCGGGAGGTCGCAACCCAGACATGCGATCTGACCTTCAGCACCACGGTCGTCCGTTCGGCCAGTACTAAGATCGCGCGGTCGACGTCTCCTCTTCCTCCCATCACACCACAGGCACCAGCCACTTCCTCAGCTTCTGCTAAGTCGCAGACCCCGAAGTCAGATGCACGGTCCTTCAAGAAGGAACCATCCCGTGCAGACTTCCTCCGTCCCTCGACCTCCCAGCCTTCGACCGGTACTTCCACCAAACGTCCTTCCATAAAGGCGCATAGGAAGCACAGTTCTCCTTCTCCGCCACGGCGCATCTCTTCTCCTGCGCCACCCAGCGGTTGCCGCCCCAGGCCGTCATCCGTTTCGCCTGGCCGCACCGCCGGTAGCCGTACATCTGGCCGTTCACCGGCGGAGGAAGCTCCCCCTCCCGGCCATCCTCCCGAGATGGCCGATGACCCTATAGACCCCATGGACGATGACTGTCCGCCTACTGATAGCGGCGGCAGTGCTCGCTCGAAGCCAGGCCCTAAGCGGCCTTCGAGGTGACCCTTCTCTCATCTTCCTTTTCTTACGATGGCACTTATTCACTGGAATATTCGCAGCATTCGCTCCAACCGAGAGGACTTGAAGTTGCTGCTCCGCTTGCATCGTCCGCTCGTCGTAGCCCTCCAGGAAACGAAGCTACGCCCATGCGATCACATTGCCTTGGCACACTACACCTCTGTGCGTTTTGACCTACCCCCAATGGTAGGTATCCCAGCTCATGGAGGGGTTATGTTGCTGGTCCGGGATGATATTTACTACGATCCCATCACGTTGCACACCGGCCTGCAGGCAGTCGCCATCTGCATTACTCTCCCCACTTTTACGTTTTCCTTTTGTACTGTTTACACTCCATCGTCATCTGCCGTTACCAGGGCAGACATGATGCAACTTATTGCTCAGCTACCTGCACCGTTTTTGTTAACTGGAGACTTCAATGCCCACCATCCCCTTTGGGGTTCTCCAGCCTCCTGCCCGAGGGGCTCCTTGTTAGCAGACCTTTTCAACCAGCTCAATCTTGTCTGCCTTAATACTGGCGCCCCTACTTTTCTTTCGGACACATCTCATACCTATTCCCATTTAGACCTCTCTATATGTACTCCCCAACTTGCACGCCGGTTTGAGTGGTATCCACTTGCTGATACATATTCGAGCGACCACTTCCCGTGTGTTATCCATCTCCTGCAGCATACTCCCTCTCCGTGCCCCTCTAGTTGGACCATCTCCGAGGCAGACTGGGGGCTCTTTTCTTCCAGGGCGACCTTTCAGGATCAAACCTTCACAAGCTGCGATTGTCAGGTCGCACACCTCACGGAAGTCATTCTCGCTGCTGCTGAATATTCCATCCCTCACCCTACTTCTTCTCCACGTCGCGTACCGGTCCCCTGGTGGACCGCAGCATGTAGAGACGCTTTACGTGCTCGTCGACGTGCTTTACGCACCTTTAAGCGCCACCCTACAGTGGCGAATTGTATTAATTATAAACGATTACGTGCTCAGTGTCGTCGTATTATTAACGAAAGCAAGAAAGCCAGCTGGGCTGCTTTCACAAGCACCTTCAACAGTTTTACTCCTTCTTCTGTTGTCTGGGGTAGCCTGCGCCGGCTATCTGGCACTAAGGTCCACTCCCCAGTTTCTGGCTTGAAGGTCGCGAATGAAGTCCTTGTGGCCCCTGAGGCTGTCTCCAATGCCTTCGGCCGCTTTTTCGCCGAGGTTTCGAGCTCCGCTCATTACCACCCTGCCTTCCTCCCACGCAAACAGGCAGAGGAGGCTAGGCCACTTGACTTTTGCTCCTCGAATTGTGAAAGTTATAATGCCCCATTCACCATGCGGGAACTCAAAACCGCACTTGGCCGATCACGGTCCTCCGCTCCAGGGCCTGATTCTATTCGTATTCAGATGCTGAAGAACCTTTCTCCTGCGGGTAAAGGTTTTCTTCTTCGTACATACAATCTCATCTGGATTGAGGGACATGTTCCCGCATGCTGGCGCGAGTCTATTGTTGTCCCGATTCCTAAGCCGGGGAATGACAAGCACTTGCCTTCCAGTTATCGACCTATCTCGCTTACCAGCTGTGTCTGTATAGTGATGGAGCGAATGGTTAACTCTCGACTGGTTTGGCTGCTCGAGTCTCGACGCCTACTTACCAATGTCCAATGTGGATTTCGTAGGCGCCGCTCTGCTGTTGACCATCTGGTTACCTTGTCGACCTTCATTATGAATAACTTCTTGCGGAAGCACCCGACCGCGGCTGTGTTCTTTGATTTGGAGAAGGCTTACGACACCTGTTGGAGGGCGGGCATTCTCCGCACCATGCATACATGGAGCCTTCGCGGTCGCCTCCCTCTTTTTATTCGTTCCTTTTTAATGGATCGACAGTTCAGGGTACGTGTGGGTTCTGTCCTGTCCGACACCTTTCACCAGGAGAATGGGGTGCCACAGGGCTCAGTTTTGAGCGTCGCTCTGTTCGCCATCGCGATCAATCCAATAATGGATTGCCTCCCAGCTGATGTATCAGGCTCCCTTTTTGTGGACGATTTTACCATCTATTGCAGCGCGCAGCGTACACGTGTACTGGAGCGCTGTCTTCAGCGTTCTCTTGACCGTCTTTACTCCTGGAGTGTCGCCAATGGCTTCCGTTTTTCTGCCGAGAAGACGGTCTGTATTAACTTCTGGCGCTACAAAGAGTTTCTCCCACCGTCCTTACGACTTGGTCCCGTTGCTCTCCCAATCGTGGAGACAACCAAATTTTTAGGCCTTACCTTTGACAGGAAACTTAGCTGGTCTCCACATGTGTCATATTTGGCCGCCCGTTGTACCCGTTCTTTAAATGTCCTCCGTGTTCTCAGTGGTATGTCGTGGGGAGCGGATCGAACCGTCCTACTTCGTCTATATCGGTCGATCGTCCGCTCCAAGCTGGATTATGGGAGCTTCGCATACTCCTCTGCACGGCCATCCATCTTATGCCGCCTCAACTCCATACAACATCGGGGTTTACGACTTGCGATCGGAGCATTTTATACCAGTCCCGTAGAGAGTCTTCAAGCTGACGCTGGCGAATTGCCACTCACTTACCGGCCCTGTATACTGCTTTGTCGGTATGCCTGTCGGCTACTGTCAATGCCCGACCATCCGTCTTATCGTTCCTTTTTTGACGACTCTCTTGACCATCAATATAGGTTGTATGTCTCTGCCCTGCTACCCCCTGGAGTTCGCTTTCGTCGCCTCCTTCAACACCTTAATTTTTCACTCCCTGCAACCTTTCGAGTGGGCGAGAGCCGCACGCCACCTTGGATCCAGGCTCAGGTCCGCATTCACCTTGACCTCAGCTCGCTCCCAAAAGAGGTCACCCCCGGTTCGGTCTACCACTCCTGTTTTTTGGAACTTCGTTCGAAGTTCATCACCATGACTTTCACTTATACAGATGGCTCTAAGACCAATGACGGGGTCGGGTGTTCCTTTATTGTCGGGGCACAAAGTTTCCAATACCGGCTCCATGACCATTGTTCGGTCTTCACAGCTGAGCTCTTTGCCCTCTACCAGGCTGTTCTTTACATCTGCCGCCACCGACATTCTGCTTATGTCATCTGCTCAGATTCCCTGAGCGCCATCCAGAGCCTCAGTGATCCATACCCGGTTCACCCTTTCGTACACCGGATCCAACTCTCTCTTCAGCGGCTGGTGGACGTCGGTCCGCCGGTTAGCTTTATGTGGGTTCCTGGCCATGTCGGTATCCCTGGGAACGAAGCTGCAGATGCCGCGGCCAAGGCTGCGGTCCTCCAGCCTCGGACAGCTTCTTGTTGTGTCCCTTCGTCAGATTTTAGCAGGGTTATTTGTCGGCGCAATTTATCGCTGTGGCATGCCGATTGGGCTGCCCTTACAGCCAACAAGCTTCGGGCCTTGAAACCTCTTCCCGTGGCTTGGACGTCCTCCTCACGCCCTTCTCAGCGGGAGGAGGTAGTTTTGGCCCGGTTAAGAATTGGACACTGCCGGTTCAGCCATCGCCATCTGCTGACGGCTGCACCGGCGCCGTTCTGCCCATGTGGACAATTGCTGACGGTCCGCCACATTTTAATGTCCTGTCCGGATTTTAACACACTGCGTCTAGATCTTAACCTGCCATGTACTTTAGATGCCATTTTAGCGGATGACCCACGAGCAGCTGCTAGTGTTCTTCGTTTTATCAATCTGACAAACCTCGCTAAGGACATTTGATGATGCTGTTTTTTAATCCTATGCCAGTCAGTCTGTCTTTTATCGTGTTTTCCATTTTAGTTGTTGTTTTAAACTTGTGCCTCGCGGTGCATTCTTAACGTAGTCAGGGCGCTAATGACCATTGAAGTTGTGCGCCCTAAAACCACAAAAAAAAAAAAAAAAAGCTGTGCGTTAACTATTTCTACAGGTGGTGAATGTTGGTAAGGAAACTTTCTCAGTTCCTTCGAGTACTTATTCACATTGGGTAGGAAATAGAGGGGATATATAAAGTTGTGCAGTAACTATATCTGCATATTGTGAATGTTGGTAAGGAAGCTTTCTGCAGCTCCTACCAGTACTTCTTCACTTAGAGAAGAAAATGAAGCAGATATATACAGCTCTGCACTGAGTATACCTCCAGATGTTGAATGTTGGTAAGGAAACTTTCTGTAGCTCCTTCCATTATTTCTTCACCTATGGTAGAACATAAAAGTGACATATACAGCTGTGTGGTAACTATATCTGCAGATCGTGAATGTTTTTAAGGTATCTATCTTCAGTTCCTCTTAGTACTTCATGACCTTGAGGAGACACCCCCCCCCCCCCCCCCCCCACGGGGTCCACAACTCTTTTGTAGATACGTGTGTACCGAGGGCAGCAGTGCTAGCTAGTGTAGTCTTCCTTTCTTTCTGGGCTCTATACCTTCTTATTCCACATCCTTCTCCATCCCCCATCTCCCCCATCCCCCCCCCCCCTCACATCTCACCATTGCACGCTCTCTCTCTCTCTCTCTCTCTCTCTCTCTCTCTCTCTCTTTCTCTCTCTCTCTCTCTCTCCACTTGGAGTACGTTAATTCCTACATATGGAGACAGATGCTCGAAACTGTGAAACAGTCTCTCTTTTTCGATTGCTCTACTGGCAAGTCTTTGTCCTCCTTCTGTTTTCCTCTTTTGCTCACCTCTTTTCTTTACTATTTTCTCTGCTGCAGCATTTGAGACCTCTCCTCTTTCCTTTCCTTTCCTTTGTTCCTCTTTTATATTTTTTCCTCCCTGTGCATGTCTGAAGGCTGTCCCATGCATTCCCATGCTTTATTCTCTGCCCCAAGTAGACAACTAGCATACGTTCGTATCCCCTGGTAACTGCCATGCAATGGGAGATGTGATTACCCGAGCTGATGCCTTACGAAAGTTTTCTCCGTCTGTTACAATGAAGGTGTGACCTGAGGTGTGAACAGTCACCTAAGACATGAGTGCACTCAGAGAGAGCCCCCACAAGGAAGGAACGTGCCATCAAAGATGCCGGTAATCATGGGGGGCTACTTCTGCAATGGTTTCCTCATTATCTACTATGTCTGCTCATAAATGAAAGTTAAATGAGTCTCGGCCACCGCTAATTCTTCCATCAGTGCCACTGTTCCTTGTTGTTTCTTGGTCAGATGAAGGTCAAGGCTTCCCCCCCCCAGTCTACCCTTTCATTATTCAGAAAGGTCTTGATGCAATTGCAGATCCTGTTAAGTCTTGTTCCCTATTACAAAATGGCATCTTGTTAGAAACAGTCGGTGCCCTCCAGGCACAAAAATTTCTGCCTACTTCACTGCTACACACTTTCCCCGTCCAGTTGGAAGTGCACTACACTTTTAATTCATCATGTGCGGTCGTTTATACGCGCTCCCTCGACAGATTGTCTGATGAGGAAATTCAAAACTAACTGTCTGACCAGGGCATAACGGCTGTTCATTGAGTCATGAAAAGGGTTGACATGGTCTTTGTTCCAACCCGTACTGTCTTCTTGACATTTGACAGAGTTCAACTTCCATTGAACATACAAGACAGCTACAAGATAATTTCTGTTCACCCTCACATCCCAAACCCTACGCGTTGCTATCGGTGTCAGCGGTTTAGTCATACCAGTCAGTCATGTTCCAATCTGGCCAAATGCGTTATGTGTGGCAAGAATGCCCTTGAGGATGCTTGTCTCTCTCCATCCCCTTGTTGCATCATCTGTGTGGGTGACCATGCTGCTTCCTCTTGAGATTGTCCCATTTTTAAAGACAAATGGCTCATTCAGTAAATCAGCGTAAAGGAAAAGGTGTCGACATTTGCTGTTCGAAAGTTATTTGCCAGTCAAAACCCACTGTGCCTCACACAGGTAAATACAGCATTGGCCTTGCCTCTCCTCAGCCTACAAAGGAGGCAGCCATGCAGACTTGTGATCTCAGGTTTAATGCCACAGTTATCAGATCAGCCAGTGCAGAGGTCGTACGTTGAACCTCCCCACTCTCAGCTGCTCACTCTGTGGTGCAGTCTTCATCGGGTTCTGCTAAATCCCAAGCCCCAAAATCATATTCCTGGACTTCCAAAAAAGAGCCTACTTGTGAAGATTTTTTACGTACGCCAACTTCATAACCACCGATTCCTCCTTAATCTCAACGTCCTGTTTTCAAGAAGACTAATAAGAAACCGAGTTCCTCTCCTTCTCTGCCATGGCATGTCTCATCTACAGCACGATCTGGTGGTAACCGCCCTCAGCTGTCTTCTGTGTTGCTGAGGCACACTGCAGGTGGCCGATCAACCGGCCGATCGCTGGTCGTAGGAGCTGCTACCACAACATATGGATCAGGATCTTCTGCCTTCAGCAGAATGCCATTCCACGCTGTCAGCCGCGGGCTCTGAACAGTCGTTGAGTTGAGGGCAACCTTGGTCACATTCTTGCCTTTTCTGTCCACTCTACGTCCATTATCCATTGGAATATCAGCGACATTTGAGCCAATTGGTATCAATTGCCTATCCTCTTATGATCCTACTGGCTGGTCATCTTCTGTCTTCAGGAACAAAGCTGTGTCCCCACAATCGCTTTGTTTTCCCCCATTTTCAGTCAGTGCAATTTGATCTCCCCTCTGTTGAAGACATTCAAGCACATGGGGGACTCACAATTCTTCTCCATGATACTCTCCATTATCACCCAGTCCCCTTAAAAAGTTCCTTCCAAGCTGTCATTGCCACTGTCCATCTTTCCCTTTCTGGATACACCTTCTCTCTTTGTACTGTATACATTTCATCCTCCACACCAATGGCAAGAGCTGATTTCCTTCATCTTCTTGGTCAGCTTCCCCCCCCCCCCCCCCTTTTTGCTGGTTGGGGAATTCAGTGCCCACCATCCACTTTGGGGATCTCTGTGACCTTGTCCACATGGCTCACTATTGATAGGCGTCTTCCACCAAGCAGATCTTGTTTGCCTCAACACTGGGGACCCTACATTTTTGTCTGCCTCTACAACAAATTTCTCTGATTTGGACCTTCTGGTCGGTTTTGTTCTGCTAGCTCGGTGCTTCGAATGATTTGCTCTTGCTGTTACACACTTGAGTGACCACTTTCCATGTGTCCTTAGACTGCAACCTCAACTGCCCTATATGCGCCCGTGACGCTGGATGTTTGCCCAAGCTGATTGGACACTTTTTTCGTCTCTAGTGACATTCGATGACTGTCACTTTCCTAGCATCGATGATGAGGTCACTCATATTACAGAAGTTATTCTTACAGCTGTGGATCATTCAATACCTTGCACCTGCGATTTGCACCTGCGATTTGCCCTGGCAGCCCCCAGTTCCTTGGTGGAATGAGGCATGCCTTGCGCAAAGCGTAAGTGGCGATGTGCTCTTCGCGTTTTCCGACACCATCCTACTAGGCCAACTGTATCCGCTATAAGCATTTCCGTGCACGATGCCGTCACGTCATTCGCAATAGCAAGAAGGCAAGCTGGGACTTCACTGGCTCATTTAACACCTTCACTTGCTTCTCGGAAGTTTGGAGTCAGATTCGAGGGTTATCTGGCGCACCTAGTTTCTCCCCGGTCTCTGGGCTCACTGTCACACATGGTACATTAGTGGACCCCATTGCAATTTCTAACTCATTGGATCAACACTTTGCTGAGATTTCGAGCTCTTCATATTACCCGCCTGCTTTTCTCCTGAAGAAATGTGCAGTGTAAGTGCGACCTCTTGCTTTCTCCTCTCAAAATAGCAAAAGCTGTAATACTGTTTTCTCCATGTGGGAACTACAACAAGCACTCTCTTCTTCTCTCTTCTTCTCTCTCTTCTGCCCCAGGACCCGATGGCATCCATGTCCTAATGTTGCTGTATTTATCATACCCTGGTCTGCGTTACCACCTTCGCCTTTATAATCGAATTTGGACCGACAGTACTTTTCCCAGAAGATGGCAGGAAGGTATCATAGTTTCTGTTCTGAAACCTAGGAAGGACAAACATCTCTCCTCTAGCTATCACCCCATTTCTCTCATGAGTAGTGTATGTAAGGTTTTGGAGCATATGGTGAATTGCTGTTTAGCCTGTTGGCTGGAGTCCTGAAATATTTTAACACCTGCCCAATGCAGTTTCCAAAAGCATCGTTCTGCAGTTGACCATGTTGTTGCTCTCTCCACTTACATCATGAGCAATTTTATCAGGAAACGCCAAACAGTAGAAATATTTTTTGATCTGGAGAGAGCATACGATACCTGTTGGAGGACAGGTATCCTCCACTTACTGTTCTTTTGGGGCTTTCGAGGTCGACTGCCCGTTTTTATTCATGAATTTATGGCAGATCACACATTTAAAGTGTGGGTGAACATTACATTCTCTCATACTTTCTCTCAAGAAAACGTGGTAGCCCAGGGCTCTGTGCTAAGTGTTGTACTGTTTGCCATTGCCATAAATCCAATTATGGATTGTCTCCTTCCTAATGTCTCAGACTCCCTCTTTGTGGACGATTTAGTGACCTACCATAGAGGTTTTGCACCCTAAAACCATAACAATAAACCTAGGGTAGAAAATAAGAGATATATACAGCTGTGCAGTAACTATATTTGCAGATGGTGTATGTTGGCAAGGAAGCTTTCTGTAGCTCCTTCCAGTACCACTTCACCTAGGATAGAAAATAAAGGTGATAAGTACAGTTGTGCAGTAACAATATCTGTAGATGGTAGATGTTTTTAAGGAAGCTCTCTGATGCTCCTTCCAGTACTTCTTCACATAGAGTAGAAAATCAAGGCGATATGTACAGCTGTGCAGTAGCTATATCTGCAGATGGTGAATATTGGTAAGGCAGCTGTCTGCAGACTCTTCCATAACTTCTTCACCTAGGGTAGAAGATAAAGGTGATACATACAGCTGTGGAGTAACTGTATCTGCAGATTGTGAATGTTGGTAAGGAAGCTTTCCGCTCCTTCTTCCATAACTTCGTCATTTAGAGGTGAAAATCTAGGCGATATGTACAGCTAAGCAGTACATATATATTCATCTTGCAAATGCTGGTTGGAAGCTTTCTTCAGCTATTTCTATAAGTCTTTTGCGTAGGGTAGAGTTTCAAGGCGATGTGTACATCTGTGCATTAACTCTATCTACAGATAATGACTGGTGGTAAGAAAGCTTTCTGCAGCTTTTTTCATAAATATTTTCCTCTGGTTAAGAATCATTGGTGACACTACAGCTGTGTCACATCTATATCTTCAGATAGTGACTTATGGTAGAGAAGCATTCTCCAGTTTTTTTGTTTCATAAGTTTTTCACCTAGGGTTAAGAATACAGGGCGATGTGTACAAGTAAACAGTTACTGTATCTACAGGGAGTTGCAAGTGGGTAAGAAGCTTTTGCCAGCTTCTTTCATAAATTTTCATACAGGATTAAGAACCAAGTTCAATGTGTAGAACTGTGTGGTAATTATATCTACAGATTGTGAATGGTTGTGTGGAATGTTTCTGTACCTTCTTTCATAAATTTTTTACTCTGGTTAAGAATCATATTCAACATGTACAGCTCTGCCATAACTATACTTTCAGATAATGAATGATCATAAGGAACACTTCTGCACCTTTTTCCAAAAATTTTTCGTCTGTTTAAGAATCAGTTGTGATGTGTTCAGCTGTGCTGTAACTCTATCTACATATAGTTACTGGTGGTAGATAAGCTTCCTGCAGCTTGTTTCATAAATTTTTTGCCTGGGGTAAGAATGTAGGGTGATGTTTACTGATACACAGTAATTATATCTATAGATAGTGTCTGGTAGTAAGGAATCTTTCTGCAGCTTCTTTTATAATTTTTTTCCTCTCGTTAAGAAGCAAGTGTGACGTGTTGAGCTGTACTGTAACCATATGTACAGATAGTAACTGGTGGTAGAGAAGCTTCCTGCAGCCTCTTTCATAAATTTTGCACTTAAGGGAAAGAATCAAGGGAGATGTGTACGGCTGTGCAATAACTATATCTACAGGGAGTTGCAAATGGATATGAAGCATTCTGGAGCTCATTTCATAAATTTTTCATCTAGAGTGATGAACCAAGTTCAACATGTACAGGTGTTCAGTAACTATATCTACAGACAGTGAATGTTGGTAGAGAAGCTTTTTGCAGCTTCTTCCATAAATTTCTCACCTAGGGTTACGAATCTAGGATGATCTGTACTGTTGTGCAGTAACATCATCTACAGATAGTGACTGATGGCAAGAAAGCTTCCTGCAGATTCATTCATAAATATTTTACTTACAAATATTGGCTAGGGGAATTAGTAAAGTAGTGCTGTAACTATATTTATGAAGAGTGGATAGTGTGTGGTTAGCTTGTTACAACTTCATTAATAATTTTTTTACTTATTTTTAAGATGCAAGGGAGATGATTGAATTGGTCAATGAAGTATATCTACAATGACAGGCTAGTGTGTGAGAAACTTTCTGAAGCTTCTTTCATAAATTTTCCAGTTAGTAATAAGAGGCAAGGTATTGTAGTAACTACAGCTACAAAAAGCATCTACAGGGTGTGATGTTTTCTGCTGCTGCTTTCACGTTGTGTTAAGAGGTAATGGAAGCAAGTGAGAGGTTGTAGTAACTCTATGAACTAAGTGTGTCTAGTGGGTGTGCACCTTTCTGAGACTTCTTTCATAAATTTTTCATTAGTTTCTAGATGCAAGGGAGATGAGTTGTGCATTATAGTAGCCAGTATCTACCAACAGTGGCTAGTCTGTGTGAAGCCTTCTGCAGCTTGTCTCATAGGTTCTCCCTTGTTCCACAGGGTGCTTGCCCATCTTTGGAAGGTTCGTGCTTGGCTACCACAGGGCCCTAGCCTTTGCAGAACCCTTTTCCCTTCTGTACTACATGTCTACCCTCTTAAAATATATATAGGCTGCTTGTGTCTGTATATGTGTGGATGGATATGTGTGTGTGTGTGCGCGAGTGTGTACCCGTCCTTTTTTTCCCCCTAAGGTAAGTCTTTCCGCTCCCGGGACTGGAATGACTCCTTACCCTCTCCCTTAAAACTCACATCCTTTCGTCTTTCCCTCTCCTTCCCTCTTTCCTGATGAGGCAACAGTTTGTTGCGAAAGCTTGATTTTTGTGTGTATGTTTGTGTTCGTTTGTGTGTCTGTCGACCTGCCAGCACTTTCATTTGGTAAGTCACATCTACTTTGTTTTTATATATATATATATATATATATATATATATATATATATATATATATATATATATATATATATACACACACACACACACACACACACACACACACACACACATACATCTCCCCCCCCGACATAAGAACAGTTTCGCCACTGTTTCTCATTCCTTTTTCCTTTCTTTGTTCAACTTCTCACAGCCTTCCT
Source organism: Schistocerca cancellata (assembly GCF_023864275.1). Taxonomy (NCBI): domain Eukaryota; kingdom Metazoa; phylum Arthropoda; class Insecta; order Orthoptera; family Acrididae; genus Schistocerca; species Schistocerca cancellata. Next base: position 18,357,243 of record NC_064627.1, on the reverse strand, counting down.
CCACTTCAATGTTTGATGCACCTCTTACTTCTTCTTCTTCCTCAGTTTGCACCCGTCTACCATCACGTGGGCCAATCTGTGACGGCTGTCTGGGACCAAGATCCATTCCCTAATTACTGGCCTGGATCCATTCCCCACTTTCTGGCTGAACTGTGGCAGACCATGTCAGTGTGGACCCTATTGCTATCACCACCACTTCCTGTGAAAATTTCGAGCCCCTCTCACTATCACCCTGACTTGCTCCACCAGAAGCAAACGGAGGCGGCTCAGATGATATTCTTCCCTTCTCAGAATGGTGAGTGTTACTATGCTGCCTTTACTGTGATGGAGCTGGATCATGCTCACTCTTCATCCTGATCCTCCACCCAGGGCCAGATGCTTGAGTAACTCTATCTACCGAGAGTGGCTATTGGTGAGAAGCAGTCGGCAGTTTCTTTCATAAATTTTACCCTTAGTTTTTTGATGCAAGGGAATCAAAGCATTGTAGTAAGTGTTTTTACTGAAAGTGGCTATCTGGTGAGAAGCTTTCTGCAGCTCATTCATAAATATTTCACTTAGTGTTAACCCTTGGACTGCTGTTGATGAGTTTACTCGACATGCTGCCTGCCGCTCCATGGGTGCTACAGAGTATAGTTGCGGGTGCTGGTTTACCCATTAGTGCTGTTGATGAGTTCAGTCGCACCAGTTTGCTGGCCCCTGAGCACTTATGATGAGTACAGATGCACCGCTACCTGAGTGCTGATGATGAGGTAACTTGCACAGTGGACTTCCCGCCCCCTGCCTCAGTAGCCTCTCACAGTTCTGGCTGCTAGCTTGTCATCAGAACCTCTGTCTGTTGTGGGCCTAGGCTTCAAACTACAGGTTTGTGTTCATCAGAATTTTCTTTAGTCTTTTTTGCCTATCGTGTTTCACAAAGAAAGTGGCAGACGTGGTTGGTGCACTGAGGAAGAAATCATGGAGATTCTTACAAGGAGCAACAGTGAGGATGAACTATATGACTTTGATGAAAGTTTCAGCTCTTCCACAGAATTGGAAAGCTGTAGTGATAAACCTTCCACGTCAACAAGTGTTTCAATGCAGTCTGGTATTTCAACAAGACATGTTAGTATTTCTGAATCTGAAGACTCAGAAAGTGATGGTGAAATACCTATGAAGAAATCGTGTCTTAATGATGAATTTGACTTCAATGAAAATGATGTCATGGGACAGTTTTTTGTTACTTACGAGAATGTTAAATTTCAGTGACAACTCTGCCAATACTGGAGGAGATTAATTATTTAAAATGAGGAACACTGATGACAGAGTTTGTACAGCTTTCCATTGTGCAATTAATCCACATAAGAAACTCTGCAATGATGAAAGTTTGTTATTATTTAAAGGACGCTTATCTTTCACACAATTCATTCCATTGAAACAAGAGTATATTTAGACGAAAAACATTTGTATTATGTGATTGTAAGACTGTCTGTCTTAGATTTCATTTTTCTACAGGGACATCAACAGAAATTAAGTTCCACAATTTGAGGAAAAGTAGTGATGTAGTGGCTACACTAATAAAACTGTTTTTAGAACATGGACAATACCCACTACCTCGATAATTGGTACTTAAGCGCAGAAATTTTCCTGGCTTCACACTCATGGGACAAACGCATGTGGCGCTATCCATAAGAACAGATGCAACATGCTGAAAGTTCTGCAGAAACTGAAATGGAAAGACATTAAATTTATTTGCACTAACAAATAAAGTTGGTGTGACAAAAGGGAAGTGTGGACATTGACCACATGTAACACCACAGAAATTGTTGACAGGAATATTAGAGAGAAAATTAAGAAACCACAAATCATTGTAGAATATAACTTGAATTTGGTATCAGTTGACCATTCTGATAGGCTGCTTAGCTCTGACAGATGTATACGAAAAACAATGAACTGGTATAAGGAGTTCGTTTTGCACATTCTTGATTTGTGTGTTTTAAATGCTCATGTCCTTCACAGGTCACTAACAGGTAGTACACTTCTGATAGAGTTCATCGGTCGCTGGTAAGGGAACTTCCAGAAATGTATGCATCAGAGTGCAGAAAAGCTGGCAGGGGAAGGTATTCTGATGATAATCCTCAAAGGTTTTTGGGAAGGGATTTTCCAAACAGTATAACAAGTGAGCATTCTTAGTAAAGTAGGCTACTGTCTAGATGCATTGTTTGCTGGAAACAGAAAGTGCATAAAAAAGCAAGTACGAATGTAAAACTTGCAAGGTGTGTGTCATTCCCAGTTTTGAAAATTACCACACAGAAACAAATTGCCAATTGCAGCACAGAACGAATACAATAATGCTATCAGACAAAAACTTAGAAAATGAAAAAAATATAAAAAAGCAAAAGACAACATAAAGATATATTTTTAACTTTGCCAGTGCTGGTCCAAAGCCCAGATCAAAAAGAAGGATGGAAAATATATTCACGAAGTATAAAATAAACTGCTAAATTTACTGTTTATGATTCTGAACCTGCTATATAAGTGAATTTTATGTGCCAATGAAAAGACAGAGGTTTCACAGCTTTAAAATGTTGGAAAATCTATTGAGTACTTACGTGCAACAATTAAAAGTGCAGCACAAAAAAAATTGTTAGGCAGACAGTCATACCCGGCGATTCCTTGTTACACTACCACTGATTACCATCTGCAAAGGACAGCTGCATGTGTGCCTGGATAGAACACTTCACACAGTGTACCTATTACAGGTAAAGAATCTGATGGCAGATGACAAAGCACTCAGATTTTTGTATTCTCAGAAACAAATAGTAGACCATGTGAAATTTCCACACACATCACAAAACAAACTTACCAAAGTGAAGTATAAATGTTCTTACCACTGCTTACGGTACATTCCAATGTGTATGTCATTTTCTGCTATTAACAACATAATATGGCATTTTGAACAACGAAAACAGCATACGGTTATCTGTAATATATGGCTTATTTTTGTTCAGTCTTGAGTTAGTACGGTTAGGAACCAATAGAGAAATGCAGATCCTAGTGTTGGATGAAAACACGATGATCCATGGATCCATCTACTGTGCCGAGAGACCACTCCAGTCGCAGAAACTGAAAGCAACCCTGTTGCTTCCGGACAGTATAGCTAACAGTTGCAACAGCTAGTGCTGGATGGCAGTGAGGGAATTTGATATTCATGTGCAGGATTACTTTGAAAGTGAGAGGTATAATGAAGGACCTATTCTCCCTGTGTCAAATGTAGTGCAACGAACAGCCGATGAGCTTGTTATTGGAACTGCTATAGTGAAACGTGTGACTCAGAGAAAATGCATAGGTCTTGATAGTGGTGAGAAAGACTTCATGCTTAGCAAGCCAGGTAAATGCAGGAAGGGTATGAAGCGAGTGAAAGCCATTGACAATTTTAATCAGTGTGCTATTTGGGCCCATATTTACAATTATTACTGTAAAGGTGAATTACCAACTAGGAAAAAACTTTTTGTTTCACTTCATGAAGCAGGTCTGTTTTCCGGGGGTATGATGTCACCTTCTTAGGTTCTGAATTCCCTAGACTTCAGGTATAAAACATTCAACAATCATAAATTTGCACTGCAGTTTCCTCAGAAAAAATGTGCACTATTGACTTTGACAAAGTCATATTTACAGATCGACTTGAATATTACAAAGTTGTATCATTTATTAAAATCTTACCCTAAAAGAACTTAACAAATACTCGTGTTTCACACATTTGGACTGATGACACAATTTCTTCAGTTCTACGAAAAACAACTGGGAAAGGTGGCAGATTAATTGTTTGCCATGCTGGAACAAGTTCAGCAGTCATAAACAATGCTTTGTGGGCTTTTGCTTCAAAGTAGTCAGGAGATTTCCACGAAGAAATGAATGCTGCAATCTACATCTCATGGTTTCAGGATAAACTTCTTTGGAACATTCCTCCATAGTCTATTATAATGATAGATAAAGCACCTTATTTTTTTAACCAGGTGAACAAAGTGCCGACCATGTCAAACAGAAAAGGTGATTTGTTAAGTTGGTTGCAGTGACGTAATGTTAATTGCTCTGATGAACCAAAAAAGGCAGAGCTGCTTCAGCTTGTTAAGCCCGTAACTGCCATGTGAAGTGGTCCCGCTGTTAGGGGCACCATGTCGTGGATTGTGCGGCCCTTCCTGCTGGAGGTTCGAGTCTTCACTTGTGCATCAGTGTGTGTGTGTGTGTGTGTGTGTGTTGTCCTTAGCATAAGTTAGTTTAAGTTGTGTGTAAGCCTAGGAGCCAATGACATCAGCAGTTTGCTCCCTTAGGAATTCAAAAAGCCACAAACTCTTGTATACACGATTGATGATGAAATCAGCTAGAACTGCTGGTCACAAGGTTATTTGTTTGCCACCGTACCATTGCATGTACAATGCGATTGAGTGTCTTTGGGCTCAAGCAAAAGGAAATGTAGCAAGAAATAATAAGCGTGCACCTTTTTCACAAAGCAAGGAGTTAAAATTGCTTCATCGAGCTTCGAGCTGCACAGGGGAGCTGTGCGGCCTGAGACTCCTTGCCATTGTTTGCAAGGTGTTTTGTCCTTAGTGTAAGTTAGTTTAAGTTAGATTAAGTTAGATTAAATAGTGTATAACCCTAGGGACCAATGACCTAAGAAGATTGGTAACATAGGTACTTACTACAAATTTCGAAACTTTCATCAGGCTTTGACTGAAGTTCAGTAGATATGTGGTGATTCTACATGTGAAAAAAAATATTGAAGGTGCTTGCGAGAGAGGGTGAATTATGGAGACCCACATGAAAAACATTGTTAATCTTGGTGAAGCAGATGGTGATAAGAGTGCCAGCAGCAGCTCTGAGGACAAGATTTCAGATGATCATGAAATTCCCAGTGCCTGGTCCAACTACAAGAATATTGGCTGTCCCATTTATTGGATTAATGCAGTGCATGGTGAGTACACAATTCAGTTGTTCTTTCTTAACATTCACATGCAGAAACATGAACTGCCTTCTTATGTCAATTAAGAATTTCAGGAAACTTATTTCGGCATATAACACGAGTATTTGTTAAGTTCTTTTAGGGTAAAATTTTAATAAATGATACAACTTTGTAATATTCTTTGACACTTAACTACCACAGTTTGAAATTGATTCCATGGTGTAATATGTGTTACAAGAGTGATCAGTGATAATTTTAGCAAAAGGTTATTAATATGTTTCCCTAACTATTTTCTCTCTGCTATTGCTTTATTTAAAACACACATAAACATGTATGTTGTTTGACCTTGTTTATAAGGTTCATTGAACCTATCACAAAATGCAGCAGTTTTAAGAACTTAAGTTGAACTGATGAACGGAACTGTGCAATTGCACAAGTATCATTAATTAACATTGAAACTATTAACAATAAATAATATCCCTCGAATCTTGAATTCTATCAAGGTAGCAACTCACTTTATAGATAAATATCCTGCAGTAATAACACTTCTTGCACACGATATATACAAAAGAGACAAAATAATTTGAAAACTGTCAATAATATTTCCCACCTGCACTGCCTTATGTGTCTCATGGAATCAAATTCCGTGGCGTTAAAATAAAACCAAGTAAATTATTGAGTATCAACTTGGTGACTGCTGTTTTGTTCAGGTGGACAAGCACAGCTATTCAGGCATGTGTTCCAACAAAGCTGAGTACCTGGCACAGGCGCTGACTCCATGGGCTCGAGGGGGCCTGAGCCCCCTCAAGAATCGTTTGGGTGGGGAGGAACGGGAGCAGGGAGCTCTCCCAATAATTTTAGAAAATTATTAGTTACATTATGCTCTTTAAAATCCCAAAATTATGTTGGAATTTATTATTTTCCTTGTTTGCAATAGTTCCCTTTTAAGATACATTCAGTAATGAGTTAAAACAAGTAATTATTATGGTAGTAAGCAGGTTAACTGAAAATGAGGGGTGTGAATCATGATAGTGTTACGGTGCTGCAGCCACACTTAGTATTTGACCCAGTGTGTGAAATTTTGGGGAAAGGCCGGTGCCGGTAGGCCAGCACTGAGGCTGTGGTGACATCAAAAGGACTGGAGCATAAGTGCCTGGAACTCTCCGCCTTGCATCACCTTGACGCTTTGAGACATTATGACACTGCGGCGATATATAGTCCACCTTGCTGTCACAGTCATTCAGTGTGGGTAGTTTGATTCAGTGCATGGTGCAGACATGTTTAGTATTCTGACTTTAGTGTCTAGTGGTCTAATTTGTATGACTATATTTTATTCATTTACTTTAATCTCTTAGTGTATTGTGAATTAAATTTGCAATGGATAAATGTGATACCAAAAAGGCACGCTTGGAAGTTGTTGATACTGCAAGTCAACCTCCAACAATTATTGTGTCATCAATTGCTTCATTGTCTTCAGGTAAGAACTATCCACACCCACAACCTGGACAATCTGGTAAGGGAAGGTCATTTCAGAAGTCTTAGTTGATCAATTATACATGGCTAGAATATGAAGTATCTACCAAAAAAGTCTTTTGCAAAACCTTCAAATAGGCAGATGCTAAAAATTTATTACAATTTTCTTAAAAAAAGAATGCATTTACTTCAATAGGATTTTCTAGCTGGAAAAAGGCTTTGGAAAAATCCCATCTTCATGAAAATACATTTTATGGACAAATAAGGTGTTCTGAAACTACATTCTATCACTAACCAAAGTATGACCTCCCAATTCAGTGAACAGTTAGACAATAATATGAAGAAAGCTCTTCAGACAAATTTTTAGTACTGTGCAATTCCTATACCAATAAGGACTAACAATTAGATTGCACGAAGACATCATCTCAAATGTTTTCAGTTGTTGGAACTCCGGAAGAATGATGTACCTGAGTTTAAAGATTGCTTAGGGCGTTCGGGGTATAAATGGATGTTCCATGATACTCAAAAAGAGATTATTGATCTACTAGGAAAGTATGTGTTGAGAAAGTTTATTGGCTTCAATCAAGAAGACTGAACATTTTTATGTTATGGTTAATGAAACAAGTGATTCTTCAGTTCATGAACAAGTGTCATTTTGTGTTCATACTGTCAATGATTCCTTAATCATCAATGAAGTCTATTGGCTTGTATGAGACTCTCTCTAGTGCACTCTGTTTAGTATTTTAAAAGATGTTTTTGCTCATCTTGATTTGTCAGTGGATAACTTCAGAGGACAGTACTATGATGGTGCCTCGAATATGAGAGGTAAGTTCAAAGGACTAAAAAAGTTATTTTTGGATATACAACCAAAAGCATGGTATATGCACTGCACTGCTCACAGGTTAGACCTGGCAGTTGTAGACAGTCTCCACCATCTTTCATCTATGAGGGTTATTATGGCTTTAGCCAAGGACGTAATAAATACCATAGGGAATCCAACAAAATGATGTTACTTTTCAGAAGCATATGATGTGAGAGCGCCATCAACCAAGCTAATCTATGACCCCTTTGGCCAACTCAATGGACTATGCGAGCTTCTAGTGTCTTGAATATTGAAAAACTCTGAAGAACTTTTAGAGTTTTTTGAAACATTTTCTGCAGAGGACAAAACAGAGGCAGGTTGAAAATGTGCAGTCTACCTTGAGTCAACGTTACAATTAAAGACTTACTTCTTTTTACGTCTTTATTGCCATGCAATGAACCCAGTAGAGGATGTCAATGAAAAAATTCAATGCCTTCATCTAAGTGTTGCTGATCTGGAAAAAATATGAGGGCTTGATTTGTATACTGAATGGAAGGTGTGATAGTTCTGAACACTTTTGGGAATTGTGTTTAAAAGAAAAACCTTCACAAGTTTATGATCCTTCACTTCCTAGGAATCAAAGTATACCCAAGAAGTATGAAAACAACAAAGCCAGTGCACCATACACTTTCAAAACCCAAAAGGAATATTGCAAAGCTGTTACAATGAAGTATGTGAAATGGTGCAATCTTGCATTACAGAGCGGTTTGCTTCAACTGGACTCACACAGGTCATTGCAGATGGGTTGGAAAAGTGTGCTTGCTTTTAGTAAACAGAGGTGAAACAAATTTGGAAAAATCAACTGAGTTTTTCAAAAATGACCTAGACATTCAGAGGCAGCACTTACTCTTGAATATGTTATTTGATATCACTAATAAAAAACAACTGGTCTTAAAAAATGTGCTTGATGTAAGAAAGTACATTACACAAGAGCCTGCAGTTGTAGAAATGTTATGTGAAGTAGTGAAGTGAATTAAGATTCTCCAAGTAGTTCCAATCACGACAGCAAAATCAGAATGGTCATTTAACACTCTTAAATGTCTGAAGTCGTATCTCTAATCAACAAAGGGACAGAAGCGATTGGACAATTTGGCTATTCTTCATGCCCACCAAGATGTTATGGATGAATTGGGTATTTCACCAGTCACCAACAACTTTGTATTTAGTAATGCAGTCAGAGGGTTGACATTTACACCTTTATAAAGACACTCTAGCCCTAATAATGGCATTTAGAGCAATATTAAAAATTTTTATAAAATAGAGAATTAAATATATACACAATGTTATATTTTTAGTATCTAAATATTAGTACTAGTTTAGTACTGTATTACTATATAACTACAATACTGTATTGATTATTTTCAAATACCTTAATTTTTTTTAGGTTGTAACACTCAATTAAAGACCACTTTTTACATACTTTTTGACTGAAAGTATTAGGCATACTTTATTAAAGCATTAACTTTGAAATATTGTTTTTATGTAATGAACCCTGAACCTTATTCAAAGTAAGCTTACATTAGCTATTTCACTTATTAATAAAAGTGCTACTACTGTGTGACAGCAATATTTTATGTTTTATTCTTTTAATGATAGTTTAGGATTCATTTAATATAATTTCAGTCTTTTCAGAGCTATATATTCACTGCTCTGTAATAGTCTGTTAGCATGATTATCACTGTAAATTAAATTAGCTTTTTATGGAAATACCACTGGCACTCATTGCCAATTAGCACAAGCACCAGGGATCATTGTATTTTGGCTCAACTTTAAAAACAGGTATGCAAGAAAGAACTATTGAGGTAAATCTAATTAATCAAATCACTTTCACCATAAGCTAAATACAAGATTAAATCCTTAGTGATGGAAAATAGTTTTAACGATTCAGTTTGATTCTGCAGTAATACATCTGCAGAGAAACTATGTAGACCAGAATGAGATTTTCACTCTGCAGCGGAGTGTGCGCTGATATGAAACTTCCTGGCAGATTAAAACTGTGTGCCCGACCGAGACTCGAACTCGGGACCTTTGCCTTTCGCGGGCAAGTGCTCTACCAACTGAGCTACCGAAGCACGACTCACGCCCGGTACTCACAGCTTTACTTCTGCCAGTACCTCGTCTCCTACCTTCCAAACTTTACAGAAGCTCTCCTGCGAACCTTGCAGAACTAGCACTCCTGAAAGAAAGGATATTGCGGAGACATGGCTTAGCCACAGCCTGGGGGATGTTTCCAGAATGAGATTTTCACTCTGCAGCGGAGTGTGCGCTGATATGAAACTTCCTGGCAGATTAAAACTGTGTGCCCGACCGAGACTCGAACTCGGGACCTTTGCCTTTCGCGGGCAAGTGCTCTACCAACTGAGCTACCGAAGCACGACTCACGCCCGGTACTCACAGCTTTACTTCTGCCAGTACCTCGTCTCCTACCTTCCAAACTTTACAGAAGCTCTCCTGCGAACCTTGCAGAACTAGCACTCCTGAAAGAAAGGATATTGCGGAGACATGGCTTAGCCACAGCCTGGGGGATGTTTCCAGAATGAGATTTTCACTCTGCAGCGGAGTGTGCGCTGATATGAAACTTCCTGGCAGATTAAAACTGTGTGCCCGACCGAGACTCGAACTCGGGACCTTTGCCTTTCGCGGGCAAGTGCTCTACCAACTGAGCTACCGAAGCACGACTCACGCCCGGTACTCACAGCTTTACTTCTGCCAGTACCTCGTCTCCTACCTTCCAAACTTTACAGAAGCTCTCCTGCGAACCTTGCAGAACTAGCACTCCTGAAAGAAAGGATATTGCGGAGACATGGCTTAGCCACAGCCTGGGGGATGTTTCCAGAATGAGATTTTCACTCTGCAGCGGAGTGTGCGCTGATATGAAACTTCCTGGCAGATTAAAACTGTGTGCCCGACCGAGACTCGAACTCGGGACCTTTGCCTTTCGCGGGCAAGTGCTCTACCAACTGAGCTAGGAAGGTAGGAGACGAGGTACTGGCAGAAGTAAAGCTGTGAGTACCGGGCGTGAGTCGTGCTTCGGTAGCTCAGTTGGTAGAGCACTTGCCCGCGAAAGGCAAAGGTCCCGAGTTCGAGTCTCGGTCGGGCACACAGTTTTAATCTGCCAGGAAGTTTCATATCAGCGCACACTCCGCTGCAGAGTGAAAATCTCATTCTGGAAACATCCCCCAGGCTGTGGCTAAGCCATGTCTCCGCAATATCCTTTCTTTCAGGAGTGCTAGTTCTGCAAGGTTCGCAGGAGAGCTTCTGTAAAGTTTGGAAGGTAGGAGACGAGGTACTGGCAGAAGTAAAGCTGTGAGTACCGGGCGTGAGTCGTGCTTCGGTAGCTCAGTTGGTAGAGCACTTGCCCGCGAAAGGCAAAGGTCCCGAGTTCGAGTCTCGGTCGGGCACACAGTTTTAATCTGCCAGGAAGTTTCATATCAGCGCACACTCCGCTGCAGAGTGAAAATCTCATTCTGGAAACATCCCCCAGGCTGTGGCTAAGCCATGTCTCCGCAATATCCTTTCTTTCAGGAGTGCTAGTTCTGCAAGGTTCGCAGGAGAGCTTCTGTAAAGTTTGGAAGGTAGGAGACGAGGTACTGGCAGAAGTAAAGCTGTGAGTACCGGGCGTGAGTCGTGCTTCGGTAGCTCAGTTGGTAGAGCACTTGCCCGCGAAAGGCAAAGGTCCCGAGTTCGAGTCTCGGTCGGGCACACAGTTTTAATCTGCCAGGAAGTTTCATATCAGCGCACACTCCGCTGCAGAGTGAAAATCTCATTCTGGAAACATCCCCCAGGCTGTGGCTAAGCCATGTCTCCGCAATATCCTTTCTTTCAGGAGTGCTAGTTCTGCAAGGTTCGCAGGAGAGCTTCTGTAAAGTTTGGAAGGTAGGAGACGAGGTACTGGCAGAAGTAAAGCTGTGAGTACCGGGCGTGAGTCGTGCTTCGGTAGCTCAGTTGGTAGAGCACTTGCCCGCGAAAGGCAAAGGTCCCGAGTTCGAGTCTCGGTCGGGCACACAGTTTTAATCTGCCAGGAAGTTTCATATCAGCGCACACTCCGCTGCAGAGTGAAAATCTCATTCTGGAAACATCCCCCAGGCTGTGGCTAAGCCATGTCTCCGCAATATCCTTTCTTTCAGGAGTGCTAGTTCTGCAAGGTTCGCAGGAGAGCTTCTGTAAAGTTTGGAAGGTAGGAGACGAGGTACTGGCAGAAGTAAAGCTGTGAGTACCGGGCGTGAGTCGTGCTTCGGTAGCTCAGTTGGTAGAGCACTTGCCCGCGAAAGGCAAAGGTCCCGAGTTCGAGTCTCGGTCGGGCACACAGTTTTAATCTGCCAGGAAGTTTCATATCAGCGCACACTCCGCTGCAGAGTGAAAATCTCATTCTGGAAACATCCCCCAGGCTGTGGCTAAGCCATGTCTCCGCAATATCCTTTCTTTCAGGAGTGCTAGTTCTGCAAGGTTCGCAGGAGAGCTTCTGTAAAGTTTGGAAGGTAGGAGACGAGGTACTGGCAGAAGTAAAGCTGTGAGTACCGGGCGTGAGTCGTGCTTCGGTAGCTCAGTTGGTAGAGCACTTGCCCGCGAAAGGCAAAGGTCCCGAGTTCGAGTCTCGGTCGGGCACACAGTTTTAATCTGCCAGGAAGTTTCAAACTATGTAGAGACAGCATTTGTTCTGTATCAGCTGTGAGAGGGCACAGTGCTTTGCCTGCAGTCATAGTTACTCCAGAAATATTCAGCACCGAGCAGGTGCAGGCACTGAGAGTGGCTAGTGGGTGAGAAGCTTTCTGTAGCTCCTTTCATAAATTTTTCACTTTTTTTTAAACCTGCAGGGAGCTCACAGCTCTTTAGTGGGTTCGTGCTTGGCTTCCACAGGGCCCCAGCCTTTGCAGCATATTTTTCCCTTCAGTGCTGCATATCTATCTCCTTGCTCTTATTTTTACCCTCCCTTGGGGAACGTGTTTGGGGTATATTTTGGAATATGTTCCACATTTTCGGTGGCTCACATTGGATCAGTCTCACCACTGTGTTTTCATTCCTCTTTCTTTCTTCTTTCACCTTCTCCTGTCCTCCTTCCACTTCAGCATTTGAGGTTCCTCTTTTTCTTCTTCCTCCCTGTGTACTCCTGTAGGCTGGCCCATGCATCTGACGCATAGCAGGTAACAGGGTAACGTGTATTTCCCAGACGTGAGTCTACAGGTTGGGTTCACACATACCCCTCCATTGTGTAGGCAAGGCCCAGGGAGGGGTGATTGCCTGAGCAGCTACCTTCCCAAATTGCCGACTGGTCCCTCCATCAGGTGTTCAGTAGGTGTGACCTGAGGCATAAATGGTCACCTAAGGCAGGTGCGTTGCCTTGAGAAGGGGGGCCCCCAGTTGGAAGCAGTACATCATCAGAGATGCTGGCAATCGTGGAGGATTTTATTGCAATAAGACAATCATCTTCCCAATCATCTACAAAGCCTAAGTGGAATGATCTAACGATTCAAAGACCATCCCAGTTGCACCACAGTTCCTCATGGTTTCACTTACTGTAGACGGTGAGTCCTTTGCATTGGTAATTCCATTTATTATTTAGAAAGGTGTTAATGCAAATGCTTGCTCTGTGAAGTCCTGCTCTCTTTTATGGAGTGGCACTTTCCTCTTGGAGACTATTTCTGATTCTCAAGCACAAAAACTGCTTGCCACTTCACTTCTCCTCAGCCATCCTGTTAGTTTCAAGCTGCTCTGAATTCTTTCCGTGGTGTTATTTACACTAGGCTGCTTGACAGTGCGTCGGAGGCTGAAATCCAAACATACCTGCCTGATCAGGGTGTCACTGCAATCCAATGGATGATGAAAAGGATAGATGCCTCCATAGTGCTCCCCCCCCCCCCCCCCCACACACACACACACACTTTTTCTCACCTTTATCACAGTCCAACCATACATTCCGAACTCTATACGCTGCTACCAGTGTCATAGTTTCAACCACACTAGCAGTTCTTTTTGGCATCCGGCCAAATGTTCAACTTGTCATACTAATGTGCACAAGGGTGATTGTCCACCTCCTTCAGCCTGCTGCATTATCTGCAATGGCGTATGTGCTGCCTCCTTGCAGAATTGTCCCATCCTCCCAGAATTGTCCCATGTACCTCAATAAGGAGGCGATTCAGGAGGTCCGGGTGAAGGAAAAGTGTCTTACATGGTTGCTTGCAAGTTGTTGGCAAGTCAGAAACCCTGTATGCTACCATATGGCACCTACAGTACTGTTCTAGCTACAGCTCACTCCACAGAAGAAGTGGCCAAGCAGACATGCAAATTCAAATTTAGCACCATGGTTGTGAAATCGCCCAGTGGTATGGTAGGGTATCCATCTAATCCTTCAAATGTGCAGTGCACCATCAGATGTTCACCTCATGGGACAAATACCGCAGCTATACAACCGGCAGCATGGAAAGGACAGAAGGAGTACTCTTGATGTGTTCCTATGTTGCTCCAGCTACCCAACATCCACATCTTTGTCTGATAACCAGAAAGATTCAAAGAAGTTAAACAAAGGCAAGCAGTCTTTCCTTCACCGACTCAAAGATCGTCTTTGACGGTGTTGCCACATGATATCCTCATCAGTCCGATATCTGTGTCATTGGTGCACAACACCAGCCATTTTGTTGCACTGTACTCTACAGGCCAAGAGCAGAAAAATGCCGATGCTCCTGCAGACCTAGTGGATTGGGATCCTCCTGCCTTTATGCCCTGAAGCAGAGAGTCTCTGAAGGCTGGCACTTGGCAACTGCCGAGGTGATACCCCTTCATATTTTTCTCATCATGAGTATCCTCCAAGGCGTTTCTTCACAGACTGTTTTGACCTTCCCCCCCAAGGTCGGCATTCCATCTCATGGGGGAGCCATGCTGCTCATACAGGATGACATTCATAGTCAACCTATCTCCCTGACTTTCTGCAGTTCGCCTTTTCCTTCCTTACTTCAAGTTCTCCCTTTGTACAGTTCACATCCCTCTACCATTTGATATCAACAGGGCAGACTTCCTCTAGCTTATTAGGCAGCTACCTCTCTCCTTTCTGCTGCTCAGTGACTTTAAAGCGCACCGTCTCCTTTTGGGTTCTGCCAGAACTTGTCTGAGAGATGGCTGACCTTCTCAATCACCTTAATCTCTTCTGACTTAATACAGGAGCACCCATCTTTCTTTCAAAATCCACACACTCCTATTTCCATTTCAATATACTCTTCTGTGCTGCCCAGCTTGCCCATCTTCTCGAGTGATCCATTCTCTCTTACGCATACTTGAGTGACCATTTCCCATGTGCTACATGTTTACTGACTCCTCCCCATCTATGTGAACACCCAAATGATAGCTTACTAAGACTGACTGGAGGCTTTACTCCTTCCTGGCAACCTTCGACAAACATCATTTCCCCTATTTATGATGACCAGGTGCAATATCTTAAAGATGTTATCCCAACCCACAGAATGTTACATACATCGCACTTTCTCTTTACCGCGGCATGTCCCAATCCCTTGATGAACTGAGTCATGCTCAGATGCAATTTGCGCATGGGGACATGCTCTCCACATTTTTAACCATCATCCTATGATAGTAAACTGCATATATTATAAAAAGATGCATGGTCAGTGTCCTTGCATTCCTCAGGATAGCAAAGAAGCTAGCTGGATTCATTCACTAAGTCTTTTAATAGTTCCATTCCATCTTCTGTAATGTGGGACAACCTCCAATGGCTCTCTGGGATCAACATCCATTCACCAATTCCTGGTCTGACAGTAGCAGACGATGTTATCATGGATCCTACTGCTATCTCCAACACCTTGGGCTGCCATTTTGTGGAGATTTTGAGCTCCTCTCAATATCAGTCTGCATTCCTCCATCAGAAAGGATTTGGAGGTGGCTCAAGTGATACCCTTCTCTTCTCAGCATCGTGAGTGATACAATGCTGCCTATGCGGGAGCTAAATCATGCTCTCAGTTCAAAACATGTAATGTTGAATTTTTACTTTTTTGCATTTTAAAAATCTACATAGTTTCCACTTTCAATTCATACATAGTTTATTCAGTTCAGAAGACTAAAATGATTTTTAAAATATTTTTGAATTTTCTTTTGCATGGGTGTGACCCACTGTGATGCTGTTAAACTGCTGTCAAATCTTGTACTAATGAATGTAAAAGCATATGTGAGAGGAAATGTGTTCTGGCCAACCTGTAATAGTTCAGTGTATATCACTCGCTCGATCATCATGTTTTTTTATGTTTATTTACTCTTTTGTAACCCTGAAAATATTCATAGTGAATTCTGTTCATCGAAGTCTCTATTTTATTGAAGGATAATCATGGGTGAACCTAAAGTGGCTAGAAATCCTCTGAAGGCTTTTAAGAAAAGAAGAAATGTAGGAAAGCCAATGGTAGATGTTATTACCATAAACAATAAATATGATAACGAAGTGTGTGAACCTAACTATCTTGCTTCAACTGCCCATTGCAGTGAAAGTGGAAAAGTAAGTACTTGGAAGAGGAAGCTAGGTTCAGTTAGTGAAAAGTATGAATATTTTATGGGAAAATCAGATGTGACTGAAAGATTTGATATGTCAGTTCTCAACTTAATTTTTGCAAACTGTGTAAGATGTACTCAGTGTAGTGAAGTTGGTCTGGAGCACATTGTAAAAAAAATCATGTAGGACTTGCCAGTGAAATGGAATTGAAGTGTGGTAAGTGATCATACATGACAACTTTCTGGAACAGTGTTTCAATAGCTCAAAATGACGAAAATGGTAGCAAAATCTATGAATACAACATTAATGTGTCTATGCCTTGCATACAATCCATAGGGTGCTACAGTCGGTGCAGTTTCCTGAGGCACAATGAGTCTTCCAAATAGCACTTTAGCAGTAATATCTAAAAATTGTAGATGTTCTCAAAAAACAAAGGTACACATGAAATAATTTTGCAGCTAACTATAGTGGCAGTAGTGGAGGAATGGAAGTGGCATGTGTTGCTAGCATATTTCAATGTTTTGTTGCGTGTGTTAAAGTGTGATATGTGAATTAATTTGGTGGCAGTGATTCTAAAAGTTTCAGACATCTTCAAGGACTGAACTGGTACACCAATGATGTAGTGTGGAGATTTGTGTGTATTGGACACATACAGAAACGAATGGGATCAAGACTTTGGTGACCGAAAGCTTCATACAAAAAAACAAAACCTCAGTGATGGCAAAGGATCAGATGGGAAGGGAAGGTTAACTGACAGTGTAACTGACAAAATACAAAACTATTATGTATTTGCTATTAGGCAAAGTACGCACAATGTTGAAGTGGAGATGGCTGTTTGGGTTTTTTTCAACCAATGAAAGTCCCCATCAAAGGAGAAAACAGCTGGTGCAACTACAACCAGGGATTGCTAACTGGTGATGTGCACACCTATAAACATAGTCTGCCTGACATGGTAAAGGGGTGATATAACCTGTTTTCAGAGACTTAGCGGCACCATAACTGTGGAAAAAGTATGCTCACAGAAAAACTCAAACCCCAATAAAAGTATAAATTAAACTGTGTTTTGGTGCCACATGGTGATCACAAACTTGTAACAGACTCAGCATCAAAATTATGAAATAATTAAAGTGTTGCAAGAGGATAGAAACGTTCTGTTAGCGAGAATCAGTGAGCTAGAACAAGAACTAATCAAATATGTAAGCAGTGAAAAGCGGTTTACCGTAAAAAGCACGTCGAACACACACAATTTAAAATCGCAACTAAACATGCACTCGTGTTATAATGTATCTACAATGCCAACGGTATACAGAAAAAGTGCATCTAAACAAGTGCAGCTTCAGATAAAGAAACTGTTCTGATGTCAGCTGGTAAAGAGCCAATGCAATGTGTAAGTGTAACTGAAGTCAGTGTTTACACGGCAATCAGTGAAAACGAAACTGTAATGAACGATTCCAATAGTGTTCCAGAAGATAAAGCACCTGAACATATGAAACAAAGTTAAGAGTTAAGGTATGCATTACGGAATCTGAAAGTTTTATTAGTGAGTGACGGCCAAGACAGGTACTGCAGAAACATTCTGGAGACAAAACTAGACACAAAATATGACATTCAAAGTTTTATTGAACCGAATGCTCCTATCCGTGAAGTTTTTAATCGAATTGACAAATTAGCAGAAGACTTGAACGCAAGTGATACTCTTACATTAATGGCAGGGTTGTACGATACTGGAGACTCCTACAACAACATTGTGGAAAGCATTGATAATGTGTTATCAAGTGTTCTCCAACTCAGTAACAAGACAAACATCATTTTGCATCCAGTTCCCAAAAGATTTGACAAAGAACATATAACCGAAAAAATTGACATGTTTAATCATCATTTAGTTCAAACAGTGAACTGCTCAAAATTTTGCAACAAAAGTAGAATATCCATAAACTTTGAAATGGAATGACTGTCTCGTGATAAATTCACACGTCGCAGATTCCACTTGAACAGACAGGGGAAGGAGCAAGTATGCAACAGACTGTCTATGTTAATTAAAATTAACAATCGTACAAACCAGATGCATGTGTCCCTGAATCAACCTGTCTACCCGAAGAAATCAATGTTTCACCAAAATAAATACAATGTGAAAACCAGTGCAATAGAAGTGCCTAAAATGAAACAAATGCTACTTGACAAGTGGATTACCATTAGAAGCACCACAGTACATGAAAGGCAGGGCCCAGAATCCAGGGAACTAGCTAGCAAGAAGACACCACCCACACCTCAAATCAAGGAGGATTTTTTACAGCTAACAATAGTAGATGTAAAAAAGAGGTAAGTGGTCTAGCAAGACACAATATAGTCCCTGCTTCATACTTTAAATTGTTCCATCAGAATGTTCAGTCTCTTTCCAATAAAATGAATGAAATACATATCTTGTTAAATGATACAAGTGATATTTCTGTTTTATGCTTTACTGAGCACTGGCTAAATAAAGACATGATAGAACTAGCACACCTACCTCAGTTTAAATTACCTGCCACATTTTATAGAGAAGTACACTGGCATGGTGGTAGCTGCATATATGTTCGAGAAGATATAGACTTCACTAACGCAACCAAATTTGACAACTTATCTAAAGAAAGAGACATAGAACTCCCTATAGTAGAACTGCCAACTAGCAATTCTGTAATCATCTGTGTATATAGGTCACCAGATGGTGATAAAGTTTTTTATAATAATATGGAAGAGCTGTTAGAGGACTTCAACACCGTTAAAAAATATTATCATTTTTGGAGATTTCAATGTTGTAAATTTAAAGAAGAAATCAATGACATACCGAAGTTCTTTAACCTAAAACCAACTATAACCAACCCAACTCGTATTACCACTACTTCTGCAACAACCATAGATCAGGTGTTTGTAAATACAGATAAATATTTCTGCAACATACAGACTGCAAACACTGGTTTTTGTGATCACAATGCCCAAATACTAACAATCTCTATTCCAGGAAACATGAAAGCCCAGAAAACTAGAGCTATTGTGAGGAAGTTTAATAATGAAAACATAGATTACTTTTGTTCTCTCTTGAGAAGAGAAATATGGACTGATGTTTACAGTTCAAACAACACAAATGACAAGTTTGATAAATCTATGGCCACATACAAATATTTTTTTGAAATAGCCTCTCCTAAACAAACGTCACTTATAAATTCTGTGTACAAACCAAATAAAGGGTTCAGAACAGGAATAAAAATATCATACCAGAATAAAAGGAACTTATATCAATACTCAAACCAAACCACAAATCCTGTATTTATCAATTACTTTGAACAATATAAACAAATACTTAGACAAGTTATGACAAAAACAAAGAAAATTGAAAACAACAAACAAACAAAAAATTCCAGGAATAAGACTAAAGACACCTGGAGTATCATAAAAAGAGAAACAGGTACTACATCATTAGCACCCAAAAATATAGAATGTCATGAAAACAACAATAAAATAATCAACCCCACAGTAGTGGCTAATAAATTTAACAACTACTTTTATAATGTAGCACACCACCTGATTACCAAACAATACAACTCACAATCAGACAGCAATACACTTCAGTCAGATACAAAAATTCTTACAAGAACCCTATTCATGTCTCCAACAACACCTGAGGAATTATCTGTCATCATAAAAAGGTTACCCAATAAGTATTCAGCAGGTACTGATGAAACATCAGGTAATATCATCAAAGCAAGTTTAACATCTATCATAAAACCATTAACGGATATTTTCAATTCATCATTTGTGAGTGGTGTATTCCCGAAAAATCTGAAAATGGCAAAAGTGACACCAATGAACAAGAAAGGGGACAAACATGAAGCTGCAAACTATAGACCTGTATCAGTATTGTCAGGCTTTGGTAAAATTCATCATTTGTGAGTGGTGTATTCCCGAAAAATCTGAAAATGGCAAAAGTGACACCACTGAACAAGAAAGGGGACAAACATGAAGCTGCAAACTATAGACCTGTATCAGTATTGTCAGGCTTTGGTAAAATTCTTGAAAAACTATTTCTTAGAAGTCTGACAGCCTTTCTAAATAAAGAAAACATAATAAGTGATGCACAACACGGATTCTGAACTGCAAGATCAACACAGTCAGCTATTTATACCTTCTTAAATGAAATTCTAATTGCAGTAGATAATAAGCAACATGTGTCTGGCATATTTCTTGACCTTAGTAAAGCCTTCGATGTAATTGATCATAATACTCCGTTGCAGAAGCAAGGTAACTATGGAATACGAGGCCTGCCAAACAAGTGGATACATTCCTACCTTCATGACAGTCAACAGATCACTCAGATAAAATACAAAGACATAAAAACACAAAAAAATTGTAATTTTTACAGTAATGCACAAAACTATACATATGGAGTTCCTTAAGGATCAGTCCTTGGGCCAATTCTTTTCATTCTTTATGTTAATGATTTGTCAGAAATATAACTAAAGGGACAACAGTACTTTTTGCAGATGACACAAATATCCTAATCAAATAATGTGATGAGGAAAGCCTACAAAAAACAGCTACAGGTATAATACAAAATTTGACACAATGGTTCAGAACAAACAAGCTAATAATAAATAATGAAAAAACAGTGACAGTCAATTTCCACAATTCTCAGAAACTACATCCTGCAAGACCAATTTTTAAAATCGGTGGAAAATCTATATCATCGGTGAGTGATACAAAATTTTTAGGTATACATATTCAGCAAAACCTAAAATGGGAGACACATCTTAACCATGTAAATAAAAAGCAAAACACACTTACGTATGCAGTAAGAATCCTTACACAAAATACAAGCTGTGCATCTGTGATCACAATGTACCATGGCAGTATTCAGTCACTGCTGATGTACAGCATTATCTTTTGGGGGAACTCCGTGGGTACAAACAAAACATTTAGGCTACAGAAAAAGATTGTTAGAATAATAAACCATGCTAAGTACAGAGGCTCCTGTAGACCAATATTTAAAAATCTCAATATATTGCCTCTTCCTTGCTTATGTATGTATGAAATATTAAATTTCACAAAAGGAAGTATTTTAAAACATGGAAATATCTTAAAGTATAACAGTGATTACCACCCTCGTGATACTAGGTGGAAGCATTACTTTTGTGTCAATACAGTAAGTACAAACATTTGTGAGAGAGGAGTGTATCATACTGGCATACTGTTGTACAATCACATGCCATCCTATTTGCAACAGATGCAAAATTTACAAAAGTTTAAAGTGAAACAGAAAGAGTACTTGCTTGACCACTGCTTGACCACTGCTTCTATTCTGTTTCCGAGTTTTTAGAGTATCAGAAAAGTGTAGTCTAACTGCTCAAATAGTCTATCATTTTATTTAATTATATTGAATTTGTCATCAATATTCAACATGTATTGAATAATTTTAAATTATTTTTCCTTTCAAAATAACAATGTGTATGATGTTGTATATACTGTACCAACCTGACTTGTCCTACATCGTTCGTGCAAAATATGTACCTAAACATGATTTACAGGACCAATAAAGAAATACAAATACAAATGCATAGCCAAGAATTCACAAGACTGTATTTGTGAGAAAAGGAAACAGTTCACTTTGGTGTGTGTGATGCTGTTGCTACTTTCAATGATGGCAATATTGTAAGGTGCAAAGTATTTCAAAACATAGGAATGAAGGTAGATTTCAACATGGTATGAATGATGCTTGCGTTAGGTATGTTACATCTTCAGGCTACTGACAGGAAATAGCCTAAAAAAAAAAAAACAAGCAAGAGAACAGAGAGAAAGCTGCTAGAGGAGTTTGTAGAAGAAAAGGTAATCCATCTTATGAATCTGGAATGCACTAAAAAGGTGATCCAAACTTTGTTGCTCAATTCCTAAAAGTTTTATTTTTTCATATACGTTCCATGTTTTCTCTAGATCTGCCAAGCCATTTTGCTTCAGATCTTCAGGAAATGTAACACAGTCCCTTCCACATAACTTAACACAGTCTCTTTCCAGAAACCTTTATATTTCTTTATAAACAAAAAATGGCAAAAAAGTAGAGAAATTTCATTCAAATGGAAGAAATTAATCTCTAACAACTGAACTGAAACTTTTAAAAATTACTCTGTTAAGCCGTAGCCAATACTCCAATAGATAACCTACCAAAATTTCAACTTGCTAGGTCAAATACTTTCTGAGTAACCATGTTAAATAAGTGCTGTTTTAACGTTGTAAAGATAGCGCTTTCCAGAGACCCTTAACCCTGTTAAGACATTGATAACTCAGCTGACTCCAGTATTCATTAGTGGTAGCAAAACCTGCAAACATTGAAATGAAAATGTACAGTGGTATCCAAAATAGAAAAGTAAGAGGGTTACTCCAAAAGAAATGCACAAAATTTTCATAAAAATACAATTTTCATTCTGCATGTGTGAAAGTTTTACAGTGTGTAGATACATCCTTCCCACTTGATTCCAAACTTAGTTCAACCTGTTCCCGTGAGTGGTGCCGTCACAGCATGTCTTCTAGATGGCTGCTACACTTGATGTTCGTCAGAAGCAACATACTGTCATAGAATTCTTGTGCTGTGAAAACAAGACAGTGGGAAACATCCACAAGAGGTTGAAAAAGGTGTATGGAGATGCTGCTGTCGATCGCAGTACAGTTAGTCAATGGGCAAGCAGGTTACGTGATGAAAGCAGGCACGGCAGTATTTAGGATTGTCCCTGCAGTGGCAGGCCTCGTACTGCACACTCTCAAGACAATGTGCAGAGAGTTAACGAAATGGTGACTGCTGACAGATGCATCACAGTGAACGAATTGTCACGCTACCTTGGGATAGAGGAAGGAAGTGTTTGCAGAATACTGAAAGTGTTGGCGTTAAAAATGGTTTGAGCTAGGTGGGTTCCCAGGATGTTGACAGTGGCTCACAAAGAAACAATAAAAACGGTATGCAGAGAACTTTTGGAACAGTACAAGAATGGTGGAGATGAATTTTTTGGAAGAATTGTGATGGGTGATGAAACATGGCCCTGTCATTTTTCATCAGAGATGAAGAGGCAATCAATGGAGGGGCATCATGCAAATTCAACAAAGGAGAGTGGTGGGGGGGGGGGGGGGGGGGAGGAAATTCAAAACCTCACCTTCTGCTGGAAAAGTTATGGCTACGGTGTTTCTCGATTCTGAAAGACTCTTGCCTGTGGGCATCATCCCAAGTGGAACCACCATAAATTCTGATGCATATGTAATGACACTTAAGAAACTTCAAGCCCGACAGAGTCGTGTTTGACCACATTGGCAAAAGCAGGCTGTTTTGCTGTTGCATGACAATGCACGGCCACATGTTAGTCAAAGAACCATGGAAGATCACAAAACTCGGATGGATAACACTGAACACCCTCCTTACAGTCTGACCTGGCTCCATGTGACTGTCATCTCTTCGAGAAACTGAAAGACTCTCTTCATGGAACAATGTTGTTTGATGATGATGATGATGATGATGATGATGATGATGATGATTTCCTTGTGCCTTGTGCACACCGCCAAACAGTGGAGCCAACAGGTTGGTCCAGAATTTTACCATGTGGGTATACAGGCGCTGATTCCAAGATGGCATAAGGCAGTTGAGAGGAGTGGAAATTATGTGGAGAAATGAAAATATTGTTCCTAAAGGATGTATCTACACACTGTAAAACTTTCAAACATGTAGAATATAAGATGGGTTTTAAAAAAAATAGTGTGCGTTTCTTTTGGAGTGACCCTCATACATAGTTCAAGCATTTAACACTGTGATTAGGAAGAACCAGAATTTCATACAAAAATGAATTAAAATTCAGTCTGCTATTAAATTGCTGTGGTTGGCAGCAGTCAAAATCATGAACCTTTACCAATATCTATCCAGTTTTATTAAAAATGAAACTCCTCCAGCTGTGTTCAAGATTTTATATTTATTGGGCTACTAGTTTCGACATTGCACCAACGCTATCTTCAGGCACTATATAACAGCAGCATGCATAAAACTAACAATGTCAGACATCAGTAGTGTGAGCTAGTGTACAAAATAAATATATTATAAACATATTATAAATATGATGAATTCATTAAAAGTAGTTACATTTTGTTCATAAATAAGTGAATAGTCAATATATTTAAACTAGTAATTTAATACAAGAATGGGTTTATAAGGATAGGTGAAATAATTGAGTATTATGGTGTAGTGATGATATGAATGTTAGACTTTGGTCATCCAAGTAAGTGGGTGACAAGGCATTTCAATGATTGTTGTTCACTTATGTCAACTCTTGACTGGATTACGTATAACAATATGAGAGTTATACTTTGCGTACCTTACGCTGTACTCTTCTTCAGTAATTAGTTATTAGAGGAACTAAAAGTATTTTAGATATGTGACGAGCTGCTTTGATTGACAACACCCTGTTTACTTCGATTTGGAGCATTGTTATGTACTTCATTGTTCTTTTACATTAGATTACCTTAGACCTGGGTCATGGCCTTAGTGAGGCACCGACATTGAAACGGTACGTTTTGGTGGCATGTTAGCTTAAGTTTCTCTTGTTGGAATGAGTAGATTAATTAATTGACTCATATGCATTTATTTTACACCACTGAATACCTTTTAATATATTAACTGGGTTCCAAACCATTCTTCCAGTTCCTCCTCACTTGTGTTTCATATTGTTATGAATGATGATGTTTCAGTAACCTGTTCCACTTTGTTACTTTCCACCTTTCCCACTATTCACTATTTATAAACAGTGGAATCAAACCCAGAATGAGATTTTCACTCTGCAGTGGAGTGTGCGCTGATACGAAATTTCCTGGCGGATTAAAGCTGTGTGCCGGCCCGAGACTCAAACTCGGGACGTTTGCCTTCTGCGGACAAGTGCAAGAGCACTTGCCTGCGAAAGGCAAAGGTCCCGATTTCAAGTCTCGGTCCAGCACACAGCTTTAATCTGTCAAGAAGTTTCAATGGAATCATACCTTACATATGTCAGATTGGCAATGCGTATTTTCCTTGCTGTTA
The DNA here is from genome assembly GCF_023864275.1 of Schistocerca cancellata. Taxonomy (NCBI): domain Eukaryota; kingdom Metazoa; phylum Arthropoda; class Insecta; order Orthoptera; family Acrididae; genus Schistocerca; species Schistocerca cancellata. Next base: position 18,332,420 of record NC_064627.1, on the reverse strand, counting down.
GTTAAACTATGCACACAAAGAAAAGTTTTAGGGTATTCTTACTTGCTTTTAACACAATTTTAGTACTGTTTTATGCCTATATTATTCTCTCTAAGAGTAATGGCACGTCACCCAGACTTACATACACCCCCATTTTTATTCTAATATCTGGTATTGATCTGTAACAGAAATAACTGTGCATATTTAACATCATTTGTACCATAAAAATTGTTAATGTCAAGGTAAATTGCATCTTAGTGAAAATGAATTAAATGCAACTACTTTTAATGAATTCATCCTGTATATAATACATTTATAATATATTTATTTTGTACACTAGCTCAGAGACTACATGTATGGTGTTGTTATATAGGGCCTTAAGATGATGTTGATGCAACACTGAAGCTAGTAGCCAATATAAAGTCTTACATATAGCTGGAGGAATTTCATTTTTAATAAAAATTATACCAGCTGTGCCCCACCTTCATCCAGTTTAAATATGGATGTACGAAGAATATCTGAACTACTGGGCTGAGCAACAAGCCAATGTGACAAACCACTGCCACCTATGTTAGAGGCAGCCACAGGTGGAGTATACAGCCTTGATTACTGTTTAGCTCCATGTGAGCAAATACGTACTCATCTGATGATCAGTAATAGCCAGGAACCTCTCTCTCCACTCCCCGTGCCCTCCCCCCCCTTCTCCCTCTCTCTCTTTCTCTCTCTCTCTTTCTCTCTCTCTCTTTCTCTCTCTCTCTTTCTCTCTCTCTCTCTCTCTCTCTCTCTCTCTCTCTCTCTCTCTTTCTCTCTCTCTTTCTCTCTCTCTCTCTCTCTCTCTCTCTCTCTCTCTCTCTCTCTCTCTCTGTGGTTTTCTTTTTTTTCCGGGTTGCGGTGGGGGGGGGGGGGGGGGGGGGGCCAGGAGGGAGGGAATGTCTCTGGACAGGTGCCTGCATCTCAGCAGAGTGCTGCCCCCTCCCCCAGAAATGCCATTGACTCAGTTATCTGCTAATTAAAATTCCACTAATTGAGTCTCTGTAGACAGGAAACTATTGACTGTATGGGTACCCAACATTATAGGAATAACGTTCAGACTGAGCACTGCAGGGTTTGTGTTGCTGGATGTGTATCGTGACGTGCGTTATTTCTCTTACACAAAATTTTTGTTGTACAATCAACCATTTTTCATGGGGATCCCCTCAGGTAGCGGAAGTTTAATTATAACCACCATATACAATGTAAAAATGTAGAGTCTCAACCTACTTCCAGGGTGCAAGCACGAAATTGCTCCTACATATGTCGATGGCTGTCCATGAGTGGTAATTCCCTGCATCATCCTTACTGAGAAGTACTCAATGTAGTAACAATTTTGTTCTTAACTCAACCAGCCATGATTTTGGTAAAATTCATTGGTGTTGTATAGAGTCGAGTGTCTTCCTGGAGTCAAGGAATACTGTATCCACATCAGTGCCTCAAACTGTGGCTTTTTGTGTGAAAAAAGCAAAGTTCTATTTTTGTGTGATTGCTGTTTTTGCAGTCCATACCAGTTAGAACCTAGGACATAATTCTGGTTGATACACTTCATTGTGTTTGATTTCAGAATACAGGGTATTTCAAGAAGTACCAACTGAGCAAAAAAAAAAAAAAACACAGCTATTATGTTATTTGAGATGTGTCCATGAATAACACACTGTTGGAAAAATAAAACTCTTGAGTTTTGTATGGCTCCCACTAGGTAGCAGCACTGTGCATCCACTTAAGTTCTAGTAAAAATGGTGTGCAGTGGCAGTATGTAATAACTGTTTAGCATGCCTTTCATACTAGTATGGTGTGGATCCTCCTACAGCACAGAGCATTAGATGATGGCATGAACAATTCTGAGAAACAGGTTGTTTGTGCAAAGGCGAATCCCTGGGCCAGCCCCAAGTGTCTGACATGGCCATTGAATGCATCTGCCACAGTTTCACAAAGAGTCGGCAAAAATGTGTTCACCATGTAGCTCGACAGTTCAACATGCCCTCAATGTCCATCTGGCTTGTGTTGCGAGGACGCTTACACATGAAACAGTACAAAATTCAGCTACTGCAAGCTCTTTGTGAAGGCGAAAACAAAAACATTCTGTAATTTCATTCTTGGCAAGATGGAGGATGATAGTTTCCTTCCATGTCTAGTGTTCAGTGACGGGGCAACATTTAATGTAAATGGGAAGGTTAACCATCGTTATGGGAGAATATCAGGTATGGAATGAAAAGGTGTCTGGTCCAGTTTTCTTTGCTGAGAACACTGTTACAGGTAGCACATATCTCAATATGCTTCAGAAATTTTTTTTTCTTTTTTTCCCACAGTTGGAGACTGGTTTACATGGCTTCATTTACCTACAGGATGGGGCTTCGCCATGCTGGCAACTGGAACTGAGGGAATTTTTCAATCAAAGGATTATTCAATGATGGATTGGTTGCACTGGACCAAATGATTCGGCCTTATATTACTGGCCTCCAAGTTCACTGGACCTGACCAAATGTGATTATTTGTTGGGGGGGGGGGGGTTATAAAGACTCTGTTTATGTTCCTCCCTTACCAACAACAATGAGTGAACTGAGATGTCCCATAATAGCAGCTGTTGAAGCTGTTGAAGCTGTAACCCAAGACATGCTCACTGCAGTGTGGGAATGGTTTGAATACTGCATTGACATATGACATGAATCTCAAGGGGGTATATTGAAGACCTATAAAAGATATGAGAAAACATTTTGAGTTTTCTGTTCATCAAAAAACAACTCATTGTATATGTTTATTAGTTTCAGAAATATAGGCATGCCAAAGCAGATGAATCTTTTTGATACACCCTATATATTCTAGTATTCTGTAATGGATGGGAATCAGTGACATGAAATTAGGTTTGCGGTTCACTTTTGGTAGCCTCCTCCTAGGTGGGTAAACTTCTTTCCAGCCACTGGCCACATTTTTTTCCTTGAGAGATCAACAATATACCATATTAGAATTAACATGGGAGCAATCTCTGCTGTATGTTGTGTATAGAATAATGGAGATTCATTTGGGGCCCAAATCACTTCTCAGGTTTAGGGATTTTTAACTGTTTCTAAATGCCACTGACACAAATAACTGAATCACTCATTTTTGCAGTGGTGTGAGAAGTTTGGCAGTTCATCACCTTCCTTCAAAAAGGAACACTGGGAAATGCACCAGTGCATTTCTGCTTTCCTTTTCTACCCATTTAACAAAGACCAAAAATAGGGGAAAAATCAGGTAGTCACAAATATTTGTACAGTGACAGGAAGGAGTGTCATGGACAACATACTAAGAATCCCCACTGCTGCTGTGTGCTGTGCTGTGCTGTGCAGTGGTGGTGGTGGTGGTGGTGGTGTTGTGGTGGTGGTGGTGGTGGTGGGAGTTTAAAGGTAACTTTATATGTTTTTTCTCAAACACATCAAAAACCACAATTTCTGGCAGATACAATTCCCAGTACACAATTAAATTACATTAAATATTCTACAATAAGGTACTCCCTAGGATTACTACTGCCTGCATTGCAGGCATTGTAAAAATGGCAAATTATTAAAAATAGCATTTCAAGGGTATAAAAGATGTAACTATTAAATGAAGTGGTTTAGGAACAAACATTAAATGTGTGTACCAGTGCAGTGAAGTCATATTCAGAGAAAAATTGTGTTCTGTGGGTGTAACAGGATGTATCAGTGCAAGGGGAGGCAGGTGTCCATATTGGGGTTGTGCAGTTCCCTGTTCCGTAGGCCCGCATGCAGGCAAAATCTATATAAATCTCTGCACACTGCTCTGTCCTGTCAAAGGGTAATTGATTATCAGTCATCCTGTATGGCAGCTGCAATATTCTTCCAGGAAATGCGACTTCCCACATTAAAAGTGTTGCTCTTGTATGTTTACAGACAGACTATACCCCCCAGAATTGCCTCTCCATTCCCCTTCGTGCATAGGCGAAATAACTTGACAGAGGTTACGCTTGTATACTGGAGCTATTTTCAGTTTATCAAGTAAGTACTCGTTTGCAATTGTTAAGTACTCGTTTGCAATTGTTAAGTGAGTTGTCGTGTATAAATGCCCGACAGCTGTAGCTGTCAACTGTCTACCACACTAAAGAACCTGCACAAAGTGTAATGTGCCATCTATAGTTATTAGACAGTGTCAATTTTGTGGCTCCTTTCACTGCCTGGAATACTTTCTGCAGTGTGAGGGGTGTCGAATGCATCACACTGGCCTTAACTTTCTGACCAAATGACGAGGTCCAGAAGTTGAAATTCTTGCCTGCATCAGGCCACCCAGGTGATGTAGAACTTAATGTATGTTGACATAATTCCAACAACACATTACAGCAGATTACTGTTTTCAGCTCATTCTGTGAGTACCAGCAATTATGCTTAAGAGAACAGGACAGGAAATGCTGGGAAAGTATGTAAACTTAAAAGAGCAGCACGTGCTGCACAGGATGAAGGAGAATCAACAGAACAGTGTGCAGCATTTTACGTGGATCCTGAGAGTAGCATTTTTTGTGCTGCTATTGACAAACTCATTCGTGTGTACTGTGTAGTGCCAATGCACTTTGTGGAAATTAAATAATCCTGGACACCTCTGCACAGTGTCACTGGTGATTTGTAGGGATAGCTGTGGAGTGTAGATACAGCTCAGTGAGGCGACCTGTACTTGCTTCTTGTGATGTAGTTGGGTACCTAGACTAGGGAATCACGTGCTTGACCTTAAATCTGAAGGCCTGCAAATGTGTGAACTGCATGCTCACAGTCCGGCAGCATACTTCTTCTCACACTACCGCCTTCCCACTTCTCTGCCTCCACCCTGTTACACCCCCGGAACACAATATATTTCCCTTAACCTTTTCACTGCTGTCGGCACATATACACATCCTGCAATGTCATTTCCTAGTTCCGATGGATGTGTGTACGTACACCACTCAGGTTCTCCTACAGTGCTGTGGATCTCTGAATGTCTCCTACACTACTCTTGCCTCACTGTTGTGGTTGAGCTACTTCTGTATCTCAGAAAATAAGAGTGTTAAAATTATTTATTGTACAACAATGTGCCTCATTGTGCGATATCATTTGCAAAAACCTTGTTTCAATAATATCTGAAATCATTTGAGACAAGATGTCTATTAGGACCTCACGATGTACGAGGACACGAGTGGGCACATCGTGTGCGACAGTCTTCTGGGTATAAGACTTGATAACTAGGTAACAAAAAGATATACAGCTCTCCACTGAGTTTTAAATAAGATCTCAGTATCTTATCTGCATTTCATTCACTACAATGTATGAGCTAAAACCAGTTGTGTAAGAAAGCTTATGCCATGTATTTTTACATCTGTGAATGCTTTAAAATTCTGTGAATTTGTTGCAGCACAGTAAGTATGATAGAAAATGAAAAGGAACACACGTCTTCATGGAGTGAAGATGTCAGACTGTGAGATGTACAAAAGTCTTTTTTTTTTTTTTTTTTTTTTTTTTTGAAAGATGGCATAAGAATTTCATATCAGCCAGAATGCCGTCTCTCAGCACGGGCATCAGCATCTGGCGAGCAGTACAGCCAAAACAAATGTTGTCTTTGCACGGAATGCAGAGGGCACATATCTAGCAGTGAAGGGGTTAATATGCTCCACTGCACTTTGATGGCACATTGTAAATATTTGTTCCAAAATCCACTTCATTTAGAGATAAACATGAATTTTTTACCATCACAACATTGTACTGAGTTCACAAGTAAATCAACTGAAGATAATTGCACCTGTTTCAGGTCTTAGTTTAAGATTTTTTTGTCATCCTTTGCGGCATCTGAAGCTGGCCTTTCAAGTCTGAAAACAGTTACGGTTCTTTCATAAAGTGATTCTGCTGAAAATAAATAAAATACCTTACTAACATCAATTATCTGGAACTTTTCCATCCCCCACTATGTGGAAACTGTTAATCCTAGACAAAAATGAAAAGGACATTTGTTTTTAGCAAATTTAATGTAGGTTTTTTTTTTGGGAAAGTGTGTTCACTAGAAATAGAGTTATGTAAGAAGAATATAGGAAAGTAAACTTTTCAGTACCCCCCACCATCACTGGTGGGAATTTTTTATATAGATGCTGTTTATAAACACACTCTTCTAGCATTGTAGGAAATTTTGTGAGTGCACAATTTTCCCCTATTTTTCCTTTGGTGACTGGACTATACCCTCAAATATCATTTCTGTGTAATCCATTAATGTATGTGTGCTAACTATGTTGCCACTGTTGTCATTACCATATGACCAGAATTTGTCTCTTCATGAGAAATCATTAATTATGTTCTGCTACAGTGGTCACTGAAGGTCCCCCATGCCACTAACCATGGTCCTTGCCTAGGCTGTGTGACTTAGGTGGGTTGCTGAATGAGGACAGTGCCATCAAGTAGTTGCAGGAACAGCAGTCAGCATGATTGAATGATGTGTCCTGCGAAAAGAGGTTAAGTAGCGAAAATTTACATGAACCTGAAGTGCAAAAACACAAAAGTGATATTGAAGTGAACGGTGACGTAAAATTATTAGAATACTTGCAAAATATACTCAAGTTAACAAATAAAATATCGGAAGATAACCTATCAATGAATAAAAAGCTGGATACAATTATCAGTGCTGATTCTAATATTAAAGAGTGGCAGTCTCCAAAATATAACGTAAACATATGTGAAAAACCACTTGTAAACGGTGCTGACTCCTTGGAAAGTGGTTATAGCAAAGTAAGTGAATTTGTGCAGGAAAACATTGGTACTGCAAATGGTAAACAAACGGATTTGGCGGCAGATAAACATAAACACCATATTGTGGTTAATGTGCTGTGCAACCCGACTCACACATCCAAAACAACTGTTGGTGATCGAGAAAACGGCGCTGATGAATGCTGTAATAATGTAAGTAGTGACAGAAACTGTTCAAATCCCTTTCTACAACAAGGAAAACAGATCATTCCAGACGAAAAATCTCCAAGCGTAAATTGTAATCAAACTGATATCATGGAATCAAATGAGTGTTTTGATGTAAACAATGCATTGGTCAACAAAACAGGATCTGGCGTTAATAAAGACGAAAATAGTCTCTACAACTCTGCAGATTCCTCAGAAAATAAACTCTCACCCAATACAGAGTGGCGTGTAGTAAGTTCTAGGAAAAGAAGCTTTCGCCATAGGGACAGGAAAACCCCAACAACTTCTGCAGAACAACAAACAAATAATACAGCGCTAAATACAGATATACCATGCAAACTGCCACAGAATGCCATCTCAGTAGTTGGAAATTCAAGTGTTAGTGACAGGAAAAATAAAATAATAGGCAGTGGTGATGACCAAGGAATGCTGTATGGGGAAAAGAGAGCATGGTTTCATTTAGGAAAGGTGAAAAGTGGAACAACAGCAGAAAACGTAATTAACTTTTTGAAGAAAATCCTACCAGGTCATAGCAACTTTTACGTAGAAAAATTGGAATGTAAGGGTGTAAATAGTAGTTTTAAGATTGGTGTAGACTTTCATCTAAAAGACAAGCTAATGGACACTGCTGTATGGCCCAAAAATGTTGTAATTAAGCGTTTTTTGTTCCGGAGACCATCCGTTATGCCAATAAAATAGATTATGAAGTTGCAAACAAGGATCAAGGATCACTGCACAAGAATGTTTCTAGTACTGAAAACAATATGCCTATAATCATTGCAAGTGTAAATGTGCAGTGCATAAGAACCAAAATGGATCTCCTATCATTTTTTATAGAAGAAATTAAACCAGATGTTTTATGTATTTGTGAACACTGGCTAGCTGAAGCAGAAGGGGATTTCTATAAATCTGTTGAATACTTAGACATGGCCAGTGCTTGGTTTCGAAGAACTGCAACCCACGGTGGTGTCTCTGTGTATGCCAACAGAGATCATAGCATCAAGGAAATTGATTTAAGCAGTTTTTGTGTGGATTTTGATCTTGAATTAGCTGCACTGTTATTAACAAATATTGATTTAGTTGTTGTTTCTGTGTACCATTCACCAGATGGTGACTTTGAGAATTTTATTGGACATATGGAGAACTGTTTGTGTTACCTAACACGCATGAAGTCAAAAATCGCACTGTGTGGAGATTTTAACATACACATAGGTGATGGAGATGCCAGAGAGAGGGTCTTTATGAGATTAATTACCAGTTATGGGTTGTTTATTGCAAATAAGCTCCCAACAAGGGGTGGTGCATGCCTGGACACCATAATCACCAACCTCAACATCTGGGATTATAAACTCAGTGTAGTTGAACCTATGATAGCAGATCACTGTGCACTAGTAATGGAGACCAGTATGAGGAGCAAACCGCAGATAAGCACATGGCATTCAAATTACACATTCAAAAGAAGATTTGTTAAAGAAGAGAGACTAAATGATCTCAAAGCAGCTCTATCTTGTGTAAACTGGCAGCAGAAAATTGCAGAGTTAGTAGGCAGTGATTCTTTCTTATGTCTGTTCCAAACCTTAAAAGCTATATTTGATGACATGTTTCCGGTAAGACCAGTGAAGAATCCTCTGGACAAGTCACAAGGCAGGCAGAAAGTTATCAATGTGAAACAATGGTACACCGCCGAGCTCAATAAATTGAAGTGTATTGTAACAATGTGCAAGGACCGAATGAAATCAGCTTTAGACATTCCAGCTAAAGAACTGCATCACCGCAACTACCTAAAAGCCAAAAAAGCTTATAGGAAGGCAATAGAGGAAGCAAAAAAGAAATATAATGATACATACATTAAAGAGGCCCAAAATCCTTGTAAAGCTGCTTGGAATCTTGTAAATGAGAACAGAAAGAAGACTACCTCCTGCTTAAATTCGTGTAGCCCTGATGACTTCAATGAATATTTTGTCAGAATAGTGGAAAAGACAGTGAGTGAAATTCCACACTCTGACCTAGATCCAACTGCAAACATAAGAAATGCAGACAGTTGCAGTATTCAAAACTGGAAAGAAGTACACCCTGAAGACATGATAAAAATTGTGAACTCCTACAAACACTCAGAAAGTGTAGACATCTATGGCATGTCCTGCACACTGCTAAAGAAAATTATTGCAGAATTGGCTCAGCCACTAGCCATAGCAATAAACAAATGTCTATCTTCTGGTGTCTTTCCAGACTTCCTTAAACTGGCACGCACAGTACCAATATATAAGAAGGGGGATCCTTGTGAGGTGTCCAGCTTCAGACCAATCTCAGTGGTACCAGTACTAGCCAAAGTTACTGAGTCTGTGATGCACCGCCAGGTACTGAATTACTTTGAGGAAAACAGCTTATTCCAAAACACACAGCACGGATTCCGCAAAGGGAGATCAACAGTGACAGCCACACTGGACTTATTAAAAACAATTCGACAGAGTTTTGAAGAGAGAGAGAGTGTGGCACTGACACTCTGTGACCTCAGCAAAGCCTTTGACTGCATCTCACACACAACACTAACAGCCAAGTTAAGATGCTATGGTGTAGGAGGTGTTGTTCTATCAACACTCCAATCTTATTTGGAAAACCGAAAGCAGGTAGTATCAGTGCATGGAGCAACTTCTCTTGAACAAAAACTAGAACATGGAGTGCCCCAAGGATCAGTCTTAGGACCTCTCCTATTCCTCATATATGTCAATGATATGAGCTGTAATAGTCAAATGTTGCAGTTTGCAGATGACACTACCCTTTTTGCCAAAGGACATACAGCCGCAGAAGCTCTTGGTGCATCAAATTTGATGTTTGAAGAAATAAAAGAATGGTTCGTAATAAACAAAATGAAGATCAATGAAGAAAAAACCCAACATTTGATATGCAGTCTAACCAACATTGAAGACCAAGAAAACATGGAGACTGTTAGACTACTGGGCTTCAAGATTGACAGCAAACTCTCCACGAATGATCACACTGCATATGTATGCACCAAACTGTCTCGTGTGATATACCTCCTGAGGAAGCTGAAGAGGGTAATAACTGACCAGTTTCTCACAATGGTCTACCATGCACTCTTCCACAGCCACATTAGCTATGGACTGTTGTTGTGGGGACACTCCTCAGGCAGCAAAGATGTGTTGCTATTACAAAAAAAAGCCATCAGGATCATATCCTCTAGCAAAAGACTGGACCACTGTAAGCCTATTTTCACCAGGCTAGGCATAATGACTGTCTTTAGCCAGTATGTGTATTTCTGCCTCATGTATATAAAAGAAAATCAAGGGAATTTTAGCATAAGACAAGAAATACATAATCATGACACTCGCTGTAAGAGGAACATTGAAATGCCAAGGTGTCGCCTATCAAGTACACAAGACAGCTTTCCAACAGTCGCCCTAAAAATGTACAATCAACTGCCTCCAGAAGTGAAATCCCTGCCACCTGAATTATTTCGGAAAAAAATTGCTCAGGACTTGAAACAACATCCACTATATTCATTGGAAGAGTTTTTCAACAGCGGTTCTACTGAATGGACAAAATAATAAATATTGTTATGTTTTATATATAATTTTGCCTAAATATAATCTTCTTCTTATGTTAACCACACATTTAATTTTGTGTTTTACTTAAAGTACATATTTTGCCAAAATGAAACTTTGTGTGTGTGTGTGACATTTTACTTTATGGTATTTTCATTTGCTGCTATGAAGTTTACTTTCCTGTTTAGTTATATTTCATTTCTGCTATGTTCTATGTGTTTTTGTGCACTGCATAAATATTTTCTTTTATTTGTAATATAAATTTTGTATATGGTGTTGTATAAATGTTAGTTGATAAGCATTGTATTTGTGACGCAGTCTGTCCAGCCATGGCTGGTAAATGACGAAGATATAGTAAAGTAAAATCAGCCTGCATGCCCTTGGCATTCTGATCCTGCAAGTTTCTGAAAGCAAGGGGAAATTAGAGCCAACACTTTTCCAGTGAGCATTCAGGTCTACTGCATGACTTAATGATAGGGCAGCCTGTTGATAAAATATTCTGTAGGTAAAATAGTCGTGTCCTCTTCAGGTATTCCGCTGCACTTTCCGTCATTTCAACCCCGTGTCTGTCTCGGTTGCAGTTACAACAAAAATTACAGATCTTAGGTCAGTAGGTTGGACAAAAGTCTCATCATCGCTTGACATTTTGTCAGGCTTTTGTAGATTTCCATCAAAGTCAAATGGCTTCTCCAGCTCATGACATCTTATCTCTTGTCACCAAGGCTAAATATTTACTTATTTTCCATCAATAAAGTCATTATTCCTTTGTTGTTGGTGTTGTTGTTGTTATAGCTAATTCACATATTAACAGTCAAAAATATCAAAATGTTCCAAAACTGATAAAGAATTACTGCAGAATGTTTGCAGTTGAATAAACATTTCTACAAGATACAAATCCAGTGTAATGTATAGCACACATGTGAAACTTGTGTAACAAAGCAGTGGAAAGAGTATTTTTGTGCTACATGGCACTAATATTCTGTTGACAATAAAATAGCATGTGCTGAATGTAATTAGCATGAGAATAAATGAACTAAAATGCACACTTAAAGCATCTTGACGTTGCTTTGCTGTCCTTCCACTGCAGACATTAGGCAAACTGTACCTGCCCACTCCCAGTGCTGCAGTTTACTCTTGTGGATCATGAACCCTCACAGAAAGTGAGTAAGCTGTTAGCAAATGTATCTTTGGTGTTACAGGGATTATGTAAGCAGACAAAAGGTACTAGTTTCATGTGTCTCATGTGGGGGAAAGTACGAAATTCAGTAGGTGGGACTTGGATACATTGTATAAACCAGAGATCTTTGAGAGTTTGAAGGAGTGTTAGGCAACATTGAACTAAACCAGGGAAATTAATACAGTAAATGATGAAGAGTTAGGTTTGAGAGATAAAATAGGGAAAGCAGCAGAATGTCACACATGTAAAAAAAAGAGAGAGATTTGATTGACGAAAGGAGAAAATATAAAATATGAAGCAAATGAGGCAGTCAGAAGTGAATACAGATATCTGGAAAATAAAATTGACAAATTGTGAAATGGGTAAGCACAAATGGCTGCAAGACAATGGCTAGGCCTAGGCCTTAGAGCCATGCATAATTTGGATAAAGATGAGTTGCTTCTATGGGGAAAATTAGAGACCATTGGAGAAAAGAGAAGCAGCTGAAGGAATATCTAGAGCTCTGATGGCTGGCCAGTACCAAACAAAGAAGGGGAAGCTGAAAGGTGGAAAGAAAATATGGAGAATTTGTATAAAGGGAAACAAACTTGAGGACAATATTACAGCAATAGAAATAGTAAGTGAAGATGAGATGAGAGATATGATAATGCGAGGGGAGTATGATGGAGCACTGAAAAACCTAAGAGGAAATAATGTCCATTGAGTAGGTGACATTACATCTGAAGTACGGACATCAGTGGGAGATTCAGCAATGAAAGAATTATTGATCCTCAAGTGCCGGATATGAGATGGGCAAAATATCCTTGTACGTCAGGAAGCATGTAAAAATTCCAGTTTCAAAGTAGGTAGGTGCTGACACGAGAATAATAATGAACTGTGAGCCTGATAAGCTATGGCTACAAAATAAAGAATGAATTTCTTACATGGAAAAAGCATTACAACTATATCTTGGAGAGCAATAGTGTCAGTTCTGGAACAACAATACCAAACTAACCACTTACCCTAGAAGGGCTTGAAGAAAGGCAAACATGTGTTCCAAACATTTGTAGATTCAGAGAAAGCTTTTAATAATATTGTCTTTACAACCCTTATTGAAATTTCCAAGGTAGTGGGTGTGACATGCAGTGAGTGAAAAGTTATTTATGACTTCAGAAATCAGACTGCAGTTACAAGAGCTTAATGACATAAAAGACGGTTGTGGTCAAGAAGAGAGTGGGACAGGAAGGTAGTTGATCTACAGTTTTATTCATTCTACAGTTACTTTTATGGTGTGCAAACCACTGTGCAGTGGATGGCAGAAGATATTTTCCACTGCACGTTGTTACAGTTTTCGTGCATTCCATTCACATATGTATAGTGGGAAGAATGATTGTTTAAATCCTGTTTACACACTGAATTAGTCTAACCTCATCTTTGTGACTGATGTGGAAATGGTACATAGTGGGTTGTAGTATATTCCTAGATTTATCACTTGAAGCTCATTCTACCAACATAATAAGTAGGTTTTCACAGGGGAGTTTTTGTCAATATTAAAGCATTTATCAGTTAAGTACTTTCTGAATATTCATGGCACTCTCCCAGAGGTCAAACAAATCTGTGACCATTCATGCTTCCCTTTTCTGTATATGTCAATTATTTGTCACAGTTCTCACACAATGTATGCAGCGTCATTCATAGACTGACTGCATTTCCCTCATTATCTGCCAATGAACCTCATTCTGTCAACCTACTTTACATATGAGTGAGACTCTGTCATTGTTCTAAGAGGGTGATTCAAATGAAAATCTTAAAAGTGTAGTAATATTTTTAATTGGAACAGTGGACAAAACACTTACATGTCATTTTTCAATGTAGTCTCCCTGATGCTGAATGCATGTATTCCACAAATTTGGAAGTGCATAGATACCAAGATGAAAGAATTATTTTGGTCATGTGTGTAGCCAGTCATGCACTGTGGTTTTCACCTCTTCATCACTTCTGAAATGCTTATGTACCGTTGCTTGTGAGTGTGCATTTAACAGGTGATTCTCTAGGAGTGTGGTCTGGTGAATGAGGAAGATGTATCAGACATTCAAATTTAATTTCCTGAATAATCTCAATCTCTTAAGGACTGTGTGCAATTTGGCATTGTCTTGCTGTAGCAGTATTCTTAAAGTCAAGAGTCCTCATCATTTACTACTGATTTCTCAGCATTTCTGAATAAGTAGTTCTAGTTACCATCACTCCACAACCTACATAATGCTCCAGAATTATTCCATTTGCATTCCAGTAGAGAATGAGCATGACTTTTCCAGCAAACACCCGAGTGTGGATTTTTTTGGTTTCGGAAATGAGGTGTGTTGCCATTCGTCGCTTGAATTTTTCATTTCTCATTGGTGAAAGTGGACCCAAGTCTCATTGATTGTAACAATTTTTCTCAGAAATGCACCTTCACAGGCACTGACTTGATGCTCTTTCGATTCGACGGTCAGCTGACATGGTATCCAACTCAAAAACATCTTATCGAACTGCAGTACATTGTGAAAAATATTCTGTGCTGAACCAATATTAATCTTCAAACTTGTAGCTATTTTGTTCAGAGTCAGGCGTCTATTATCTTTTGCAAGCTGCTCCTCTAACCCAGTGTTCTCATCCGTTACTACACAGTGAGCCTGCACTGGTCTTGGGGCATCCTTAACAGAAATTAGACCACTTTCAAACGTCCTACACCACTCATACCCTTGGTGCAATGACAAACGCAAACCATCATACTGCACTGTCTTTCTGTTATGAATTTTGATACCACACTACAGAAACAATGCATCGCAGTCTTGCTCATTTGCAGTGCATGTTGACAGGGAAGCAGCCATATTGTTGTGGATGGTGCTGTCTTCTGTCTGTCGTTCTGAACCCCAAGGAACACTACTGCCACTTACCAACCCCAGAGCACAACTTTCCGAAATTTTGTTGAACTTCTAAGGTTTCCCTTTCAATCACCCTCATATTTTGTATCGGTACATCCATTTATCTGCACAGATTCTGACTGTCACTCATGGTACTACAGTTATAGGGTAGTACATATTTTTGTTTTGTGAAGTGCACAATTTTACATTGTAAACATTTAAAAACAAGTTGCCAAGTTATATACCACTTTTAAATATTCTAAAGGTCTGACTGAATATTTGGGGAGCTTCTCTTGGACAATACTTCATTACAGATAACTGTATCATCCACAAGAAGCCAGAGGTTAATAATGTAGATGAGGCCACAAATGTACAATACAAACGATGACAGTCCTGACACATTTTCCTAGTGCACACCAGATTTCACTTCTACATCTGTCAATAACTCCATGCCAGAGTTAGCACACATGCTGTGTGCTTCCTATCAAAGAATCCTCAGCCCAGTCATAAATTTTTCCTTACTCTCCAATGGTCCTACTTTTGATAATAACCATAAGTGGTACAGAGTCTTATGCATTTCGGAAATAGAGAAGTACTGAATCTACACGATGTCATTGACCCAAGGCTTTCACTTGAGTGCAGTGGACAGTATGTGGAGAAGATGAAAATCAACAAAGCAAAACAATGTAATGGTATAGAGGCAAATTAAATCAGGGAATTATGTTAGGAAATGAGACACTACAAGTATTGTGAATTTTACTATTTGGGCAGTGAAATGGTTTTCAAAGCAGAAGGGCAATTAAATGCAGACTGGCAATAGCAGTTTATGAAAAAGAGGGCAGGTTAACATCCAATTTCAGTTTAAATGCCAGGAACGTTTCTAAAATTATTTTACTGTAGTAAATGACATGTGTGATCAGCATTTCAGATGACAAGAGAATAAAAGCTTTTGATGTGTATGTAAGAATGGTGTTGATCAAATAACAAATTAGCAGATAATGAAATGAACTGGGTAAAAAGAAAATATGTGAGGTGTAAATATGACAGAGGGAGATTAAGGCTTCGGTAAAGAAGTGGGTTCAGATGCATGTATGTGGTAGTTTCGCAGAAATGAAGAGGCTTGCACAGGTTGGACTTACAAGGAGAGCTGCATCAAACTAGTCTTGAAGACAGGAACAACAACAACAACAACAACAATGGAAACAGTCATTTCAAGGTTTCATGTTCCGACCTTTTGAGAGTGAAACGTGATTCCTTCAGTAGCTCTCTATCTACAACCCTATACTTTATTTTGTACCTGCTATGGAGTAGTTCCTACTTCCATCAAAGCTGCTGCACAGTGATTGTGTATGGCGGAGCATCCATCCCATCACAAGCTGTTCTTCTAGGATTTGAAGAACAAATATCTTGAGCTGGAAAGATAATATACAAAGAAAAAATGAAATATTGGTGGCAGGCAATGAAAACCTCATAAATACATTTTGTTAAATTTTGCAGTTGAAGCAAAAATAGTTTCTGAAAAGAATACAATAATGTAATACAGGAAGTTGCTAAATGTGTAAATATATAAGAGAAGCCTAGTTATTGACAGATTAGAGAAATCCATGCTGTTTCAAAACACTCTTTGATTATGGAGTTACTGGTTACTGGAAGTTAGTTTTCACAGACAGATGAAGTTAAGAGGCCTAACATCGATATGTGAAATGTTAGTTTGACTTTTATGACATGAAAAATTGCCAAATACAGGTCTTGTTGCCTTGGGAACACTGAAGATGGCAGATGGGACAGTTTGAATTCATGGAAGCTGTTTGTGCAACACTGAATCTGTTGAATCCTTCACTTGTTGAGTGTCCATAAAAGGGCACTTGTAATTGTAGTAGTAGTAGTAGTAGTAGTAGTAGTAGTAGTAGTAGTAGTAGTTGATGATGATGATGATGATGATGATGATGATGATGATGAAGAAGAAGAAGAAGAAGAAGAAGAAGAAGAAGAAGAAGAAGAAATCTAACAGTGATGTAATGATAAGTTCTGTGAAGTTTGGAATGTAGGAGATGAGATACTAGTGGAAATAAAGCTGTGAGGGCAAGCCATAAGATGGGCATGGATCCCTCAGTCAGTGGCACTTGCTTGCGAAAGGTAAAGCTCCCAGCTTTGAGTCCTGATCTGGCACATAGTTCTGATCTGCCAGCAAGTTTCATGTTTGTAAGTTGTACCAATATAATGATGAGTTGGGAAATCATTGCATAATTTGTACTGTTATAGTGATTAAGTGTCTCTCATTAGACGTTGCTTCATGTAATGTTCACATTGAAACTCAGGTCATTGATAGTGAGACACTTGCACCTATAATAATTACTGAAGGTATAAGGGCAACAAAAATTAGTATAATGATTTACATGTTCAGTAAACTACATATATAGGTAGTATTATTATTTTAAATGGGGACCTGGTAACATATAACTCTGGGGAGGAGGATGTAGTGGAACTGTAGCTGAAGCTTAGGATAGTTGAACTAGTACTGGATAGATAGAATAGTTTGTGATGGGAGGTACTGTGCACAGTTTGTGGTCTCTTTAAGAAACTCCAAAAGAGACTAACATTCTATGTAGTACACATAAAACAAAGAGTAGTATTATAGACAGGGATGTTAAATTAATCTAGGTGGCTGTTGAGAGTAATGGGATGCCTTCACTTATTACTGTAACAGAATATTATTCAAAGACATCTCACAAAACACAAAGAAATTCCAGTCAATTGTAAAGGCAGTAAGTGGCACAAAAGTTAGTCCAGGCACTTATGGACGACACAGGAAATGGAGTGGAGTGTGGCACATGAATAGCAGAAATGATGTGCAGTGTTTCAGAATGTTCCTTTACTAAAGAAAATCCAGGAGTAGTGTCCCAATTTTACACTGATCTCCAGGAAGGGTAGCAGAAGAGATCCAGAAAACACAAACACAATCACTGTAAGATACCTTGAGATAACTTGTACAGCATGAACCTCCCCCCCACCCTTGCCCCCCCCCTCCCCCCCCTGGTGGAGTCATCACTTCCAGTCTTGATAGTGGCACTGAAAGGCTTAAACTGATACAGCTTTTAATGTGATCAGTCATGTTCTTTTGAATGATCTGCAAGGTCCCAAAATGATTTCCTTTTAAGACATTTTGCAGTTTCAGGAAAGAGAAAAGTCACAAGGAATCTAATCAGGAGAATGGGGGGCTGTAGAATACTAGGAATGCCTCTTCAGATCAAAAATTTCGTGATGGAAGGGGTTGTGTGACATGGGGCATTGTCATGATGAAGCATTCATTTGTAATCAGTGTCTAGTCTCCCTTGATTCACACTTTTCCTGGGCCTTTCATCTTTGTAAAACAATTGACAGGCAGTTTTTCCTGGAGAGAGTGTTATAACTTCAAGTTGAATAAATATATTTCGAGGACGACACAATACATGTAATTTGCAGATCAAGTAAACAAAGTAAGACGTGTGTACACTTTAACAGTCAAATCAGAACTGAGTCTGAGTCTAGCGGCTGCTCGCGGCTGGCCGCTTAGATGGCCTTGCTGTGGTGGCACTTTGAAAGATTGGCGATTCACAACACTTTTCCCCCTCTTACAATTTTTGCACAGATCTTGATGGAGGTGGCCTGTAGATTGCTAACATCCATAGGTGTTGTTTGACTGGCCATAAAGCCTTGAGGAGGAGGCTTCCTGTATGGACTGATGTGTCCCCGATGATAACGGGTTGAAATGACAGGAGACGTGGGGGTTGCATATGCTGGGGCCCCATGCACCAATCTGCCTGTTGCGGCAAGTCCGGTTGTTATAACAGGAGACAAGGGTGATGTGTCCGCGTCCGTAGGAGAAGGAGGCAAGTAGAGTTGTTCTGACAGGTGGTGGTCATTTGGTTCCTGCATGGGCACATCTCCTGTTGGCGTCAGTTCTTGTGGTGGCACCGAGATGATGGTGAGAGGACTGTGTTGTGAGTAATGAGATATTCCAGGATCCTGAGTGTCAGGTAGAGCCGAAGGTGGTGTAGCGGCATCCGGAACAGGTGTTGCCGGCACACGAGGCTGAAGCTGGTCCAAATGACGCACTGCAACACCCGTGTCCACCTAGATACCATACAGGCATCGGCTACAGTGTTGTAAGATGCGGCCAGGACTCCATTTTGGCTGCCTGCCATATCCCCGTACCCATACACGGTCGCCGGCGGTGAACTGGCCAAGCAAAGGCATCTGCGGCCGTGAGGTGGGAGGCTGCAGAAGAGGAAGTAGCATGCAGGGCAGTCGGCCATGTAAGTGCTCAGCCGGGCTGTGGTCGCCAATGGGGGTGAAATGGTAAGAAGCCAGAAATTGGAGAAGCACATCATCAGCAGCAGAAGAAGTCAGCAGTTTCCTCATTTGAGCCTTAAATGTGCAGACCAGACGTTCAGCTTCACCATTTGACTGTGGATGGAATGGAGGGGCCATGATGTGCATGACGCTGTGACGGGCACAAAAATCAGCAAAATCAGAAGAGGCAAATTGTGGACCATTATCAGTAACAAGAGTAGAGGGAAGGCCTTCCAAAGAGAAAATGCGAGCTAGAGCTTTTGTGGTTGCCACGGTGGTAGGCGACGGGCAACGGACAATGAAAGGAAAGTTAGAGTAGGTGTCAGTAGTGAGAAGCCAATAAGCACCTAAAAATGGTCCCGCGAAGTCAGCATGAATACGCTTCCAGGGCTTCTCAGGCGAAGGCCATGGTGACAAAGATGACTTCGGTGCGGTGACCTGTGACGCACAAGGGCCGCAGGCAGCGACCATATGTGCGATTTCTGAGTCAATGCTGGGCCAGTACACATGACAGCGCACCAGAGATTTTGTGCGAGAGACACCCCAGTGCCCTTGGTGAAGGAGACGCAATACCGATGCAAGCAAAGATGCAGGTACCACAACACGCAGTGAAGCATTTTTGGTGGAAAGGAGGATAACACCATCCCTATGCGTGAGGTGGTAACACAAAGCGTAGTAGTTCCGCAATCGATCAGAAGTCTTAGCGGACAGATGATCTGGCCAACCCTTCTGAATACAGCGTAAAACCTGGGAGAGGGTAGGGTCAGAACCCGTAGCAGCCACCAGCCGGTCCCCAGTGAAGGGGAACCCATCCACAACCCGCTGCTTGGGCACATCCAGGTGGAAACACAAGAGTTCATCCCTATCGAATGCCAGATCAGGACCCATGGGAAGGCGAGACAGTGCATCAGCATTCACATGTTGAGCTGTCGGCCGGAAATGAATCTCATAATTGAAACGAGACAAGTAGAGAGCCCAACGCTGGAGGCGGTGTGCAGCCTTGTCAGGAAGTGACGTTGATGGAAGAAACAAGGGAACAAGTGGTTTGTGGTCCGTAACAAGATGAAATTTGGATCCATTGAGGAAAACACCAAACTTATGAAGAGCATAAATAATGGCCAAAGCTTCTTTTTCAATTTGAGAATACTTTTGTTGGCCATCTGTGAGCGTTTTGGAGGCATAAGCAATGGGTTGTTCAGAACCGTCAGAAAAATGGTGGGCAAGGACTGCACCAATTCTGTATTGAGAGGTGTCCAAGGCAAGAACAAGATGTTGACCAGGTTGATAAGTAGCCAGGCACGGGTCCTGTTTCAGCATAGTCTCCAATTTCTGGAACGCCACATCGCATGACACGGACCAGTGAAAAGGCATGTTTTTATGCAACAGGCGATGCAACAGCTGAGCCACCGAAGCAGTAGACGGTAGAAACCTGTGATAGTATGCTATTTTCCCCAAGAAGGCCTGCAGTTCCTTAAGAAATGTAGGGGGAGAAGGGCATCGATTGCAGCGACAGTTTGCTGAAGTGGACAAATACCATACCAAGAGAGTTGAAACCCCAAGTACGTGATAGAGGCTGGAAAAAAATTTTGATTTCTGCAAATTACACTTAAGACCAGCAGTCTCTAAGACATGAAAAAATGTCGTGTTGGCAGAAGAGCCAACACCTTGTTACTAGAGGAGCCCGAAATGCACGCATCTTAGCTCATGCAGGCTGCCGCAAGGAGGGAAGAACTATACTGACATGAGGTCTGGAACATGACAAGGAATTAGAATTCAGAAAGCGGATGTAATTAGTTTCATACTTAACTTTAATCCATCAATGATGAACATCGTTCTTGACAGTACATGAGTCACAATATTATCTGTTCAGAAGACATAGTAACTGAATATGGCGCCTTGTTAGGTCGTAGCGAATGATGTAGCTGAAGGCTATGCTAAACTGTCGTCTCTGAAAATGCTAGCAAAGTCGGCTGTAGAACTGTGGCGTGTGCTAGGGCATCTCTCTAGACTAGACCTGCTGTGTGGCGGCGCTCTGTCTGCAATCACTGATAGTGGCAACATGCCGGTCCAACATATACTAATGGACCGCGGCCGATTTAAAGCCTACCACCCAGCAAGTGTGGTGTCTGGTGGTGACACCACAAAAAGTGTGCAGAGATTCTGAAGATGTTCTTCAGTGGTGGAGACATTGACAACAATGTAGTCCATGTAATTTATACACCCAGGGACAGTGAGCAATAATTGTTCCAAGAATCGCTGAAAGAGAGCAGAGGTGCTGGCAATCCTGAATAGCAATCGTTGGTATTGATAGAGGCCAAAAGGCATGTTAAGGACCAGAAACTGCCGGGAAGCAGCATTGTGGGGAAGCTGATGATAGGCTTCTGACAGGTCAAGTTTAGAAAAATACTGGCCTCCAGCAAGTTTAGTGAACAGTTCTTAAGGTTGAGGCTTAGGGTAAGTGTCGATGAGGCATTTAGTATTTACAGTGACTTTGAAATCGCCACAGAGATTAATATCACCATTGGGCTTAGCAACAACAATGACAGGAGAAGACCACTTACTGGAAGTGACAGGAAGCAAGACCCCTGAAGCAGTGAGACGATCCAGCTCCCGTTTGACCCGATCACGAAGGGCCACAGGAATGGGCCAAGCCTGAAAAAACTTAGGCTGAGCAGT
Source organism: Schistocerca cancellata (assembly GCF_023864275.1). Lineage (NCBI taxonomy): Eukaryota > Metazoa > Arthropoda > Insecta > Orthoptera > Acrididae > Schistocerca > Schistocerca cancellata. The sequence goes on along the minus strand of NC_064627.1, from coordinate 18,310,867 downwards.
GAATTTGAGCGTGATATGAGCTTCAAAGTCGTTTCCACAGCCTAACCCAGGACAAAAAACGGACAAAAATATCATTGACAAGGAATCCAATTGAGCATAAGGAATAGCATCAGAGATGATATTGACAGTCATCTATGGAGAACCCAAAAACACGAAAGGCATCGAAACCAAAAAGATTCTCCGCATTACTATGGTCGACCACAAATATGGGAACAATGCAAACTACAGATGTAAGATACCTCAGCATCAAGTTGTCCCAAGAGAAAAATCTTCTGTTTATTGTAAGTCCATAATTGCCTAGTGACAGGTAGCAGGATTGGAGAACCCAACTGAAGATACGTCTGAGAACTGATGATAGTGGCAGCAGAACCAATATCCATCTGCATGCGAATATCCCGACCCAGTATTTGGACAGTGAGGAATAACTTCCCTGAAAGGGAAGAAGTACTATTGACAGACAACAAAGAAGCAGAATCAGCGTCATATTCATGAACATCATGTATGCGGTCAGATTTGCAAACGGATGACACACGACTCTTCTTTGTGCATTTGTGACACACGGACCAACGTTGTGGACAATCCTCTCGTGAATGTTTTGTAAAACACTGCGTACATGAAGGAAGTTGCCGTGGGGTTTGCTGCAGTTTCTTAGAGGTTTGTTTACGGCTAGGCTGAAGCTGCACTTGGGTTGCATACTGCGGCCATGTCGGCTGGCGGGGACACACCGCATGCTTCGTCAACAGCTCACAGAGATTGTACATCCCCGATGTCACCCTATGCCTCTATTTGTGCTCATGCGGCGCGAAAAATTTCAAAAGACTGAGCAATGGATAGGACTTCATCTAGAGTCGGATTTGCCAACTGAAGGGCACGTTGCCCGACTTCTTTGTCGGGCGCCGACCAGATAATAGCATCCCGTACCATGGAATCGGCGTAGGATTCTTTGTGAACGTCGGTAAAATATCAACACTTTCAACTAAGGCCTTGAAGTTCAGCAGCCCAAGCATGATAGGATTGATTCAGTTGTTTTTGACAACGATAAAAGGCAACACGATAGGCTACCATGAAAATATACGGACGGAAGTGAGCACATTTCAGCAAAGGACAAAGACGAAAGATCTTTCAAAGGAGACAATTGCGACAACAACCGATACATTTGAGGTGAAATTCATGAAAGGAAAAGAGACTTATATGTTTGGTTGTCCAAGACATGAATTGCCAAGAAGTGCTGTCGAAGATGTTTTTCGTAATCGGACCAGTCTTCCGCCGTCTCATCGTAAGGAGGAAAAGGAGGGAGAGACCATGACAAGAGACACCCCGCATTGGATGCCATGACGAAATTACGAATCGCATTTGTGAGAAGTGTTTGCTGTTCAATGAGACCTTGCAATAGTTGACTTAATTAGCCATGGAAACCTGTGGGTCAACCATGAAAAAGAAAAATTCACTACCTCATCGCCAATTGTCAGAGTCTAGCGGCCGCTGGCTGGCTGGCCACTTAGGTGGCGCTGGTGCTGCATGGCTGGCAGACAGCACTCTGAAAGATTAGTGAATCACAACAGAAAGGTTGTGGAAATCTCTGTGCCACTCCTCACTTTGCTGCTTTGTCTCAGGATCATACTCCAAAATCTAGGATTCATCACCTGTGATCACACAACTGTATCATTTGTGGTCATTGGTAGTCCTCTAAAAGACTAAAAGGAGTTTCAACCGTTTCGGCCTTCCATGTGATGTTCCCCCTTGGGGTTTGACCTCCATTTTTCAAAATTCTACAGAAGTACGAGCCTTTTGGGGAAGGACACCTTACGTGGTGTACCACTGGTCCTAAGTGCACTCAGACCTTGGCACTCAGCATTGCACAGGCGTTGTAACCATACCCACTATTACTCAAATTGGGCCTAAACGCCTTTTGGGTTGCCCAAGTTCCGCCCATAGTGCGTCTCCATCTGCACCAGCGATCATGATGGACTTTCCATGGCACCAGAAATCCAGCACGGTAGCCAGCCCGTTGTGGTGGGGTCGTCATGTACCCTCTAGGTTGTAGCCCCCTGACAACACAGGGATCGTACTGCCGATACCTGAGCTGCACCCTCCCCACGTCGGCCAAGGAGTAGATGCCCGTCTCCTTGGGGCATCAGGACTCCTGGCAATGGTCATCCTGCCAGGTGGCCCTTGCTGCGGCTGGGTGGTGCCCGTGGGGAGAGCCCCTGGTCGGAGTGGGTGGTATCGGGGCGGACGTTTCGCAGATGAAACGTCACCGCGTATCAGGTCGCTCTGCGGCCGAGTCTTTCAAAAGAAAAGGTACCGTTTCTAGTTCTGGTTCTCCTGCCCTTTCCCCCTTGGCCACTCCATGGGAGGAGGGACAGGCCCGCTGGCTTGGAGCGAAGTACTTCCCCCGCTATTTGGTCTGTTCTCGAACCGATGGGGGGACATTCGCCACCTCCAAGCCCATGTTCTTTGTTCAGCACATTGAGGACATCTTCGGGGAAATTGAGGCTCTCAGCAAGATGCGTTTAGGGTCCGTTCTTATTAAGACCACCTCCGCCACACAGTCGGCGGTGCTCCAGGCGTGCGACCGCCTAGGGGACATCCCAGTCTCCATTGTCCCACATCTGGCACTAAATAGGACACGGGGTTATTTTTCATCGTGACCTCCTGCTACAATCTGATGAGGAGCTCAGGGCCAACCTGGAGCGCCGAGGCGTGCATTTCGTCCGGCGAGTCCAGCGCGGCCCCAAAGACCGTCGCATCGACACCGGGGCCTATATCCTCGCCTTCGAGGGGGACGTTCTCCCGGAGAAGGTAAAGGTGATGTGCTACCGGTGTGACGTGCGACCCTACGTCCCGCCTCCTATGCGCTGTTTTAGGTGTTTGCGCTTTGGGCACATGTCGTCACGGTGTGAGGCTGAGCCCCTTTGTGGCGATTGTGGACGTCCTCTTCATGAAGAACATACATGCACCCCACCACCTCGGTGCATTAATTGTCCTGGCGTCCACTCACCTAGATCCTCAGACTGCCCCGCATATCAGAAGGAGAAGAAGATACAAGAAATCAAAACTTTGGATCGACTGTCTTATTCTGAGGCCTGGAAGAAGTACGACCGCCTCCATCCCGTGCCATTGACCACTTCGTTTGCCTCAGTTGTGTCCACTCCTTCCGCGGTATCCGCACCCCTCTCCTGTCCCCCCTCCGCCTCCTCCGCCCATCAGGGGGCTCTGCCTCCGCCTCCCAAATCCCTCCCTTCCAAATCCTCCTCCCCCGTGGCCCCCACCCCCTCTGCCCCAGGGGCCACCCTTCCTCCTCCTTCTCCCCCCACGCCACCTGAGAAGCAATCCTCTTCTCAGGCGTCCATCGGGGAAACGTTCCAGACCCCGGCTTCTGAGGTCCGGCGTTCCAAAACGGACCCCGCGCGTGAGGACCTTCTTCGGGTCCAGCCTACCGTCCCTGTGCCTCCTCGGCCTTCCAAGAAGGCCTCCAAGAAGAAGTCTCTATCCCCCTCTCCACCCCGGCGCGTTTCGACTGACGCTCCATCCGTGAGTCGCTGCTCCCGGCCGTCCTCAGTTTCGCCGGGACGCTCTGCTGCCAGGCGCTCAGCTGGCCTTTCGTTGGCAAATGATGCTGCCCCTCCTACACAACCAGGGACAGCGGCCGCAGCTGGCGACGAGTCGATGGAACCGGATCCGCCTCCCGTCGGTTGTAGCGTTGTTCCCTCGCAACCTGGCCCTCCGCGGCCGTCGAGGTGACCAGCTCTTCCGCCGTCTCGTTCCCCCAACTTTTTGACTAGCGATGGCGTTGTTTCATTGGAACATAAGAGGTATTCGATCTCATCGGGAGGAATTACAACTGCTCCTGCGCCTGCACTGTCCGCTCGTCCTTGGACTCCAGGAAACCAAGTTGCGCCCGACTGACCATATTGCCTTTACGCACTATACCTCGGAGCGGTATGACCTCACCCCTGTGGACGGTATCCCAGCTCATGGTGGGGTCATGTTGCTCATTCGGGACGACGTCTATTACCATCCCATCCCATTGACCACCCCACTCCAAGCAATAGCTGTCCACATTACTCTTTCTGCTTTTACTTTTTCAGTTTGTACCATCTACACTCCACCGTCGTCTGCTGTTAGTCGGGCTGACATGATGCACCTGATCGTTCAGCTTCCCCCGCCGTTTTTATTGTTTGGCGACTTAAATGCCCATCATCCCCTTTGGGGCTCTCCTGCATCCTGTCCAAGAGGCTCACTCTTGGCAGATGTCTTCAACCATCTCAATCTTGTCTGCCTCAATACCGGCGCCCCGACTTTCCTCTCGGACTTTACTCATACCTACTCCCACTTGGACCTCTCGATCTGTTCTACCACTCTTGCCCATCGGTTCGAGTGGTATGTCCTTTCTGACACCTATTCGAGCGACCACTTCCCCTGTGTCGTTCGTCTCCTGCACCACACTCCATCCCCACATCCTTCGAGCTGGAACATACTGAAAGCTGACTGGGGACTTTACTCATCCCTGGCGACCTTTCCGGACCACGATTTTCTCAGTTGTGACAGTCAGGTCGAATACCTCACGGCTGTTATCATCCATGCTGCCGAACGTTCCATTCCTCGTACTACTTCTTCACATCGCGTTTCCGTCCCCTGGTGGAATGAGGCTTGTAGGGACGCTATCCGTGCTCGCCGACGTGCTTTACGCACCTTTTGCCGCCATCCTACGTTGGCGAATTGTATTGAATACAAACGACTCCGAGCACAATGACGTAGAGTCATCAAAGACAGCAAAAAAACTTGTTGGGCCTCTTTCACCGGCTCCTTTAACAGTTTTACTCCCTCTTCCGTCGTTTGGGGTAGCCTGCGTCGGCTGTCTGGCATTAAGGCCCACTCCTCGGTACCTGGCCTGACCTCAGGTAATGCGGTCCTTGTTGATCCTGTGGCTGTCTCCAACGCCTTTGGCCGCTTTTTCGAGGAGGTTTCAAGCTCCGCCCATTACCATCCTGCCTTCCTTCCCCGGAAAGAGGCAGAAGAGGCTCGGCGACCTTCCTTCCACTCGCTGAATCTGGAAACCTATAATGCCCCCTTTACTATGCGCGAACTCGAACGTGCGCTTGCACTGTCCCGGTCCTCTGCTCCGGGGCCAGATGCCATTCACGTTCAGATGCTGGCACACCTTTCTCCAGCGGGCAAAAGCTTCCTTCTTCATACCTACAATCGCGTCTGGACCGAAGGTCAAGTCCCCATGCGTTGGCGTGACGCCGTTGTTGTTCCTATACCCAAACCCGGGAAGGATAGACACCTTCCTTCTAGTTACCGCCCCATTTCTCTTACAAGCTGTGTCTGTAAGGTGATGGTGCGCATGGTTAATGCTCGGTTAGTCTGGATTCTTGAATCTCGACGGCTACTTACTAATGTCCAATGCGGCTTTCGTCGCCGCCGCTCCGCTGTTGACCACCTTGTGACCTTGTCGACATTCATCATGAACAACTTTTTGCGAAGGCGCCAAACGGTAGCCGTGTTCTTCGACTTGGAGAAGGCTTATGACGCCTGTTGGAGAGGAGGTATCCTCCGCACTATGCACAGGTGGGGCCTACGTGGTCGCCTGCCCCTTTTTATTGATTCCTTTTTAACGGATCGAAGGTTTAGGGTACGTGTGGGCTCTGTATTGTCAGACGTCTTCCTCCAGGAGAACGGAGTGCCTCAGGGCTCCGTCTTGAGCGTAGCCCTTTTTGCCATCGCGATCAATCCAATTATGGATTGCATTCCACCTAATGTCTCAGGCTCTCTCTTTGTTGATGACTTCACGATCTGCTGCAGTGCCCAGAGAACATGCCTCCTGGAGCGCTGCCTTCAGCGTTGTCTAGACAGCCTCTACTCATGGAGCGTGGCAAATGGCTTCCGGTTCTCTGAAGAAAAGACGGTTTGTATCAACTTTTGGCGATATAAAGCGTTCCTTCCGCCATCCTTACATCTCGGTCCCGTTGTTCTCCCATTCATGGACACAACTAAGTTTCTAGGGCTGACGTTGGACAGGAAACTGTGTTGGTCTCCACATGTCTCTTATTTGGCGGCCCGTTGTACATGTTCCCTTAATGTCCTCAGAGTTCTTAGCGGTTCATCTTGGGGAGCGGATCGCACTGTCCTGCTTCGCTTGTATCGGTCCATAGTCCGATCGAAGCTGGATTATGGGAGCTTCGTCTACTCGTCCGCTCGGCCATCCCTCTTACGCCGGCTCAACTCCATCCACCATCGGGGGATACGTCTTGCGACCGGAGCCTTCTACACTAGTCCTGTGGAGAGTCTTTATGCTGAAGCTGCCGAGTTACCGTTGACCTACCGGCGCGACGTACTGCTGTGTCGGTATGCCTGCCGGCTGTCGTCTATGCCCGACCACCCCTCTTACAAGTTCTTCTTCGCCGATTCTCTCGACCGTCAGTACGGGTTGTATGTGTCTGCCCTGCTGCCCCCCGGAGTCCGCTTCTGTCGCCTGCTTCGACAATTGGATTTTGCCCTCCCTACCACCTTTAGAGAGTGTGAGAGCCCGACACCACCTTGGCTCCAGGCTCCGGTTCATATTTATCTCGACCTCAGCTCACTCCGGAAGGAGGGTACTCAGGCTGCAGTGTATTGCTCACGGTTTGTCGAACTTCGTGCTCGACTTGCCGGTCACACCTTTATTTACACCGATGGCTCCAAAACTGACGATGGTGTCGGCTGTGCCTTTGTCGTCGGGGCTGCCACATTTAAATACCGGCTCCTCGACCAATGTTCCAGCTTTACGGCCGAGCTTTTTGCTCTCCATCAGGCCGTTCAGTATGCCTGCCGCCACCGCCATTCAACATATGTACTCTGCTCTGACTCACTCAGTGCTCTTCAGAGCCTTGGAGCTCCCTATCCGGTCCATCCTTTGGTGCAATGGATCCAGCAGTCCCTCCATTCTTTCGCTGATAACGGTGGTTCTGTCAGCTTTCTGTGGGTTCCCGGACATGTAGGAGTGCCTGGGAATGAGGCTGCGGATGCTGCAGCCAAGGCTGCAGTCCTCCTGCCTCGGCCAGCCTCTCATTGTGTCCCGTCATCCGACGTTCGTGGGGATGTATGTAAGAGGCTTGTGTCGTTGTGGTGGGATGCTTGGTCATCCCTCCAAGGAAACAAGCTCCGGGCAGTAAAACCACTACCAACTGCTTGGACAACATCCTCCCGACCATCTCGGCGCGAGGAGGTCCTTCTGACCAGGTTGCAGATTGGGCATTGCCGGTTTAGCCACCGCTACCTGCTCTCCGGTGACCCAGCCCCGCAGTGCCCTTGTGGTCAGGCATTAACAGTGCGCCATGTTTTATTGTCGTGTCCCCATTTTAGTCAATTTCGTCTTGTCCTGTCCCTGCCATCTAATTTACCAGATGTTTTAGCTGATGACGCTCAAGCAGCTGCTCGTATTCTGCATTTTATAACTTTAACTGGCTTGTCCAAAGACATTTAATCTTTTTACTTATTTTGTCTGCATGTTTGTCAGGTCCTTCTGGTGTCCCCTCCATCCCCTTGAGTTTTAGCAGATTCCATGTGCTTTAACAACAGTGACTGGGCGCTAATGACCTCAGCAGCTGAGCGCCCTTAAACCCAACCAAAAAAAAAAAAAAAAAAAAAAAAAGGTCCTCTAAAAATCAGTGCACATATTTCTTTTACTGAATTGGAGTTTTTAGCACCATTTTGGTGCAAACCTTTTACATGTACAAAACTTCAGTCAAAATTTGATGTATGGTGAAAGTGTTCAACAAGTTGCCCACCATCCTTATTGTTAAACGTCAATTTGATTTCTGGCGAGTGTACAAACATTAGACTTTTTGTTAGTCTTTGAAGCTGAAAGTCTCACTGAGTGAAGTTTATCTTCAAGTTGTTCTCAGCTTTCCAGAAATGATTTGTGCCAGTGAAAAATGGGTGCTCTTGATAAGAAATGTTCCCCTTAGGCCTGTTTCAACTTTTCAAATGTCACATTTCTGCATTCCACACATTAAACTGTGCTGTTCCATATTCATAACACACAACAAAAACCCGACTTTGCTGATAGCACTCTCAAAGATAATGTGACAGCTATACAGATCTGTAATTTGGACTGAGCATCTGGAAGGTATGATTACACCAATCCACACAAGAACAACACAGCATTGCTAGATCACTTGCAGTGTTGTCAGTCTTATTGCTTTTCCCACACACCTTCCATCTTCAATGAAATGTTGCTAAGTTTTAATAGTGCTAACATTGTGTAACATACTGTCAAGATTTATGATATTAGTGATACTACTCAAAGTTGTTAAAGACTTGGACGCTATGCATGCACAATTTAAAAAATCTTTGTCACCCTTCTGATTTGCATGGTGCATTGTGATAATTATATGGAAGTACACAGCCATTTTCTGTATCAGTTTGCTGTCATTCATTAGAAGATGAACAACCTTAAGTACAAGTATTCTCTTATGATGAACTAAAATTATTATAATCTGCTTCAGAAATACTTTCTGTTCATCCAAACAAACTTATACAATCAAACTGAATTTGTATTTGTACTTCTATGAATTGTGAAGCAGTTTGGTGATTTCTTTCGAGAATCAGTTTCTCTCACCACGTAAAACTAAAGTGACACACCTCATTGCTGTACATTGTCGTATAAGAAGTGAGCAAATATTAAATCCTTTCTTCAACTTTTTAAACATGTCACATTTGTATATTGCTTTAAATGTCTAGAAATTTAAAACTGAGCACTTCACATTATGGAGAAATGTAGTGTCCTGTGATTACGCTGTCAGTGAGTTGTGATCTGAATTGGTCAACATGTACAGATACTTGTGTAGCAGTTTGTGGAATGATTACATAAGCATATTCATCAGTGAATCAAGTGGCAGACTTTTTCACAAAATACTAAAGAACTGAGTAAGTCTATATAAGAGACTGCTTGCAGAACTCACATTAGGCATGTGGAAGCTGTATCAGAGATGAGTAACAGGAATATTGATTACATAAAGAGAAGGGTAGCAGAGATAGTGACAGGTAGGTGGACACATGGAAGGATATGATGGATATACTAACTGGGGTGTTCAATAGTTCTGGCAGTTGTGCCAGTGGAGAAGAGATGTACAAAACAATTCTTATCAGGGATACAATCAGAACCGCTCACTCACTGAAACTGACAATCTCTTTTTGACGATTTACCACTCAGCATTCGCTTGAAAAATTAAATGAAGGAAAGGTGCTTTGCCTTCTTCATTAAACATCATTATACCTGTATTTTCAGGTTATTTCAACATTTACTGTAAAATTTTTAATGATTTTGTCTTTACTTTTTTTTGCAGTTTTAATATTTTGGGGTCCTACATTACAACTTGTGTATTTCTATGCCATCAGTGTTTAATTTCTTGAAAGTGCTGAGTATGCAAGGATAATTGATCATTTCCTTTCACATAATTTGCTGTCAAATGTACAGTTCGATTTCAGAACTGTGCTAACAACTGAAAACGCTACAATGCTATATTACACTGAAGTGCCAAAGAACCTGGTACAGGCATATGCATTCAAATACAATTATATGTAAACAGGCAGACTATGACACTTTGGTTGGCGCCACCTATATAAAAGAAGTGTCTGGAGCAATTGTTAGATCGGTTACTGCTGCTATGGCAGGTTATCGAGATCTGTGTTTGAACGTGATGTTATAGACGGTGCACGAGCAATGGGACGCAGCGTCTCCTATGTACTGATGAAGTGGGGATTTTCCTATATGATCATTCCACAGGTGTATTGTGATTATCAGGAATCCAGTAGAACATCAACTCTGACAGCTGCACCCGGAAAAATATCCTGCAAGAAAAGGACCAACAACAACTGAAGAGAATCATTCAACATGACAGAAGTGCAACCCTTCCACGAATTGCTGCAGTTTTCAATGGTGTACCATCAACAAGTGTCAGCATGTGAAACATTCAATGAAACATCATCAGTATGGACTTTCGGAGCTGAAGGCTCACTTTTGTATCCTTCATTGCATGACACAAATATTTATGCCTCGCATGGGCCTGTCATAACTGAGATTGGACTGTTGATACTGGATACATGTTCCCTTGTCAGATGAGTATTGTTTCAAATTGTACCGAGCAGATGGACGTGTATGGGTATGGAGACACTCGTGAACCTATGTACCCTCCTTGTCAGCAGGGGACTGTTGAAGCTGGTGGACACTCTTTAATGGTTTGGGAAATTTTCTATTGGAGTGATATGTGACCCCTGACATGTCTAGATATGACTCTGTCTGACCACCTGCACTCATTCATGCCCATTGTGCATTATGACAGACTTGGGCAATTCCAGCAGGACAATGCGACACACCACGTTTCCAGAATTGCTACAGAGTGATCCCAGGAACACTCTTCTGGGCTTAAACACTTCCACTGGCCACCAAACTCCCCAGATATGAGGATATCTGGGATGCCTTGCAACGTGCTGTTAAGAAAAGATCTCCATCCCATCGTACTCTTACAGATTCTTGGTATCAGTTCCCTCCAGCAATACTTCAGATATTTGTTGAGTTCTTGCCACATCCTGTTGCAGCATTTCTGTGTGCATGCAAGGCCCCTGCAGGATATTAGGCAGGTGTACCTCTTTCTTTGGCTCTTTGGTGTATTTCCTCTTTGGGGTACTGGATGGATAAAACAAAAGGTTTCAAACACTAGTCACATTACTTAATTAAGGCATTTGATTGTGTCAATCACAAAATTTTGCTCCAGAAGTTGGACCATTGTGGAATGTGGGGAGTGGCTCACAATTTGTTGATCTCCGTAAGAACAGAACAAAAGGTCGTTCTTCATAGCACTGAGAATGGCTACGATGTGGAATCAGAGTGAGGCACAGTTAAATGGGGGGCGACATAGGGTCAGTTCTGAGGCCACTCGTGCTCCTTATTTATATAAATGATGTGCCTTGTAGCACTAGAGATCAGAGGCAATTCTAGGTCAGTCAAGCGGTGGACAAATGATGTGGTGGGAAGGGAGTAAGGGGTTTGGGGGAATGGAATATCGCTTAACAAAAGGAGAGTTGGGGGTCCTCCACAAACAAAATGTTAAAATTTGGTGTTGCTTAAAGTAGTTTTTGGTAATTGTTTTGGAGTTCAGGGTAAAATCATGTCTACAGAATGTGTGTGCCTAGGAAAATAATATGATTTGACACAGATGTCTGGCGATTTTGAAGGTTTTGTCCGGGGTCAGCAGTTTGTTTTGGCAGGCATACCCAGCATATTTAGCTTTCTTGATTATTGTAAGTGGTACTCAAACGTGGGTCACTCCAAAAGAAATGAAGACTATTTTCTTAAAATCCATCTTTTATTCTACATATTTGAAAGTTTTACAGTGTGTAGATACATCCTTTAGGAACAATATTTTCATTTCTCCACATAATTTCCACCCCTCTCAACTGCCTTACGCCATCTTGGAACCAGCGCCTGTATACTCACATGGTAAAATTCTGGACCAACCTGTTGGAGCCACTGTTTGGCAGCATGTGCAAGGGAGTCCTCATCTTCAAACCTTGTTCCACAAACAGTCTTTCAGTTTCCCAAGGAGATAATAATCACATGGAGCCAGGTCAGGACTCTAAGGCAGGTATTTCAGTGTTGTCCATCTGAGTTTTGTGATTGCTTTCATGGTTTTTTGACTGACATGTGACCATGCATTGTGATGCAATAGGAAAACATCCTGCTTTTGCTGATGTGGTCAAACATGAATCTGTCGAGCTTGAAGTTTCTTCAGTGTCGTCACATATACATCAGAATTTATAGTGGTTCCACTTGGCATTATGTCCACAAGCAAGAGACCTTCAGAATTGAAAAACACCGTAGCCATAACTTTTTGAGCAGAAGGTGTGTGTTTGAATTTTTTTTTTCTTGGGTGAATTTCCATGATGCCACTCCATCGATTGCCTCTTCGTCTCTGGTAAAAAATGATGGAGCCATGTTTCATCACCAATCACAATTCTTCCAAAAAAATTCACATCCACCATTCTCGTACTGTTCCAAAAGTTCACTTCATACCATTTTTCTTGTTTCTTTGTGAGTCACTGTTGACATCCTGGGAACCCACATGGCACAAACCTTTTTTAACGCCAACACTTTCAATATTCTGCAAACACTTCCTTCCCCTATCCCAATGTAGCGTGACAATTCGTTCACTGTGATGTGTCTGTCAGCAGTCACCAATTCGTTAACACTCTATACATTGTCTGGAGTGTGTGTGGTACGAGGCCTGTCACTGCAAGGACAACCATCAATATTGCTGTGCCCGCTTTCATCACATAACCTGCTTGCCTACCAACCAACTAACCGTACTGCGATCGACAGCAGCATTTCCGTACACCTTTCTCAACCTCTTGTGGATGTTTCCCACTGTCTTGTTTTCACAGCACCGGAATTCTATGAGAGCACATTGCTTCTGACAAATGTCAAGTGTAGCACCTATCTTGAAGACATGGTGTGAGGGCTCCACTCACGGGAACAGGTTGAACTCAGTTTGAAAACAAGTGGGAAGAATGTATCTACACACTGTATAACTTTCACAGATGCAGAATGAAATCTGTGTTTTTACAAAAGTAGTGTGCCTTTCTTTTGGAGTGACCCTCATACACTAATGTACAAGTTGTGTCAATGATTGGCACTGTTTCAAATACTGCAGTTGAAAACATACTTCATTTTCTACAAACTTAACTCTAAATCACAGTAAGACTCAGTTTTTAGTTTCTAACAAAGGGTTCAACAAAACCTAACATTTTAATTATCCAGAATGGGCATTTGAGTAGTAAGACTGAACAGTTCAAATTTCTAGATGTCCAGATAGTAAACTGTCATGGAAAACCACTTTGCAGCATCTCGTTCAGACCTAATCCTGCCATGTTTACTATTAGAACAGTATCTGAAGTAAGTGGTAGTTGGGCATGAAAAGTAGTCTACATTGCTTTTTCCCATTCACTTATGATGCATGATATATTTTGGGATAACTCTTCCCATTCTCGAAGTGTATTTTTAGCTCAGAAATCGGTGGTTTTGGGCATATGTGGTAAGTTACATATATTCTTTACTGTCATTTCTTGTTAATAGTATTCCAAAAGATTAGCAACTTTCACTTAATATTAGGAAGCAGAAAGGCATGCAGTGTTCTGCTGCATCCATTTTCAGTAAGCTACCGCAAGAATTCCAAAATCTTAATTAATGCATACACTTTGAAATCTATACTCAAGAGTGCCCTCATGGGTCACTTCTTCTATTCTGCCAAGGAGTTCCTCGAAAAGAAAAGCTCATTCCTGTGTCGTGTTGTTGATTGTGTTTACATGAACTTACAGCTTGATGTCTTTTTGGGATTCAACATTTTATTTATTGCTTTTATGTTGTAATTTCATGTGCTGACATGTTCCATGAGCATGGAATTTTGCTCGTCAGTTCGGTCCTACAGAACTAGACATGTAAAATAAAAAACAAAACTGAAAACTCACTATAAAATCATGAACAGCTTCTAATGTTATTAAAAATGAAATATACTGCAAAATATAAAACAGACATTATCTAAATCCTGGAATTACCTAGAGGTGTTTTTCTTTAGGCAATCACTCCTGGGTCTGTTCATTTGGGGCTAAAGGTATCACCCAACTACTCCGGAACCAAAAAATTGTCAAGTAACTGGGTTAGTCTCTATTTTCCTTTTATTTGTGTTGAGTGCAAACAATGCATTTCTTCTGATATGGTCCATGTAGCTGAGGGTCTCATTGCTGTAGGTGTAGAATGAATGATGTACATAATTACAATGCTGTGAAGCATGTGCTGAAGGAAGTTGTTCTTGTTGAACTACTAAATGGGACGTATTTGGGGATATTCCAGAGATAAATAAGACATATGGGAAGTGCCTGTGATGTCAGTTTAAGAACCAGGAAAATATTTAAATAAAATTTCTGGAATTGCTTTTGGCCATGCTTGTAACAAGGAGAGACCATTTTACGAAGCTGTTTGATGTGTGATTCAAATTTAAGTGCTTCACTTATCATTTGTTTGTGACATTTGTTTGATAATGCAAAATAACAAAATTTTCAATCTCGGGAATATTTTTAATAACCATTAGTGCAGTTGTCATGTGTATTGAATATGGAGTCATTCAAGATTTTCTTTTTTCAGAGTTCAAATATCATTGTGATGATCCCTTCCTATGAGAACCTATAAGCAAACTGAAATCTACAGGATGTTCACCTGGATTCTTGTACTACCACTGTGTGCATAGCAACATACTTATTGTTCATGAAGTGCTTGTAGATAATAACAAGAGTGTTGAGGAAAGTGTTCGTTTATGTCATATTAACACAACAAATTTAGTCCATCTCCCTACTGCATTGCTACATCTCTTACAGCATTCTGTATGTTGCCTTATAAGGATATATTTTCTGTGAAACAACAGTATTCATTCTCCATGTCTTGCTCAGAAGTAGACAGAAGACCTTGGTTTTCTAATTCAGAATGTAATCCTCAAGGAAGTAATGTTACAAGCATATCCTCATGTAATAAACATTTCAAGATATCTTTGGACTGCAATATCCACATTATTGAGGAAAAGATACATCCTGGATTTTATAGGCACTGTTGTTCTGATAAGCAATGTCATATTTAATGGTGCTTTTAATTGTCTCTCTAGGAATCCAATGCATAGTAGAGGTAGTAATCACAACACAAATTGCATTATTACCCGCATGCAATCGCTGCTGCTTTGAGAATATCGGAGTTTGTGGCTGTGGTCATTCCTGCTGTCTCTGCCCAGCTCTTTCGCAGCAGGCATTTTTTTGTGTGTGAGAAGCCCAGATAAATACCTGATGCAATCTGAGGTGCCAGGTGGCAACAACCGTAATAGCATATAACCCCTCCTGTACCTTCTCTACAGCATGATAGGTTGGAGACATTTTCTGTCTGGCACTAATGTTTAATCAACCGTCTCCTACATGCAATAAGTTATTTAGTATTTAAACTATCCCACTCAAGCAGCTCCATATTTGGGAAAGGGTGAAGGTAGATTGTTTAATGAAAGAAACTGGAAGCGCTACCACAAGTAACAAATTTCTGCAGGGGTGCATTAAGTCTTAGAAAAAGAAGTTAGAAGTTCCACGGGAAAGGATATCTGCACGTGAAAGAAGCACGTATCGTAGTGATTCAGAGCTTCATGTACAGGAAGGATGTGAGCACCTAGGAAGGGGGATGGAGAGGAGTGCGGGTGGATTTCAGTGCTGAAACAAACGATTTTGTAATGGCATATCGATAATAAAGCTACTGCCACAGCCGCTGCTGCACGATCACCACCAAATTATTTACTTGAGGAAAATCATTTCTGATGTCCTGGTGCCTTAGTATAGTTCCCCTGTGTTGTGTTCTGCCCACTCGTTTAATATATAGGGTGCCCTAGGAAAGCTGCTTACTTGGATTGCTAGACAACAATTTGAGAAAATCTTACTAATGGTGTTCATTACGAAAGGAAAAGATTAGAATACTTTGTGAGTTATAGCAGGGGGGTAACAAATACAGACAAGCTCTTCAATATATACAATTCATAATACTAGTGAACCAGTACTGTATCTGAGTCACTGCTGTACCGTTCATAGGTCAGCTTGACTTCAACTCGGGCCTCGGCCAGTTGGAGTGGCACGTATATTCTCTTGGCCTAGATGCTAATCCTGTCTCAGTGTCATCCTAGAGAAGGGTTTGTCAGCCTAATATTGGCTGATGTCATCTCACAGCCCTCCCTTCCCTTCCGCTCTTGATTTTCGTGTTGGTGCTTGACATTACGCTGAAACATCCAGACAGACAGGAAACAAAATTTCAAATTACTCTAACAAAGTCAACAACTCCATGTACAAATCCAAAATAACTCAAAGACAAACTAACTGCTCTCTCAACATGGAAAACAAATCATTAATTCTAGAGATTTTCATTCCATCTTTGAGTCCTAGCATATCAGTGTGCAAGTGGAAGTGATTTCTCAACTACGATACTGAAATTTTTTGCTTGTGTCAGAGGGGGGGGGGGGGGGGGGGGGGGCGGGGGGGGCGGGGGGGGAGAGGGGTGTAATGTGAGTAGAAATGAGGAACAGAAGTTGGGATGGAAAGAGCCAAGGTCATAAGGGTGGGTGTTGTGTTGAGACCCTATATCACAAGTGCAACAGACTGTGTGAGGGATTGAGACAACAGCTCTTCTCAGTTGCTGAACCTGCATTATTCTGGTTTTGGGGAGGAGGTGGAGTGGACTTAGTTTCTCATAGCAGTTAGCTGTGCAGGGTAGATGTGTTATTGTGCAACATATGTAATCAATGTGTTGATACCTCATGGATTTGACATCCGTGTCTTGCCCCACGTAGTTGTTTTCTCAGTTATATCAGTCTCCTTGTCCTTTCCACTGTTTTTCTTTTTTTTTTTTTTTTTTTGTAGCCTGAAAGCTTTGCGGCTTACAATTTTACACAAATATAAACAGTTGGATGAGCCCATTGCACATCTAGTTTTGTCAATCAGGTCCAGTCCTGATCAGCTGACAAGAAGCTACTAGTGTGACCATATGCTTACTATAGAACCGACAAATATGTGCTTATTTTGCTGATTATTCAGCATTTCTGAACTTCCCCCTCGGTAAATTGATGTTCCCAGAGGTTGTTATATGAACAAGGATGCCAATTAAGAGCAGCTATCAACAAGTGAATGTATCCTTAAGCACTACAAACATACCACCAAATGTAACCACTGAACCAATTGATTCAGTTCATCCATTGTGACAAATAAAGCCAGGATAATTTTTCTTCCCCACTTGTTTTGCCATGTGCTTCCTTAAAATTTATTTTTTCACTTTTGACTAATTACATATGGGAGTATAAGCTGTGTTTTCATATAAGAGAAAGGTTGGCCCTCAGTTTTAAGGAATTTAGCACCAGATCTAATTTTGTGCTTTGTTTTATGTATGTAATTGATGTGTTAATTTATTTTGACTATTACTAGTTACCATCTTTCATTGTAGGACAAAATCAGTAATTATTTTGTAACTTAAATCCTGTTGTTGATGTATAAACAAATATAAATTATATAATAATTATAAACATTTGGAAGATGAAATACTAGCATTCATTAAGTATTTATTTCGGCCTATTTGAAAACATGTTAGTAAAGTCAGCCTTTCATTAATTCCAAAGTAATTAACAGTTTTGACAAAAGTATTGCTTGTTTAACAATATTTCTCAATTTCATGATTTAAAGAAATAATTTGGCTTAACCCTCGTAGTACAAGAAACTGTTAAAAAGAAACAATTTTTAAATGTATTCAGTTTCAAATGTAATATCTGTAAATTTAAACTTTTAACAATGTGTAGTTTCAGCACCTATTATTGTGAGGATATAGAAGGGCCCAATTTTAGGTCCCAAGACAGTCAGTCCACAGAAGAGTTTCAGATGAGAAACCAGTGTCACTTACATCAACAACAATGTATCAACTTCACTGTGATATAAGTGTAACACAATTAACCCATGTGTTCAAACAATGACAGTGTCTATTCCTGATGTACCTGATTATTCTGGAAGAACTGTGAATTACATTTTTACTGCTCATAGATATTCAACACCAAACTATTGAAGCAGTATGTGGATGTTTGCCTCAAAACTATTAATGAGGCTTATCGAAAGCTTAAACAATAGTGCACTGGCCATACCTAACTGTATATTATTGATATGGGGAGGGAGGGGGGGGTGTGTGAAAAGAGAAAGGAAACAACTGTGAAACGCAATGTGCACCTCTTGGGAACGATGCCACTTGTACATAACCACTGTAAAGGAGGACTCCCAAATTTTGAAGAGTGAACTTAACAGCAGTTTACAATGCAATGGTGCAACAGCCAATTGGCGAGCAGGTTCTGTGGAAGCAGCCACTGAGCACGGGAGCAGCCAATCAGCTCGCAGGTGGACACAGCTGACTGTAATAAAAAAGATGCCTTTCTGAGAGAATTAAAACTTGCAACAGCCATTTGGACGACAAGTCGAGATGACAACAGCAACAACAGGACTCAAGTGATTAAAAGTAAGGTAATTCCATAGCAAAATCTGTTTTGTATTAAGTGATAAATAATGAGTGTCCTTAATGAACAAGACAGTGTGATGGGGGACAAGGGGCAACAGGAGACTGATACTGTAGATGGTGGTGATTATAAATCAGATATGAATGTAACTTTGAGTGATGGGGACAAAAGTCCTATTGTAGACGGAATGATAAGTGTCATGTAGATTGTATGGTGATGTGAGCGAAATGGACAAGAACACTACTAAAGTGGATGAGATAATTAAGGTTAAGGAGGAGGAACCTAGTAGCAAAAATCAACAAGGGCAAAAGTTTATGGCAGATGGAAAAGTGGAAGTGATGTTAATGTGAGTTATGAGTAGTTTGAGTGGTATGTGTATGAAAGAAGATATGACTAGTTTAAAGAATGAACTAAAGAAAGAAATTTAAAAAATTAAGATAGTCAACTCTAACCTTCCAGAATTAAATAAGAAGTTTGAGGTGGCAGTTAAAGATTGTGTCTGTAACACTAATGAGAAATTACTATATCTAAAAACACAGATGATGTGACTTACCAAACGAAAGTGCTGGCAGGTCGATAGACACACAGAAAACACAAACATACACATGAAATTCAAGCTTTTGCAACAAACTGTTGCATCATCAGGAAAGAGGGAAGGAGAGGGAAAGACGAAAGGATGTGGGTTTTAAGGGAGAGGGTAAGGAGTCATTCCAATCCCGGGAGCGGAAAGACTTACCTTAGGGGGAAAGAAGGGGTATACACTTGGTCATTAATGATGTTATTTTACTTTGAATTACAGCAGTTGCTGTAGAGATAGTATGCACCTTACCCACAATGTCAACCTTAAAGGTACCCCATATGTTTGTTAAGGTCATTACTGGTTTTTGGATATCTGTAAGCAAATAAGTTCTAATCATATCTAGGTTAGAACTGTTTTCCTTATCCCATTCTTCCAGGTTTTGATTGATTTCTGTTTTATACTTACCTAAATTAGTATAAAGCTTATTATTATTTTCATTAATTTGTTGAGTAATGTAATC
The DNA here is from genome assembly GCF_023864275.1 of Schistocerca cancellata. NCBI lineage: Eukaryota > Metazoa > Arthropoda > Insecta > Orthoptera > Acrididae > Schistocerca > Schistocerca cancellata. The sequence goes on along the minus strand of NC_064627.1, from coordinate 18,291,732 downwards.
TTGAATGTCAGTTTTAAAAGATTCAAGACTTTTCATATTTGCTTCAATTTGGCCATTAAGTCTTTTATCCAAATGTTGTTTTAAGTCATTTAAAGTTTTAGCCTGTTGTCAAATTTCTTGTTTTGTTGATCTGCAAAGTCAGTGAAAGCTTGTTTCTGTTCCTGATTTAAATTCTGAGCCTGTGTGTTTGTAAAGTTCGTGAAAGTTCTGATCAAATAATTGTTGCATTTGTTGTAATAGCTGCTCGATATTTGAACTCATATTGCGTGTTAATATTGGCATGTAATAGTAATATTATACTCATAATACAAATACATAATGGAATGTAGTCAAATTAAGTCAGGTGATGCTGAGGGAATTAGATTAGGAAATGAGACTCTTAAAGTAGTAAAGGAGTTTTGCTATTTGGGGAGTAAAATAACCAGTGATGGTCGAAGTAGAGAGGATATAAAATGTAGACTGGCAATGGCAAGGAAAGCATTTCTCAAGAAGAGAAATTTGTTAACATAGAGTATAGATTTAGGTGTCAGGAAGCCGTTTCTGAAAGTATTTGTATGGAGTGTAGCCATGTATGGAAGTGAGACATGGACAATAACTAGTTTGGACAAGAAGAGAATAGAAGCTTTCAAAATGTGGTGCTACAGAAGAATGCTGAAGATAAGGTGGGTAGATCACGGAACTAATGAGGAGGTATTGAATAGGATTGGGAAGAAGAGAAGTTTGTGACACAACTTGACTAGAAGAAGGGATCGGTTGGTAGGACATGTTTTGAGGCATCAAGGGATCACCAATTTACCATTGGAGGGCAGCGTGGAGGGTAAAAATCGTAGATGGAGACCAAGAGATGAATACACTAAGAAGATTCAGAAGGATGTAGGTTGCAGTAGGTACTGGGAGATGAAGCAGCTTGCGCAGGATAGAGTAGCATGGAGAGCTGCATCAAACCAGTCTCAGGACTGAAGACCACAACAACAATAATACACAGTACAGAAATCACTGCCTATCATTATATCTTTTTCTTTTTCTATCTGTTTTCTAATAAACGTTACTGTATTGAAATCACTGTTTATTCCAAATATCACTGATCACAGTTGTAGCTCACAAAATGTGAATTGTAGTGGTTGGCTTGTTGGCTAGCATCGTCTGCTGGTGTGTCTCGGCTGTAGCACAGCTGGCGTTGTCTGCTCTGATGTAATTAACTTCTTTGGTGATATAGCTGTAACTCGTAGCATCGCTCACTTGTTGGTTGTTCTTGATGTTTGTAAGTGCTGGTTAAACCGTCTTATCATGTGTTTGTATTCGTTTTGTTACTTCGTGATTTTCGTTATACTTGATCACTTTCAAAGAATAAAAGGTTTTACTTCTCTCATATGTTCTACTTTCTTATGTAAACATTTTTATTTTAATTAGATTAATTTGTTGCTTCAAGGTTCAAGGATGCGAAATTGTCTTCCAATTGTAGGGTCACCAAGTGCGCTGTTGCCGCCCTACTAATGAGTTTTATTATTTGCGTAGTTCAGCTCCAGCTTAATGTTGACTAAATTCATCGAGTGAAAGAAGGAACAGTGCAGCTGATGAAGAAAATGTCACCTATGGTGATCATTCACCAGTAACTGACGCTGCCTGACTACTTCTCATAATAACTCTTATTCAGAATTCCTTTTCTACAATAGTTACAGCAATTTATTTCTGATACCTATGTACAGTCTGCTCTTGAGGTACCGTCTACTGCGTCACCACCCATTAAATTGCTTCTTCCTACTTTCGCTGTTATACACAAAGTTCCTCATAATACATTCTTCATTATTTTCCTCCGAAGTCCAACAACTGTGTCGGAGTATCCCGCTGCCGCGACTCTGGACCTCCAGCGAGTAACGTCATCAGTCTCACTGTGTTTGCTCCATAGCGGCCCACTACTTGCCGCATCAACGAAAGTCCGCGCCAGTTGCTGGCTCAGTGTTTGAATTATCTGCACATATAAAAACCAAATACTGCCACAGTATTTATGCATATAACTAAGAAATCCTGACCCGCAACTCAATTTTATCATTTAATTAGAACTTGTGCTAGGCCAGGGGCGATAGATGGCGCATGCAACAGACCACTTGTCATCTGTTACACCACAGGCTGTTGCAGCAACTTACCCTATAGTACTCATCCCACTTGCTGACGTCACAGGAAACATTTGGTTCTTAATAGATATCCTTTTTATCCAGCCACCTGTCCCTCACTCTATAGAATGATTCAGCTCTCTGAAGGAATTTTGTAGCTTATTGCCCATATCTAATGGTCAGTAAGCTGAGCATGTGAGGTAGGGTTGCCAGCTGGGATTAGTGTTACATTCAAATGCATATTTTGTCCCAAAAGCTGGACTACCACTTTAAATAGAACTGACCAGTTGTGTATTTTCACTTTTTGATCAACAATTACTTTGAGGGGGTACTAACATTAGCTGCAATAAGCTATTAAAATAATTCAGTAGCTAAAGGTGAAAATTTGTGCCAGACTGTGACTCAAAGCCAGATTTCCTGCTTCACATAAGTGTTTGCCTTAGCTGTTTCAGCTATCTGAACACACTCTCTATCTGACCCAAATTCACAACTTCAAGCATGCTAACTGATAACATCCTCAGTGCATGTGCACGATAGCGTTCAAACCTCTAGTGGGAATATGAAAATTGCTGCAAACATATCTTGTATGTGGGATAGGTTTAGAGTTTGGATCAAATGAAGGGTGTGCTCAGGAAGCCAGAATGTTTTAGGCGACTGCTCATGTAAAGCAGGAAATCTGGTTTTAAATCCTAGTCCACCACAAATTTTTAGCTTTCACCAGTGAATTGTTTCAATGTCCAATTGATGCTGATATTGGTATCTTCCTCCAAAAATTGATAATTACAGTCACTGTATCGAGAACAGAAGTATGTTCTGCTGGGCATGTCTGATGGAACATGCCACACTTATGTAATAAGTAGTCAGATTTGTGGTATCAACATGCAACATGTTTAATGGGGAAAAAAATTGAACAGCCTTGTAATTAGGCAGCTATAGTATCATCTAAGTGGTCTGTCTTCCGAACTGTTTAGCCTTTTTCCTAAGCTATTCGTATGTCAAAATACTTGTTCCTTATTAAAGAAAATAAACAATTATCTATCCTACAGAGACAGAAAACTTATACCCAATAACTTTGGTTACTTTAAATGAGAAATGGATACTGAAGTATAGCTTCTTATATTTTTGTAAATCTAATTAAACATATTTTAAGAAGAACTTTAGTTTTCTTGGAAATCAGGTTCCGGAATTTTTGACAGAATAATTTTAAAGTACAGGACAGTGTTGTATTAGTTGATTTCAGTTTGTGTTTTTTTGTGAAATGAGTACAGACTTTAGATGTTGATAATAAGTCTGGGAATTGCATAGTAATATTCTGCCACTTTCAATAGTGCTTAATGAAAATGAAGCTGCAGATGGAAAGAAGCTGTCATTTTAGTGTGTCAGTATCTTTTTACATGCAGTTGTCTATTCTTTTTTTTTCATTAAACTCATGAAATTTTGTCACTGATCAAAGAAGTTGCCAGTACAGTGTTTAATGTTCTCTGCTTGAGAACGTGCCCAGTTCTTGACAGTTGTACCCAGGTTGGTTCATCAGCTAATGTCATTAGCTGTACTGCACTTTAAAAAAATAGGGGTTCATAAAAATTCTTTGTTAGTGAAGACCATAAATATAATTTTTGATACGTAGTTCCTAATAAATGAGCTGTCTTCAGATAACAAAATTTTTAGTGTTAATCAATAATTGATTGAATACATTGTCATAAATTACAACTGTATGCATTATACAACCTTACAACGTTTTTTGATCCTAATTTGTTTGCTATTTGATATTAAATTTGTATTAGTTATCAGTAAAAAAATTATATTTATGATCTTTACTAATGGATTTTCTCTGAATGCACAGATTTCATTAAATGCAGATCACTCATCTCCAGTTCGACTGTCTGTGGCAGCATGGTTTCTTTCTTCCATTACCTGGACCTAGCTGTGAATGCACTGCGGCAGATCACGGGTAAGAAAGCTATGCAGAAACGTACTGTACTGAAACTTCCACCAGGCAGCATACAATGTAACTATTCCAAGCATCAGAAAAGGTCTTAATTTTGAATGAAAGGTGGAAATAATGGCAAAACCTTGGTATATTCTGGAATTTGATAATTTACACATTCACTGCCAAGCCCATGATAATCCAAACACAGTCATGCACAAACCCTTTCATTCATGTTAGCAAGTTTATGGTAACATATTTCCCAAAACCTGAGCAGCTACTAAGCACAGATTGTACTTAAATGAAAATGTTTGCCATACTATTATGTTTATCGACCTCTAATATACTCAAGTTTTCAGTCAATGAACTGCTCAATATGCCACGTAGAATTACTGCCTTTTCTTCATACACAGAATTACATTCATTGCCACGCAGCTGGACTGCTGTGTCATATTCAGACACAGTGGAGTTATTGATAATAAAACACAATAAGGGCATTAACATAAACCAGTTAAAACTTTTGATAAAGTGTTACTGCCAACTGTTTGAAAGATGTTGCAATGCTTGGCATCTAAAAACATAGCAAATTTGTACTCTACACCATTCACAACTGTAGGTACATAATTAACATAAATAAAGGCGAAGAGGGTCCAGGACAGGACGCATTTCTCTCCCAGACACTAATCCACGGGTATTACTAAATGACTAACCTGGTTCATGATATCCAGCACCAGTTGCATGTTGCCTATGTAATGGCTTCCAGGACCAATGGACTTTGACTTTCAAAATTTCATAAATATCTTTCAATTTCAGCCAGTAATTAAATTCCTGCTATGGTCTACTCATTAGGAGGTATAATCTTAGGTCAAATGTTGAATGGTAACTGTTGGAATCTGGCACCTCATACAAATACCTGGGTGTAATCCCTCACAGGGATATGAAAAGGAAAGATCACGTAGGCTCAGTTGTGGGTAAAGGTGGTAGACTACAGTTTATTGGCAGAATACTGGGGAAGTACAGTCAGTCTATAGAGGTGATAGCTTACAAATCACTTGTGTGAACAGTTCTAGAATATTGTTAAAGTTTGTGAGACCCTTACCAAATAAGTCTAGCAGGGCATATTGAACGTATACAGATCAGGGCAGTATGAATGGTCAGAGGTTGTAATCCACTGAGGGAACTGACCTGGAACCCTCTTGAAGATCGACACAATTGATTCTGAGAAAGTCTGCTGACAAAGTTTAAAGAACCAGCTTTATATTATGACTTTGCAAATGTACTGTAGTCCTCTCTGTATTCCTCACATAGGGATCATGTGGATAAGATAAGAATAATTACTGCATGCACAGAGGTGTTGCAAAAGTAGGTGTGTACCCACACAAACACAGTTAGAAATCCGAAACTAACAGAGTCTGAACTCAAGTTTATTTTTTATTTGTTTCACATATAACAGGTTGTTAAATAAGAGAATACATAAAAGAGAATCAATAACAAAGAGTAAAAAGGTAGGTATGAGAATCACAGTTGATGGCTCTCTTCTCTGTGACTCCCGTGCGAACTGTGGAGAATAATCTCTGTGGTTGGCGCGAATTTTACGAGTCAGCTGCGATCGACGTGTGCGGTAGTCACCACATGAGACCCCTTGGTGAGAGTGGAGTTCAGATGTTCCTCTCTGTAGCGGGCAGGGAAGTGCACTTGTCTGCCTGAATGCGTGGTGCATCAAGGCTGCTGCTTTACTGACTGCGGAGGTAGCGGAGTGGGGTTCTGCATCATTGTCTTGTGCTGATCGCTGTGTGATGCTGACATTGCCAGAGTGTCTTGAAGTATATAAGCAGGTTTCACTATTCTTGTTTCCCATTCAGTACTATGTTTAGGGTGTGTGCATCTCTGCATATCACGCGATGAGGTCCAGTGTATGGCGGGTGTAGTGGTAGTTTGACGCCATCTGTTCGTAACAATACATGCGTGCAAGTTTTTAAATCGTTGTGCATGAATGACAGCGGGGCTCCATGTCTGGACTCTTTCGCAGGTTTGATTTCCTTGATCATTTCTCTCAATCCTTGTAAATATTCTGACTGGACATCTGCATTCGGTACCCCTGAGTCGTCAGCAAACTCTCCAGGCAGACATATTGTTTCTCCGTAGACAAACTCTGCCGGGGAGGCATCCATATCAGGTTTAAAGATTGTCCTAAGATCTAACAGTACAATGGGTAATGCTTCCATCAATTTAGTACCGTGGCAAATGAGGGCTGCTTTTAAGGTACAGTGCCATTTTTCTACCATTCCGTTGCTTGCGGAATGGTAGGTGGTGTTGTGGTGATGGCAGTATCCCCAGAATCTTGCTAACTGAGCAAATAGTTCTGATTCGAACTGTCATCCTCTATCAGTTGTTGTGTGGAGTGGGTAGCTGATTCTCGATATCCAGGTTGACATGAATGCCGTTTTCAGAGTTTCCACCAAGATGTTATCGGCAGGTATTGCTTCCGGCCAGCATGTATACCTGTCAATGATTGTTAGCAGGTAGCGATTACCACCTGATGGTGGAAGAGGTCCAATGACATCCAGATGAATGTGCAAGAAGCATGCCTTGACATCCGGGAATTGTCCAATTGGAGGGCGCATGTGTCTGCTCACTTTGAATAGTTGACAGCGTGGGAAAGATCTAGTCCAGTTACGGCAATTGGGGTCTATTCCTGGCTATACAAATCTTTCGGACACCAGTCTGGTAGTTTCTCGAACACCGGGGTGAAATAGGCCGTGGAGACAATCAAACACTCTTCTGCGATGTGTGATTGGAACGTAAGGGCGTGATCGATCATGTTGTACGTCACAATGTAGTCGTATATATTCCCCGGGCACATCGACTAGCTGTAACTTCAATGCCGTGTTGTCGTCACTCAACAGGGTGTTTAGCTCATCATCTTCCTGCTGGGCTTGTGCTAGTTTGGCCACAGTTACAGACTGTGTTATACTGGATACCTGTGACAAACAATCAGCTACCACGTTAGTTAAACCTGCGATGTGGCGTAAGCCTGTGGTGAATTGGCTTATGAACTCCAATTGAGAATACTGCCTTGGGGAGTATTTGTCACTGTTCTTGTTGAATGCGTAAGTCAAGGGCTTATGATCGGTAAAAATTACTTGTGGTCTGAAATGTTTGATCACTAAATATACAGCCAAAAATTTTCTATCGTAAGCACTCCAGCGTAGTTGTGCTGGTGACAACTTGTGCGAATAGTATGCTAGAGGTTGCCATGTGCCATCCACCAATTGTTGCAGGGCTGCACCAACACCAAACTGGTTAGCGTCCACCACCAGTGCCAAAGGTGCTTCTAGTTTATTGTGTGCCAGCAGTGCGGCCTGAGCCAGGCTTTGATGTGTCACTTCGAATGCTGCATCAGATTCCTCATTCCATTGCATGGTTGCATTGCTGCGAACCTTTGGGCCAGCTAATAACGAGTTTAATGGTGCCTGCTGTTCAGCTGTCTGTGGTAGATGCCTTCTGTAAAAGTTTAACATTCCTAGGTATCTTCTTAATTCTTTGACCATAATAGGCTTGGGCATGTGTAGAATAGCCTCAGCTTTTCCGCGTAAGGGTGCTGAACCTGTAGCGGATATGCGATGACCTAGAAATTCCACTTCAGGTTGGCAAAACAGGCATTTCACTGTATTTAACACTATTCCAAACTTCTCTAAGCATAGGGGTACTTCTTTTAAATGCTGCTTGTACTGTAAATTGTTTGCAGAATATATGAGAACGTCATCCAGGTAGGCAAAACAGAAGGTCAATCCTTGTAATACAGAATCCAGAAAACGTTGCCATGTCTGTGCAGCATTTCCCAGACCAAACGTCATGAAATTACTTTCAAACAATCCAAAGGGTGTTGGTATGGCAGTGTTTGGTACCCTTTCTGGCGCTACAGGAATTTGTGTATAGCCCTTTGCGCAGTCTAGCACACTAAAGACTGTGGCACCGTGCAGCGCGTGATTGTAGTCCCTTAACAAAGGTACAGGATAACAATCCAGAATAGTTATGGCGTTCAGTGCTCTGTAGTCGCCACACAGACGCCAGGCTCCACCTTTTTTTGGTACGAGGTGTAAGGCTGACGCCCATGGACTGGATGACGGGCGTATAATTCCTCCTTTAAGCATTAGCTCGAATTCCGCTGTAGCTATAGCGAGGCATTCTGGTGGTAGTGTCCTAGGTTGACATGACACAGTCAGTGATTTTTATGTAGTGTACTGTATCATGCAACACTTTGTGCAGTGCTCCAGGTGGTTTCATTAATTCAGGAAAATCTGCTAGGGACTGCACGGTACTCTGTGTCTGCCATTTGAACTAACTTAATACTGGTACAGTCTGTGTTACGATAATAACAAGCCATTGATAGGTTGGTGAGACTGTCTATCAGGCAAGCATTGGCCAAGTCTGGCAAAAGTCTGAAGTGTGATAAGAAATCAGCTCCTAGTATTGCTTCTGCGACATCTGCTACTGTGAAATTCCATTTAAAATCTCTAGGGAGTCCCAAGTTCAGATTCTCTTGTTGTAATCCGTATGTTGAAATCTGTGAATTGTTGGCAGTGGATAAGTTAAATGTTGTGCACGGCTGGTAACAATGCAAGGACTTGATAGTATACTGAGATCTGAACCAGTGTCGATTAAAAATTTCCTGCCTGGCGCACCATCTGTTATAAAAAGGCGTCATGATGCAGGAAGATAGGAGGTAGCATCTACTGCCACTTTCCGCTCCAATTTCTGCATCTACATCTACATCCATACTCCACAAGCCACCTGACGGTGTGTGGCGGAGGGTACCTTGAGTACTTTTATCAGTTCTCCCTTACATTCCAGTCTCATATTGTTCATGGAAAGGAGGATTGTCGGTATGCCTCTGTGTGGGCTCTAATCTCTCTGATTTTATCCCCATGGTCTCTTTGCGAGATATACGTAGGAGGGAGCAATATACTGCTTGACTCTTCAGTGAAGGTATGTTCTCAAAACTTCAACAAAAGCCTGTACCAAGCCACTGAGCGTCTCTCCTGCAGAGTCTTCCACTGGAGTTTATCTATCATCTCTGTAACACTTTCGCGATTACTAAATGACCCTGTAATGAAGCGCGCTGCTCTCCGTTGCATCTTCTCTATCTCTTCTATCAACCCTATCTGGTACGGATCCCACACTGTTGAGCAGTATTCAAGCAATGGGTGAACAAGCATTTGGAGAAAGAATGTGGGCTAATGCATTTACGTGCTTGCTCTCCATACCGACTATGATACCAACAAATGGTCTGTCTGTTCTCGGTTGTAGATTGCGATGCGAAACAACTTCCATGTCGTCATCGGCTACGGCTTCTCTGATTGACAATGATGCCATTCGACATTAGTTTCGAGAGCTGTGTGCATAGGAGATTGACCTTGGCCGTTAGTGCATCGTAATCTGCCCAAGACACCATAGTAGATGCAGCTGCTGCGCTGACAGTTATGTCTACAACACTGACCTGTGTGTTCGGTGTGATCGCTTCCAGTATGCAGTTGGCGAGTTCTGCTACTGTGTCCAGTGACGTCTCATTCTGCGTGCCGATTACTGCTTTTACCTGTGGTGGCAGGTGGGAACTCCACAGGGTATGCAGAATGCTATCTGGAATCATGCCAGGGTCCACCGTGCTGCGGAGATGGTGCAGGAACAGTAAAGGTTTCCTGTCACCAATTTCTTCTTGCGTCAATACTTGCCGGATTCTATCTTCTTGAGGAACGGCTAAGCAACATATCAGTTCAGTCTTTAACCGTTCATATGCATCCTCTGTTGGAGGAGCTGTTATGATATCCTGAACTTCAGTTGTGTAACGATGATCGAGTTGGCTTACTACGAGGGGAAACTTAGTTGTTTCTGCAGTTATTCCCGCGTACGTGAAACTCGCTTCCAGCTGTGTGAACCACAGCATAGGGTTGTGTGGCCAAAAGGGTGGTAAGCGAACCGCTAGTCTTGACACTGCTGGCGTGTCCATATCCATATCTGCTGTTTGTTTTGCAGTCGGGGTCACCAATGTTGCGTAAGTAGGTGTGTACCCACGCAAACACAGTTAGAAATTGGAAACTAATGGAGTGTGAACTCAAGTATCTCTTTTTATTTCTTTCATATATAACAGGTTGTCAAGTAAGAGAATACATAAAAGAGAATCGATAACAAAGAGAGAAAAGATAGGTTTGAGAATCACAGTCAACAGCTCTCTTCTCTGTGACTCCCATGTGAACTGTGGAGATTAATCTCTGTGGTTGGCACAAATTTTATGCGTCAGCTGCAATCGACGTGTGTGGTAGTCACCACAGAGGCATTCAGTCATTCACTCTTACTGCACTCCTTACATGAACTGAATAGGAAGGAATGCATAATAACTGGTACAGTGGAAAGTAGCCTCTGTCATGCACCTCGCAGTGATTTGCGGATTGTAGATGTAATGCCTTGAGTAGATGCAATGAGGCACTGTAGCTTGTGATGTGCAACTTACCCAGACTACATTCGTGCAGTATTCCATACTGAGAGTACTTCACGACTTCCGACTTTAACTGTAGGTTCTAACCTTCTCCAAATTTTTTCATGCACATATCTGTCAAATATTTAGATCTTAAAATAGCTAGAAACTTCTGATTGCTTTAGAAATAATTTAAAAATGTGGGAGTTTCATTCCTTAAGGAACTGGAGGTTTGCGTTTAGTGTCAAATTGCTATAGCTACTTGTCTTGGCTGAGGTTTGTTCTATGGATTATACTAGGACATCTATCATAATATTTTTATCTGCTTGAGCCTTAATACAATGTTACATGGGAATTATATTATCAATTTAAGCTTGATTTTAGGAAACACTTTAGTCACCATATTGCTTGTCTTCTAATCCGATAATATGCCTTTGACAGAAAAGCAGGAATGTAATCTGTTTGTGTCAGGCTTTGTTAACTTCAATCAGCTTTTTGATTATCCATGGCTTTCATTGTATATTGCACAAAATTAGTACAGTTTTTACACAGTCAAGATGACAGGACTCTTATTTTTTTGTTATATCAGATGTACGTTTTTGGTTAAATACATAACATAGTGATTTGAGCACACATTTCTATTAACAGTTGTAAGGATGATTTCAGTCTTATCTGAACCATATTTTATAGGTACAGACAAACATATTATGATTCTTGTCCTTTTGAACCTTTCACATTTTCTCAATCTATGTTATAGCTTGCTCAGTAGTTTATATGATGTATTAAATTAAATTTTTGTTTAAGCTATTGTTGTTGAATTTAGAATATTTCTGTTTACAGTTATTGTGCCTATGGAATAATCACGTGCTGACTCAGAATTATCTAGTGTATCAGTGGACTATTCATACTGAACTCCTTCCTCCTTAGTAGAGTAATAATGTAATTGTTGTGTGCTGACATTATGAAGCTCTCGTGGTACTTTGATGTGTTGACTTGCTGTTTACTGTGATTATGCATATATAGGGTGATTATATTCAAAGTTAAATTTTCAAATCATTGTAGAAATAACACCACTGGTACGAATGACATCAAACTGCAATGGAATATTATCAGAGATGGGGAAATCGTATGGCAGAAGAAAAATAAATAGTTAAAAAATGTAGCAATAGCACTGCAAGCATCATAATTTCATAGTTTTCAACCACAAAACAGAAATGAATTGTACAACAATGCTTAAGATGTGTGTTTCATATTAAACAAACTGTGCTACTCAGTGTATATGGGTGTAAAGGTGTGATACCATTAGTAATGTAAGCCCACCAACCACAACAGGTTCATATCACATTGAATGACAAAATTTGATTTTTAATTGTCCTGAGGCCAAAAACCACATAAAAAGAATCAATCAAGATCAAATCAGATCAGATTATTAATTTCTGTGCCATTGGCTCAAAATATGTTCAATATCCTGCCCACTGTTTTTCG